>NW_005353324.1:619709-654141 GCF_000412655.1 Myotis brandtii | reverse complement strand
AATCGGCCCTGCTCTGAGCCTTACCAGGGGCTGCACTTAGGGATTGGGCCTGCCCTCTGCCACCCGGAAGCAGGCCTAAGCCAGCAGGTCATTATCTCCTGAGGGGTCCCAGACTGCAAGAGGGCACAGGCCGGGCTGAGGGCCCCCCTCTCCCCCCCCCGAGTGCACAAATTTTTGTGCACCGGGCCTCTAGTATAGTAATAAAAGAGAAACATGCAAATTGGTGTCACTCCTCTATGCCCACCAGCCAATCAGAGTGACTATGCAAATTAACCCAACAAAGATGGTGGTTAATTTGCATAAGCAGGTGTGGAGTGAAGACCGAAGGCTCCAGCCAAAGTGAAGAGTGAGGAATGAAGACTGAAGACTGAAGATGACTGAATACTGAAGACTTAAGACTGAAGAGGCTTGGCTTCTCCACTGCAGCCAGACCAAAGGCCTGGGTCCTGGGTGCTAGAGGAAAACCGGTGCCAGCAGCCGGGGGAAGGAAGGCCTATTGTGCAAATCTTCATGCAATGGGCTTCTAGGTGTGTGTGTGTGTGTGTGTGTGTGTGTGTGTGTGTGTATAATATGTGTGTATACATATATATATGTATATGTAAAACAAACAGTCCCCTCTAAAATAATAAAAATTATAGTATAGTAAATAATAAACCAATATCATAATCCTTAATTATCTTTATCAAGTATTATGTGCATAATGGTATGTGCTACACTTTTATAAGATTGAATATACAGGTTTGTTTACACTGACATCATCACAAATACATGAGTGATGCATGGCACTATGACATTATGACAGCTACAACATCGGTAGGCAATGGGGATTTTTCAGCTCCATTATAATCTTATGGAACCACAGTCCTTTATGAGGTCTGTGACCAAAAAGTTGTTAAGGGGCTCACGACTGTAATAATTACTAAAACATACATATAGGGACAGTTGATATTTCTTGTCTATATTTCTCTGGGTAACCTCTTTGCTTCATTTTGTATAATTGCATTAATGCAGTCACCTTTATTATATGTTTGAAATATGTAACACTGTAAGTTACAATGAGAAATGAAGGGTCCAGGTGCATAAGCATGTCATAATCCCTAGTCAATCAGATAAGCATCAATTGGTACTGAGAGAAGATTCCATTACATGGGACAACTTTTCTTTCCCTCTGTTTAGCATTCATGAGATGACATTCACCCTTCTTTTGATGTGGAACATGACCTTCCATTTTAGGGAATAACAGTTTAAATCTATTTGTTCAGTTCTCCCTCCCAATGTTTGAATAATAAATAGATTTTTGGAGTGAAGTCATATTACTGATTTGATGTACAACTCACCAGATGGCCAGAAGAAAACGTGTTAGTTGCCTACATTTGATTGCAATGAAGAATAAATTCAAGCTCTCCCTCAGTGACCTAACACAGGGAAGACAGATTACTCTGGCAATTATTAAGTGATCTGCAGCAGCCTTGGATCATTCTGTGCACTACAGGGATCGCAATTAATTTTATGCATGACCCACCTTATTTAAAATCCTCACTATCCCAGGAAATTGCTCGGAACTAAGTTGTAATCAGATGTTCTCAATATTCTAGGTGTTCACATTTGAGAAGAGACAGGATTGTTTCTGCTTGATAAAGCTATATTTTACCATGAGCTACTGGTCAAAATGTGACAACACAGGGATCCCTTCAGCCTCACAACAATTTATCTTCCAAACCAAGATAAGATTTTATTGCAACCTGGCTTGGAAACTCCAGGATGTTAAGGAGACCAAGAAAGAAGAGTTATTTTTGTTGTTCCTTACTGCAAGCTATTATACATTCCTTTTCAGTGAAAGTTGACTGATATGAAAACAAGAACATACAGACTGGGAGCCTAATTGTAAGACTTTTAGCAAGAGGATTAATTGATAACAATAAACCAATCAAAACAAGATCTAATTAAGGTTACACATATGTCCTTATAGTTTTAATTAAAATTTATAACTAATTTTATTTATGAAGTTTATTTGCACAAGAGTTAAGCATTATAAAATGTTGATTTAAAATTTTAAGTATCAGCTTACCACATGTGCAAAAAAAAATCTAATTCGAACTCTTTTATTTAAAAATGATTTTACTTATATAAGTTACATAGTGACATTAGAAAATGCAAAAATTAAAACAAAAGGACTCAAAGATCACCCTCAGTTTTAGCATCTTCAGTTAGCAGATGTTAACTTTTGATGTATATTTTCAAGGCATTATATTCTTATTTCTGTAAAAATAATATATGTCTATTCTTTATTGCTCAATGTATGTTTTAGACATTTTTGTCATGTTCATGAACTCTACAAAGCAATGTTTAAAGACTAAGTGATTTTCTTTTCCATGGCTGAATCAAAATATGTAAAGCCCATTCCCTGTTTTAAGATATTCAGATGGTTTCAACTTTTTCCTTATTTTATATAAACTATAATGAACATCCTTATACATATATTTTTTCTGAATTGTACATATAGAGATAATACCAGGTTAAAAGAGTATAAATATTTCATTTTCATTGAGTTATTTTTAAATTCTATTATTTCTTTTCAGCTTGTGAAGTTTATTTTGGTATAAGAATACAGTTTAAATTTTTTTAAGTAGGTTTTTATTGATTTCAGAGAGAGGAAGGGAGAGGGAGAGAGGGATAGAAACATCAATGATGAGAGAGAATCATTGATCAGCTGCCTCCTACTCACACCCTCCTGGGGGTGGGCCCCACAACCAGGGCATGTGCCCTGACCTGGAATCAAACTTTGACCTCCTGGTTCATGAGTTGATGCTCAACCACTGAGCCACACAAGAAAACCGTTTAATATTTAAACAAGTTGTTTTCTACCTCTCCCATTATAACTTATTGAACAATTTGTTCCCAACTGATATTAGAAATTATTTTATCATGTTTTACTTATATATCTGTGTGTATATGTTTGTACCATATTTGTGCATATATATTTCTATATTTAGGTGACACATGTACGTGAACATGTGTATACATGCACACAGACATGCACACATATGTAGATATATGTGCCTTTGCTCATTCCATCTACTTTGCTATTGTGATTTTAGTTTGAATTAAATTTATTATAGACTTATATTGGGTATCAGAAAGAGTAAGTCACTCCTCATATTTTTTAAAACTCTAAACTATTCTTGCCTATTTTGCCAATTGTACTTTACTCTCACTTCCCAGTTTTAAAAATATCTTTGGGGTTTTAATATAAGTTTTTTAAAGCTATAAGTGGATTTTTAAAAATACACAAGTTAGCCACGTCTGAAATTTTATTTCTAGGAGTCTATAGGCAAGTGGAAATTTACATAAAAGTAAACAATTAGAGGCATTTATTTACTTCCTCCCAACTTGAGTATCCTCCTTTGTGAATGATTATAATAACAGTTCCAAGTCATAAGCTTGATGCAAGGATTAATGAGATAGTTCCTGGGATACAAGACAGTAGTTGGCACAAAGTAAGTTCTCAAGATGCTATACCTATTGTACTCTCACACTAAGTAACAGTCACTTAAATCATTCATCACTTGGTGTGACGATATTTTTCATTAAATTGTTATAATACCTTTTGAAAATGACTGCGTCTTCTCATTTGAATTGTTTTGATTCTTAAAACATAACAGAAATATAAAAAGGTGAATAACTACTAAGCAACAACTACTTATGATCTAAATTACCCATTTGCTTAGGAGTAGAGAGATAAAAATCTGATTATTCTTTCTTCCCCTACATGAGGGGAAAATCTCTTTGAGGTTATTGGCAAGGGAAAATGCAAATAAATTACGCTAGTTTTATTTACTTGTCTTGCTAGGGAGAGGATGGTAAATAATATGTGAGAGCTAGCTTGGCATTTAGATGAAAGGGAGGGAGGAAGGGAAGCAGGGAGGGAGGCAAAGAAAATGAGTGAATGGTAGAAGAGAAAACACTGGTAGAAGAGACGCACAAAGATGTTCAAGAGCTCTAACGAGGAGCTAAGGAATACGTTGACATGTGGCTCTTAAACTTTAGCATCTATATGTATCATTTGGAGAACTTCTTAAAACATACAATCTTTGGAGATGTCTCCTAGAAGTTTTGTTCATTGGATCTGGAGTGAGGCCACAAAAAATGCATTCTTAATAACTTCCAAGACGCTGCTACGGTTGTGGGTTTGAGGACTCCATTTTGACTAGCTGTTCAAACTTGGCTCTCACTAATCACCTGCGTGACTAGGAGAGTTTCCCAGAAGCAAACCTTAACACCAGGAAGCATTCAGGGGCGAGTCTTTTATTAAAGGACGTGCTCCCAGGGGACACTGGAAAGAGAATGGAGGGCACAGGGCAAGGAAAGGGGAAAAGGGCGAGCAATCTTGTGATTTCAAGCAGTTTCAACTTCAGCCAGATCCGCAGGTGCTCTGTAAGATATAAATGATCTTAGAGAGAGCTCCGGCTTTTTCTCAGTCCTAGGCAAGTAGCTGCTCTTTCACACTCTGCACCAGTCAGCCACAGGCTGAGAGCCTCTTAGAGATGGAACAGGGTGTTCTCCCCGCACTTCCACCTTCTTCACCTACTTGCAAAGTGTCAGTGCCTGGACCAGAACCACAGTTCCCACAGGAAGCTGGGAGGCATACAGACAATACCCACTTCTCTGTCTCCCTCATTGGTCAAGGCTGTTAACTATTTGCTCAAGTGGCTAATGTTGGTTTTAAATATACCTGAAGATATAAATAGAAGAGATGGAAACAACGTAACTGCAGGCTCTCTCATAACACCCTATTTCATTGAAATGCACTATTGACTGTGAGAAAGAAAATGATCATCTCATGAAAGGATTTTGTATTCACAAACACTCAAAGGCCTAATAACTTGCTTCTAATGTTTACTATGCTATGGTCTAATGAACAATATAAAAGTGCCATTGATTATACCATATGCACTTATAGGTAAGTAGTGTGGGATAGCATCTTTGGGAAGTCTTCCTCAACTAATTCTAATTCATATCAAACTAGCCACCATTAGAATGGTGCTTTTGAAATTAAGGATGGAAATTATAATATCAACCACTCCCTCCCTCATAATTTACACTGGACAATAGAGAGTATATGTTGAATGTTTTTCTTTCTGTTTCCAAACTCCCTTGGAGGGTCTCAGAGAATTCCTTACTACTCAAAATATCAATGTTAAAAAAGTTACCTGATATATCAAAATGTTTCATTCTTAACAATTATCAGTTTTTGATCTGTGAATGGCTACAAATTTCTATAACAGTAAGGCTATAATTTTAGGATGCCTATATTAAGGAAAGGGACAAAAATCACAGATTATAATTGTTTTTCTCAGTATCAAAATGCTTAACCAAGAGGTGTAAACTTATATTGTGTGTCTATCTACATCTCTGTCATCTATATCTATAATCACACTCTAGTAGAGAAAAAGGAGTCTGAGAAAGCAAACACACTGAACCCATTCCTTAGAATTCATATTGGAACTAAATTATACGTGGTCTTGAAATACCACTATAATGTTATTTTTTTACTTTAGATCATAAAGTAATTGAAACAGTAAATATTTATTCAGAGCAGTATCATGACTATAGCCAAAGTCTAAGAATATTTAATGAATCCTAGCCTTAATGGTAGTTAGAAAAATACTCTAAAGGACATTAGACCAAATTTGGAGGCTCCTTAAGTTTTCTAGCCTTGAGCTTGTAAGAACCTCTACTAGTCTGATAGCAGTAGGAATTCAACAACAACGAAAAATGGACAATGCAAAGGAAAATATTAACTGAAAACATACGAAGATAGAAGAACCTAAGAGGAGGAAGTGTCAAAGATCACTCTGAGGTTCTGACCCTCAGACACTGGAAGAAATTCATCTCTGTAAACTAGAGTAGGATCACAAACCACATGGAAGGCAAAAAAGAGGTTATTGGCAAGCCTATAAAAGGGGTAAAGGAAAAGAGAAATAAACTAAGCTAACTGTATTAGTCTTGCTAGAGAGATAATGGTAAATGATAGATGACAGCTAGCTTGGCAGATAGGTGAAAGAGAGGGAGGAAAAAAGGAGGGAGGAAGGTAAAAAAAAAAGAGAGAGAGACACACACAAAGAAGTTTAAAATAAGGTAAGGGGGAGAGATCAACCAAAGGACTTGTATGCATGCATATAAGCCTAACCAATATACATCTGTAATACCTTAATCAATAAAGAAATTTAAAAAATAAAATAAAATAAGAGCCAGGATCAATTTAATTTGAGAAATGCCTATCCAAAAGTCAGTAAGACAGTGTGCTCATATGTTTGCTGGGCCTTGAGGCTATACTCTCATTTCAGCAGAGTCACATGACCATATATAATGAACACAGGTGCTAATGGGCAAGGCTAAGTGCAAATGTCTACTTGAAGTAATTATAGAACCCCAAATCTGAGATCCTGTCTTGGCACTAGGCTAATAGAATGTGGGATTTTAGATTTATCATCCAACCTTTTGATGTATCAGTTTCTCTCTCTGTAAAAGAAGGGTATAGGCTATATTCTAGGTACCATAACTGCTATGATAGTCAAATTAACACAGTTGAAAATTTTGAAATAGGATAATGTGCCATTTGACTATCATAATTATGAAGCATTGATAACTAGTAATTCACCATGTCTTCTTCCTCTCAGTTTGAAGAAGTTTACAGTGGCATCCTTAGTTCTTAGTAACTTAATAGTTAGAACTGGTACTTTATAATCTCTTGTGTTTTGTGGTTCTGAATTAGAATCAAATTAAATTGTTTTGCCTGAGATATTTTATTTTATGTGGGCATGGCATTCGTATTTCTTTTTCCTAATTTTAAAACATTTAAATTGATTTACTTTTTTTGGTTAGACAGTAAAATGAAGGCTAATTTCAAGTCTTTGAAGAAGAAAAACAAAACAAAAACAACCTTTGACAAGAAGTGTGATCATAATGTGCGAAATGAGCAGGGATGATACTATCCTTTTCCTATTTCTCAGAAAACACAATAAGTTAGCAGAGCTGGAATAGAATGTACAAGATCAAGAACCACAGACACATATTCAGTTCCATACTGCTTAGGACAATTCTCCTCCAATAGTCCAGATCCTTCTGAATTCCAATCAAATGGAAAACTCTGACAAGGCTAAATGTCTGCTTCAAATTTTCCCAAGAGTTATGTCTAGACAGGGCTCAGCAAAAGTCGGTTTACAGTTATGAGTATACAAAACACAATTTATTCTTGTATTATTATTTATTAATCATTGTACTATTTATTTGTATTACAACTGTAAACATGCTTTTGCCCACCCCTGTAAATAGAAACTTCATTCATTTGCCAAACCAAGTTTGATAGTTTGCTGTATTCCTGGAGATGTGGGAGATATTATGAAAATAAAGACAATTAGAATGTGTCACCCCAGCAAGCTTGGAAACTCAATTATAATTTACATAAATTTAAGATAAAGAAGATAACATAATTTATTACATTCAACAGCATTAAGCCATTATTTTTTTAAAAAAAAAAACACCTAATTTTCAAAGCATATAACATTAGTTCTCTCTCTCTCGCTCGCTCTCTCTCGCTCGCTCTTCTCTCTCTCCTCACTCTTGCTCTCACTCCTTCTCTCTCTTTAAAATTAATAAAAACTTATCCTTGGGTGAGGATTAAAAAAAAAAGTATCAGAGAACAATAGCAAATTCTGTACTTTAACAGTGTTCCCTCCCATGTTTCTTACATAAAAAACAGTACCTATTTTCTGCCTTAATTGTGAGGACTACATAAATTCATGCATTTGTACCAATGCTTGATGCACAACAGTCTTTTATACCTTTTACAGACACCGACGAAGTTCAGAGGGAAAGAGGGGTGGGAAGAGATTAACCAAAGAACTTATATGCATATATGCATAACCCATGGACAGACATCTCTCTCTCTCTCTCTCTCCCTCTCTCTCTCTCCCGCTCTCTCTCTCTCTCTCATACACACACACACACACACACACACACCCCATTTTAAAAGTAATGAATGCCCATTATAGGGACTTAAGAAACACAGCTAGGGATAAAAAGAAAAGAAAAAAAGTAACTGACCACACAGAGAAACTGTAATTATTTTAATATATTTCCTCCCTACATTTTTCTATACTTATGAATACTGTTTGAATATATACTATTTTAGATAAAATGAGGATCATACTTTATATATTCTTTTAGACTCAAATATTTTCCTATTTAATATATGTATATTGAAATTATTTTCTTGATCATTCTCCTAAAACATGTTTATGTCAGGAAAAACTTCTATGTTGTGGTTGTTTTCAGTTTTTAATACCATTCATTTCTGTATATAATTTTTCTACATCTTTGAATATTTTCATTGACAAATTTTACTTCTGATAGATAGATAAGTAGATAGCAGTGAATGAAATTGTCCATTACTTTATGGATTTGTTAACATTTGTAAATAATTTTGCAATTCTTTCAAATTGTATTTAAAATGTATTTTATTACTAGTGCGATCCAAATATTTAATATGTACTTTGGCTAACACATAATTTATTTTTTGTGTGTGAATTACTACTCTTGATACTTTGTCTCTTTCTCCTGTTAGGTAGTTCAACTTCCTCTTCTTGATTAAATGAAAGTATTTCATAACTTTTGTAATAAATTTTATACCTTATATAATAATCATATCAAAGTTTTCTTTATTATTTTGCATTTGTACGTGGCCATAACTCTTTTGCAGCTTAAAATCAGATAACTATTCTCCCTGAGTTCTAATTGTTTTCTGTTATTGTTTCTCAACCTTAATATTTTAATCTAAATCAAATTCATTTTTGTTGTCTGTTGGGAGTCAGGGTTCCTCCAGTTTTATTTTTCCCCTTTCAAATCCAATCAAATTATTTAAATGAGATGTTTGATATAATCAATCCTCTCCTATCATTTAAAATGGCATATGTAAAATTCTGGCAAATTTTGGGCTCTCCTTTTCAGTTTTCCATTTTATTTCTCGTCAATACCACATTGTTAACTATTGCAATAAAAATAGCATTTCATATTCCTCTAATTCCTTTTGTCCATTTCCTTATTATTTGGAGAATTTTTCTAATTAGAAAAAAGCTAAGGTTTTACCATATTGCATCCTTAGGTCTTATGAAATATATTGCTGTAAATTATATTATCATTTAAAAGGTGTTTCATCTATCTGAAAACTAATAGCAATATAATAGTAAGAAGCTGAGGTTGTGAGTTGTGCATCTTTAATAAACCAAGATTTGAATCCTGGATGTGCCACTATATACAATCCACTGTCTTATTTTCCACGGTAATTTAACTTAATATTTTATGGCCAATTTAAGTTAAAGAATACATTATTGATAGTGAAGTTTTATAAGCTTTAACTTAGTTGCTATAATACAACATGAATTCTTCTGATCCATATTATAAAAGAACACACCAGGATATATGTTTAAGTATCTGAGAATTGAAAATGTATGGTCATATAAATAAACAAACAAACAAATAAATATTGTTATAATAACTCTTTTCAAATTTATCCTTAAACTTCAATGACTGCATTTACTAATTTATTCACCTGATAGAAATTGATTGTCTACCAAAAATATATAGTGCTATAATTTGTGGATAAATATATTAGCCCAGTCAAGTTAAACAACTTCCCTAACATTCCCTTGCTGAAAATAACAGAACTGGGACTTTGAGTTTTGTTTCTCCAACAAACTGAAGTATGTGTGTGTGTGTGTGCGTGTGTGGTGTGTGGTGTGTGTGTGTGTGTGTGTGTGTGTGTGTGTGTGTGAATATATATATATATGGGTGATATGCAAAAGTGCCCTCTCAGGAGTTCAATTGGGAGACCAGGAGTTCCATTGTTCACTATGACATACACTGGCCACCAGGGGGTGGTGCGGAATGAAGAAAGGCCCAGGCCCTGGCAGGCAGCAGGAAGGAAGGCCCCAGCTGGCAGCCAGAAGGTCCCAATCAGCCCTGATCACTGGCCAGGCCTAGGGACCCTACCTGTGCACAAATTTCGTGCACCGGGCCTCTAGTTATGATATAACTTAATAGAATTGGAATAAATTCAACAAAGAAATTTGGACTGTTACCTTTTAATAGTCAGTAGTCATTCCTCTCTCCA
This sequence comes from Myotis brandtii, assembly GCF_000412655.1. Lineage (NCBI taxonomy): Eukaryota > Metazoa > Chordata > Mammalia > Chiroptera > Vespertilionidae > Myotis > Myotis brandtii. Next base: position 643,970 of record NW_005353324.1, on the reverse strand, counting down.
GGCTAATATTACTCTATTATCTATTTTTTACAGTTGTATTATAGCATCCCATATCAGTATTCTCCCAAACCATTAATTGTTTTTCCTCTACATTTTATTCAGAATCCATCACATGTGCCACCAATGTCATCAATATATCACCATTGAGCTTACCTTTCTCGGTTAGTTACCCATCTTTTGTCCCAGGCTGGGGGTGAATCCAGCCATTTAGCTTCTTTGTTCCTAGTCTTGGACCACTGACCGCATGCATAAGAAAAATCTCACAGTCCTGTTACACTCTCACAAAATATCCAGTTTCATTCATGTTCTAAACTCTGCCAGATTCTCCTCAATATGCTCCTAGTTAGTTCTTTAAGAACTCCTTCAGGAGCTCTTCATATTGATTTCTCTCCTCAAAGTCCATATGTTTCATGCCTTCCCTCCTCTCAGCAAATGATCTTTTCTCCTTCATTGAAAAACAAACAAACAAACAGGCAATCAGGAAAAAACTTCCTAAAATTCCTTCTTTTCCCACTGGCAAATGAACCAAGGTCTGTACATTCCTCCATCCATCCATCCCTCCATTTTATTTGAAGAGATTTCCATTCTGATGTAAAATATAACCCTTTCTTCAGAACTCTTTTCCAGTTACTCTGAGATATTATACTATTTCAATCACCTTCATTTTGTTTATTCTCACTCTACTTTTTCTTGACTTATTACTTTAGCCGTGGGCCCTATAGGGCCCAAGAAATCATTTGATCTGGCCCTGCCAAGGCATTAGGGGCGAGTTAATTAAATGTTTGACCTAATGTAGCCAGCTAAATTTTAACTCGATAATTGTGTATGGCCCTTGAATGATGTTATAAATATCCAAAAGGCCCTGGCAGAGAAAAGGTTCCCCACCCCACTAATGATTTTCAAATGGTATGCTGCAAGAATTTTTAAAACATGCAATACCTGACTATTCAGTCAACAGCACTGACCTCATTTCCATTAGACTGTCAAATAAAAAAAATAACAACGGCCAACATAACAATAGCCATCCAGTGTGAATGAATCACAACTACACCTATTTTTTGTCAGATTGGCAAAAAGTATATATTTTGGTGTGCGGAAGAATTTTGGTAATTACTTTATGTGTGCCATGAAATGAAAAATGTTGAAAATCACTGCCTTAGTCAAATTATAATGCTCATTTTTCTCATTTTAAAAGAAAATATTTCTTCAAATCTACTTCTATGGTTCTATATATTCTCTTCACAGCTAAATTACTTGAAAGAATAGAAGATATACCATTTATCTTTGCAGTGGATAATTATGCATCCCATATCAGTATTCTCCCAACTTTTAAACTATCCATTAAAAAAGGATAGTTTTAAACTATCCATTAAAAGAGGATAGTTTAAATGGATACCTTTAAACTATCCATTAAAAAAGCCATAAAAGACAAACAAAACTGGAAACCCTCTGTACACTTAAGATCGGTGACAGAAATCAAAATCTGGGTGCCATTTTAGGATCACTCTACCCCAACATCACATCTTTTACCCCTTTAATATTTCTTAAACCAATCTCCCTTTCTCTACTGCAGCCATTAATATTTTATAAATAAGAAAACTGAGGCCCCGAAAGATTACTTAAATTGCTGAAAGTGGTGTTTCCTGGCTTTCAACCCAGCCAGTCCACATTCTGACTTCAGAGCCCAGAGTCTTAGCCATCATGCCTATCTGAATCCTACCTATGCTCAGCGTTTTCTGGTTAGAAGATCTAGCATATTTGACTGGTTTCCTTAAGTAACTGAGCATATATAGAATTAGATTCACACCACTCTGACTGGGAAAATGTAAACCAATCAGAGATCAAATCAACATTTTTAATATAACAGCTTTGAGGGAGAAACTGCTTGGCTTGAAAGACCAGAGTTAGGGACAGACTATTAGCGAAAGCTGAGCTTTGATAAGATACTTGTATAATTAAGGTCCAAGTTACCTCAATCTGTTCAGAAGCTACTTTAAAACTGACCCAATTCCTCCTCCTTCCTTGTGAACAGTAATAATATGGAGACTGGCCTAAGTTAGCTGTCATCCCAAAAGTGAGAAGGATATCACACGGGGTCTGCCGTACAATCAGGGTCAAAAAAAAAAAAGATTGTTACTACTCCATCCCCCCACACCCTTTTTTAAGAACTTTTGTTCCATATCAACCAAATAAGTGAGTACTATTTTTAAGTGTCTGATTTACAGATTTCTTAAGACAAAACAGGTCAGTGGCATTAGGAGCATGAGAACAGTCTGTAAACAGCTCAAGCTGGCCCAGAGTTAATATTAGCAGATTTCTTAATTTATAGGGTAAGAACTTTTATACTGTATAATTTTATGTATTGAACAAAGAATTTTTGTAAAAATCCATATGGCTTCTATTATTGGCCACCATTTCACAGATGAGAAAACTGAGGCACTAAGAGGTCAAGTAACCTGTGAAAGGTAAGCAGGAAGAGGTAGAGAGAGTATGTGAAGCCAGCCAGTTTATCCCCAGATGCCATGCTCATATATATGTTGTCCCATTAGAATTTATACTGTGCCCATAATTAAAATCTATAGTAAGCTTCATAATGGTTTATAATAAAAAGTTAGTCTATGCCTCCAAATTTTACATTATGCATTTGTTCTGGGATATCCACATATTTTTAGTCTTTGGAACTTATTATTGAATATAAAAAAAATTAGGAGGCAAGGAAGAAAGTAATAAAACTGAAAAGTCTAGGAACACAAAAGAAAATAAAAAATATGTTTCTGAGAATATAGCATATCATCCTGAGCTGATATAGACTCATCCAGGATTGTCCCTAATGACAGCAGCGAGATGGAATCTAACAAAGACAGGTATTATTACTGTCATCTCACTGAATAGGAGCAGCAGTGAGCATTTCCCTTTAAATCCCTTAAGGAATCAGGGCCACATTCTATTTCATGCATTCCATGTTTTGTCATCTTGATCTGGTTTGCTGAGCTTTGCATCCAACCCGAAATTTTATTCTGATTCAGAATTTTGACATAAATAGTAAATGACTAATGAATGTGCTCTTCAAAACACTGTCTCATTAACATTGTCCTCAAAAGGTGTGTGTGTGTGTGGGGGGGGGTTACCATAAATAATTGCATCCCTTATGTGTAGGCCACAGTCCTAACTGAACATAGAGCACATATATAAGATTTATCTCCACATTTTTGAAGAAGGTATTAGGAGGAATGCTTTGGAATTTTACTAAACAGATTACATAACACTTTGAATTCTCAAATGAAAAGAATTCCTTTAAAGTAATTGAACTAGACTTCATGGTATCATGGAAATATTTAATTATAAGTGATATGTAATTCCACATATGGCTGAAATATTTACCAGTTACAAAATTACTAAAGAAAAGTAAGTTACATGCGTTCTCTCTAAATACACCAAAATTTGAATCTCAAGAGAAATTTTAGTTGGTAAAGGTTCTCTCATAAGCCATGCATTTTGCATTTAGAAGCAGAGAATGCCATGATTAGCTAGCACACACACACACACACACACACACACACATTCTTTACCTCTGTGTGTTTTCAAAACATTTGCATTCTGCATTCAACATCAGCACACCTGCCACACTGTACCAGGATGGGTGGCTTTGAGCACAAGAATGTTTACTTTCTGCTCTTCAGCACACATTTATTTAAAAATTCCTCTAGAAATTGAGTCTTCAAACTAACTGCTATATATAAGGGCTGTATTGGGAGAAAGCTACAAAATTGATTCCATTTTAAAGGACTTAAAGAATTATAGAAAATTGTAGATTTAAATCCAAGCAAAAAAGGAGGAGTTATGAGCCGAGGACTGAATGTTCACTTACAGACAAAACCTCTCTACCTAGACATATTTTAAAGGAACAACTCTCTAACAGCCTAGTGGCCATAATTAAAATCAGAGACACCTCTCTGAATTTATAGACCCATCTAAATTCCTACTGTGCCTCTGTAAGCCCCATCCTGCCCTTCCACTCCCTCCTTGTACTACATCCTCCACCTCCTGGCAGTTCGCCTCACCCTCAGTGAGTCAATAGCCTCTAATGCAGCATCTACCCTCAGAAGGGCCATAGCAGTGGAACTAAATCCATTCCAATAAATAGCTGTCTTAACAGTAAGGCAGCATATGAAATGAGCCCAGAGATCATAGACTCACCATCATAACCAGTATCAAGTCTATTATTTTTGTCATTATCATTGTTGTAGTCATTTCTGTGTGGGAAAATCACTGCTTTTAGATTCACCAGAGTAGAACAAATCCCCAATAATAACATAATCCTACCTCTTAGCAGATAAACAAACAACATTTATTTAAATTATACTTTTAAACCAACACTGATCCTTTCAGTGAGAAGGATTTTACTTTTATGGATTCTATCAGATCTTTCAGGGACCAAAACTCTACCTCTATAGTCAGGACAGAAGTTGAACACTAATGAGATGTAAGAACTCATAAACTTTAGAAGAAAAAAAATTAAAAGAATAACATCTCTTTCTTTAGAGAGAATCTACATCTATATTTTAACTCTTATACATTAAAAATATTTCAAGCCCTAGGTGGTTTGGCTCAGTGGATAGAGCTTCGGCCTGCTAGCTGAAGGGTCTCAGGTTCGATTCCAGTCAAGGGCACATGCTTGGTTGAGCATTCGATCCCCAGTAGGGGGGGTCCAGGGAGTAGCCAATCAATGATTCTCTCTCATCATTGAGGTTTCTATATCTCTCCCCCTCTCCCTTTATCTCTGAAATCAATAAAATATATTTAAAAATATTTTAAGTGGAATACTATTTATCAAAAACATGTTTACTGAACATTAATGTTCTCAGAGAAATGCTACAGAGTTAAGTACAAAAACGTATTTTTACCACATAGGTAGTTTTAAAATTTCACAAAGTTCAGGTTCATCTCCAGAATATAATGCTTAATTATATTCCTATAAGCCTGTGTTTCAGTTCTGTGAAACATTTAGTTGTTGTTGTTTTTTAATTTCATGAATAAAAGTATGCATAACCTGAGTTATTAAATTATCAAACAAATGGGAAAGCTCTCATGATTGTCTCTTCACACAGGTCTTCTTTTTTTCTAGGTTAAGTAATTTGTTTTGGTAAGTCTCTTAAATAAGTTGTAAGACCTCCATCTAAGTAGAGGGAAGGTAAATAATAAAAATTTGCTTGACTTACTAATATAAATATGAATATTAATAGATACACATAAAATGTGTTAGAGTGTTGGGATTGTAGATGTTTTTATTTGCATTTTTCTTTAAATAATATTTTTAAAAATCTAAACTTGTTGATGAAACAATTAAAAATATATGTAATAAAATGTGCCGGATTGATTGATGCATCTCTAAAAGTTAAGTTAAAAATAAATATAATTTTCCTCTTCATAGATGACTCTGTTAAAAGCATCATTCATAATGTCTACCACCATCCCTTTACCTTTCCCTCACACAGTCACCTAATCCAATCTGGCTTCTTATACTGTCCTCCACCACAACACCAGACCAAATGTTCACCAGATGTGATGGTCATTTCATGGTACTCAACTTATTTAAATTTCCACTTGGGTTCACCTGAGTTGAACATTTCTTCTTCCTTGAAACATGCTTTTCCATAGCTTCCAAGACATATCCATGCTCTTTTCTTTCTCTAGTTTCTCCTTTTCAGGCTTTGCAGCTATAATACCTTCTATTTAGTTGTCAACCATTAAAATAGTTCAAGGCTTAGTCTTAGGTGGCTTCCTTTATACTTCTACCCTGGATTATCTCATTTTTATTTTAAACTTTATTTGCCCCTATAAGCAGATGACTCACAAATATATATCTCTAGTACTGACCACTTCTAAAAGCCCCAAGCAATTATATTAACTTTCTATCTATCATCTCTATTGGGGTTTCTCAAAGGTCAATCTCATAAAAAATTAATCTATAATTCCTTTTACCTCTCTCAAATCCTGTCCACTTCCAGTGCCCCTTATTTCAGTGCAAAAGTACCTCCATCCATGCTGCTGTATGAGACACAGGAAAGTCATCAATGTTGTTAGTAATCCCATACCCATTGACAATATCCAAAACCCTCTCCAGTCTCAAGAATTGTACTATTATCATTTTTATACGTCAATAACTCTCTATATCTATCAATATCCTAGACCAAGTCATTATTATGTCTGCTCCAGATACTTCATTAGCCACTTAGCCTCCTCCCACTTTTTTAGAGACCCAGTACACGAAATTTATGCACGGGGGCTGGGGGAAGTCCCTCAGCCCAGACTGCACCCTCTCCAATCTAGGACCCCTCAGATATCCCTCTTGCAATCTGGGACTGCTGGCTCCTAACCACTCTGCCTGCCTACCTGATTGCCCCTAACCACTCTCCTGCCTGCCTGATCATCCCTAACCACCTCTGCCTCGGCCCCAATCCCGGGACCCAGGCTTTCTTCCTCCAGCTGGCCGCAGGCACCCAGGACCAGGGCTTCCCTCCCTCTGGTTGGCCGCAGGCACCCGAGACCCCAGGCCACTTCACCTGGGCCCCTGTTTTGTCAGGAAGGACGTCCAGAATGACATCCGGGAGACATCCAGTCTATCCAGTCTAATTAGCATATTACTCTGTTATTAATTAATTCCAATTGCTCTTATATGAAGATAAAATTCTTTTGCAGCTATCAGCTAAAGGGGTACTTCCACAGAGAAGCCTTCCTGAACTCTCAAACTAGGTCAATAGCCCTCCCCTCTTCCACATAGGCTTCCATGGCGCTTATAGGTGCTGGTATCATTCTTTGACTTTTGTGTGTGTTACATACTAGACTATAAGCTACATGAAAGTAGTAGCTTGTCGGCTTTTGTTCATGATTGCAACTCCAGCTACTACCATGAGACTGTGTACATAAGACAATGATTAATTATGAATAAATACCTCATTTTCTACTCAAGGTAGTAATTTATTTGAAATTAAATAACTTGTCTAAAAGACTTCTAAACAGGAACACCTGTGAAGTTGTAGAGAAGGCAAAGATTATTAATACATCTGTGCTCCCTTATTTAATTTTGGCAATTCCCTCACCTTAGGTAACTCAGTGACTTCCAGTGCAGGCATCAGACAGGTCTATTCCTGAGTGAAGGATACTTCTTTTTTCAGGTATCTGAAGGACAGGGGCAGTTATAGAAAACATAAAACTGCAGGAGTTAATAATATGGGATGATATATAATTATGCTCTGTCACCTTCCAGGTCTAGATTGGGAGAGGTTCATTAAATGATTATAGATTGCCTCACCCCAGCCAGGTGGATCAGTTGGTGGGAGCATCATCTGTACACCAAAAAGGTATGGGTTCGATTCCAAGTCAGGGTACATACCTAGGTTGAGGATTTGACCCTAGTCGTGGAGTGTACAGGAGGCAATCAATCAATGATGTTTCTCCCTCTCTCTTTCTCTCTCTCACAAATAAAAAAAATTAATAAAAACATATCCTGGGGTGAGGATTAAAATAAATTACTAATAATTATAGATTTCCTGGTACTAACACATTCCATTTGTTGACTATAAGATTCTATAGCTGCACTGTCCAATACAGTAGTCACTAATCATGTGTGCCTATTTACATCTAAATTAATTAAAGTAAAATATTATTTCCTTGTTTACAATAGCTACACTTTAGGTAATCTTTTCTATCATCCATTGGACAATATTGTTCTATTATCTGCATTTTACTTCATGAATTCTGTGGTTGGAAAATATTGTTTCCTCTGCCGCAAGTTAGACTCATGCCCTGATACATATGCTCCCAGTGGTGGCTTTAGAAAAACCAGCTTTCTATTGTATGATTCTCCCAGTATTCACTACCTCTTTCACCAATGAACATGTGTGGGCATGTGCCCAAGCTAAGGCAACATGTATTTTCACAAAGAATTTGGAATTTGGACTAAAGAAGGTAAAGATCATTTTCTCTCCAGGTGACTCACCTACTTCTATGAGATGTTTTGAAGAGGAAGAGAAACCAGAGTCAAAAATAAAGAAAATGGCGGAGATGCCATCAAGCAAGTATACGAATAAAAATGCAAGTCATGGTAGTATTCACACAGACTCTCTTTCTGAGTCCTTCCTTAATCCTTGCCTTTGGGGTACTATGAGCTACCCTTGAATCTTTAAACATAAGTTACCTTTTAAAAAATATAATGTACTTAAGTAGGTTTTATGTAATCCTCTTAATAAACCACTGGGCATACTTTAATATTTCTATTTACAGATGAGAAGATGTTGGTTCATTGATTTAAATAAAACTAATATAGAGTCTAGATTGAAATCTATATAGTTTATGTGAATTGAAAACATGTCATATATCTATTATGCTATAACTAGAGGCCCGCTGCACGAAGATTCATGCAATAGGCCTTCCTTCCCCTGGCTGCCGGCACCGGTTTTCCTCCGGCACCCGGGACCCAGGCCTTTGGTCCGGCTGCAGCAGCGAGGTTTGGCTTCTCTGCTCGGGCCACAGCAGCGATGGTTGGCTTCTTCGCTCCAGCTGCAGTGGAGAAGACAAGCCTCTTCAGTCTTCAGTTGTCTTCAGTGTTCAGTCGTCTTCAGTCATCTTCAGCCTTCAGTCTTTGCTCCATGCCTGCATATGCAAATTAACCACCATCTTTGTTGGGTTAATTTGCATACTCATCCTGATTGGCTGGTGGGCATAGTGGAGTGACACCAATTTGCATGTTTCTCTCTTATTAATGTAGATATTTGCAAGATGCAAGTCTCTGTGCTAGAAGCTGAGGGTAAGTAAATAAATAAGTTACTGTACTTGGGCAATTATATTTTAATCCAATGTGACTCAGATTATAGGAAAGGAATGAGATTAACAATTGAGTCAGGGCTGTGTGCATCTTATAAGGGAATCCCAGGAAAAAAGTGAAACTAAGGTCATCCCCACACTTTTTTTTTTAATTAAAAATACATTTTTTAGTTGTGGTTGGCACACAATATTATATTAGTTTCAGGAATATAACATAGTGATCAGACATTTATATAATTTATAAAACAACCACCCTGCTACAATAATTATTAAAAAGTTACAAAATTGTTGAATATATTCCTTATGCTGGACTTCATTTTCACAAATGGCAACTTGTACTTCTTAATCCCTAACTATTCTCATCAATGAGAGCAAGTTACCAGGAGCGCTTGAGCAGGTTGACATTGAAGGATCCAGAGAGACTGTGGGTCAGATATTGGGCCCAACAATTATTTATAAATATGTAATGTACATGACATTTCCAGGAAAAAAAATATGTTCCCCACTAAGGCTAATCTAAACACAGGGCTGGAAATGAGCAGGAAAGATGCTGAGTTTGGCTTGAGAAAGGCGGGGGAGGGGGGTTAGAAATGGGGACAAATCCTGATGTAAGGCTGTAGATTTATAACTCATCAAGTTACAGAGTTTAAGTTTAATAACTACTGCCCTCAAAATGCTACTTCCTGAACCATCAACCTCTGCGTATGGTTGATTTGAGAGGAATCTTTATGCTTCTAACTTTGGGGAAATAGCATTGTCAAACTGTAAATGAGAGAATGTTTCTATGCTGCTGAACAAAAATGAAAAATAAAAAGGGGGTTGATTTGTTTTTGAAGTTTGGAAATATGTCTGTAGGTGACTAGCCAAAGATGGCAGAATTCAGATATGATGAGATGGATGGATGTAGCTTCCTGCCAAGCAGCATGATTAAAACCATTCAGACCCTGGAAATGGAGCAGAGAACATTGGCCTTATTTCTGTAAAGTAAACTGTCACCATCAGCCTTAAGTGCTCTTGTCTTGTCAGGGGATTTATTATTACTAAGAATTTCTCTGACATGCACTTGCCCAGGGTTTCATTGAAGTTTTCCATCACTCACAGCTTCTTGGTGACATGGTCTTGCTAGACTTCAATAATAAAAAGAACTGAGGCATTCATGCAAATTAGCTTTAGTTCCATGCCTCTCATTAATACCTGATTTCAAGATAAGGTGGATTTAATCTTTAATATGATTAGTTCGACATCAGAGGATGGAATCATACAGTAAAAAGGTGTTAGAACATGTGTGTCACTTTCAACTTTTACTGGAGAAGCAAAGGGTGAGTGCCCTGTTAAAGGGGTGTCAGTCGTCCATCATCTTAATGGTCAGCTATATCTGTAGCTGTACAATTAGCTAGGACCTGGAATAGGTGTGCTGCTTTAAGGCTCATCCCAATGTTATCGGGAAGGGATATTATTCTTTGTCCTTACCAGGAAAGTAAAACTTCTAAAATGGGCCTTCTATATCTCAGAGCATCTTGCTTCTATTGTGCAACAGTATGAATTTATAAACTCTACAGGTTTATATTTTCTGAACTCAGCTCCACCTGTCAATCCTATTATCTGTCTTTAGTTAGCTACTTCTCCCAACCTCTTCTTGACAATTTCAGAACTCTCCTTTTTCCTCAGACATTTCCGTACTCAATTCCCACCCCATTCCCTCACAGCAGATAGTCTGACTACCTAGAATACTGTGGCAACTTTTCACCTCTTTACTGTCAGCAATCATTTCTTCCTTTTCTGCAACCATACAGAATGAAATGTATTTCCTCTTTCTGTAGGCCACACTTTACTCTTGTGCCTTTGAAGTCCTCCCCTCATTCTGATTTAGGTCCTACTGCATCAGTCATATCTCCTTTACATATCTTCAACTTAACTTTTTAATTTGATTGAGAGAGAGAGAGAGAGAGAGAGAGAGAGATTTACATATATGTTGTTCCATTTATTTATACATTTATTGGTTGATGCCATATGTGCCCTGACTGGGGATTGGACCCACTATCAGGATGCTGTTTTAACCAACTGAGCTGTCAGGCCAGGGTTCAACTTCTCCTGGTTTTTCCCACTAAACTTCATCCTCCTAATACTAAAGCTCTTCTCTTGGCCTCATGGTTTCCCTACCTATTCACAAAATCATAATGAGCTCCACGCTAAATGGTTGTGTCAAGTACATTAAAAGGAATTTTACTCTACTTGAAGACTAGCAAGTTTGACACAGTTTTATACATATTGGCAGGACACACAAAACTCATTAGGAGGAGACAAAGGATTTTATTACTCACTAGAGGCTCGGTGCATGAATTTTTGCACCAACAGAATCAGAAGGAGGAGACAAAGGATTTTATTACTCACTAGAGGCTCCGTGCATGAATTTTTGCACTAACAGGATCAGGCTGAAACCAGCTCTCTGACATCCCCTGAGGGATCCCAGATTGTGAGAAGGCACAGGCCAGGCCGAGGGACCCCACTGGTGCATGATCAGGGCCTGGGAGAGAACAGGAGGTTGGCCAGCCAGGGAGGGATCGAGGGAGGGCTCCAGGGTGTGTCCAGCCCGTCTTGCTCAGTCCCGATCAGCAGGACCCCAGCATCAAGCTAACCTACTGGTCAGAGCATCTGCCCCCTGGTGGTCAGTGCACATCATAGCGACTGGTTGACCAGTCGACTGTTTGCCCTCTGGTGGTCAGTGCACCTCATAGTGAGTGGTTAAGCGGCCTTAGCATATCATTAGTATATTATGTTTTGATTGGTTGAATGGATGACCAGACACTTAGCATATTAGGCTTTTATTATATAGAATGGTACAGCAAGAAGCATGGGCTTTTTGTTTGCTTTGATCCCCTGTGTCCTCAGTTCCACTGTGGTAATGCATATGGCCAAGGGAATGCTGCACACACAGTAGGTTTATGCTATAGCTAAGGAACCACCAACACTTAGAAAAAACCCCAGTACTCTAATAGGCTGCTAGGAGTCTCATCCAACTTTGTTCAGGAAGAAGACATTACTTTTGCTATTCTGGTCAGGAAAAAATCTGCCCTCTGTTCTGGAGGGAGAATATATTTCTATTTTCAAAGGTTTATGTTACACAAACATTCTTGAAAACATAATCTAGGACAAAGCTATCTCAAGACATGAAAAAATGCCATAGGGAATTGTTCCAAAACAGGAGCCTTTCATTTATTTATATTCTTATTAATTAAAAACGGACATTCTACTAAATGTTCTCTATATGCTAGCCATTTTTCTAGGTGGGGAATTTTAGAAATGTAGAGCAGAATACTAGATTTGAAGGATCCTATTGAATTCTTAATAAACACAAAGAACCTCACTGTACATTTCAGGAATAATGGTGATTTTTAAAAGCCTTTAATTATAAATCATAAATCACACATAGTCATTTCATTATAAACTACTGAAAGGTTACTAGGCCTTGAGATCTGCTAAAACATATCCACATATATGAGTATTGATCCAATAAAGAAGGATAAATTGCAAATAATATTTCAGCATTAACAGTGCTTTCTACACTTCATAAGGCACACAAGTGGCACTTCATGGAAAATATACCGTTGCAGTTGCTGTAAGCTTCCATTTCATTTTAAGCCAACAGTCAAAATCACATTATATTAAATAACTGTATGTGCTTGGTCTTTTGGGGTAGGGATGAGAGAACACATTTTGCCAAGTTTAGCCATTGTGAGTTCAGAGTTCAGAAGCAAATCCAATTCTTTCTGGAAATGAGTGCAGTTGAACATCTGGTCAAACACAATTTACTTGCTCATAGAAAGACACATAATGATTTCTAGGGGGAAAAAGCTTAGTAAAAAGGGTCATAAGAAATACCAACCAGATTGGGGATACTTTTGGCTTAAAATTGCATCTGTTTATTGACCCTTATGCAACTTTCCCCAATCCTAAAAGGTAAAATAATAAAAACATACAAAATATAATAAAAAACCCAAAACTAAAATGTTGGAGAATAAAAAACGAAGAGTAACTTAAAATACCTAAAACTTAGACTGATGGACAACTCACAATGAGGGTTTTCAAAGATTTTTCATTAGCAATTAGAGTAATAAAAGGATATGGAATAAGTAAACAAATAATACATAGAATGTTTGCATTATATTCAATCAGGTTTTGCTTTCTAAAATAAAATTCACTTAGAGAAAAATTCTAGAAAAGGATTTGTCTTCAATTTCTATTTGTCTCCAGACTCAGAAAGCCAAGGTTAGTAGAAAATGTGAAATGGGCCCTAGCCAGTTTGGCTCAGTGGATAGATTGTCAGCCTGTGGACCAAAGGGTCCTGGGTTTGATTCCGGTCAAGGGCAAGTACTTTGATTGCAGGCTCCTCCCCAGCCCAGGGCAACCAATCAATGTGTTTCTCTCACATTGATGTTTCTCTCTGTCTTTTCCTCTCTCTTCTATTCTCCCTAAAAATCAATGGAAAAATAACCTTAGGTGTAGATTAACAGAAAGAAAGAAAGAAAGAAAGAAAGAAAGAAAGAAAGAAAGAAAGAAAGAAAGAAAGAAAAGAAAAGAAAAGAAAAGAAAATGTGAAATGTAACAGATGCTGTCCTACAACATTGGTATGTGTTTTGAAGTATATGGGACACTCACTGCCTCACATCTCCTCCCTATTCTTTATTTTTTTATTTTTAAAAATATTTAGATTCCTAAGAGGTTGTACACATAGTACAGAGAGTGCCCTGCACCAAGTGTTCAATGAAAACATCTTATAAAAACACATAACATCAAAACCAGGAATCTGACTTTGGTACCATACTATGAACCAAACTATAGACATTACTTAAATATCATCAATTAGCCTGTCCTCCCCTTCAATTTTAAAGCTATATTCAGATTTGCAACTCATCCTATATAACAAAAGGCTAATGTGAAAATAGACCAAACTGCAGAACAAATGAACAACCTGTCGCTATGATGTGCGTTAACCACCAGGGGGCATGTGTGGAACATGGCGGGTGTCAGCCGCAGAGGGATAGTGGAGCAAGTGAGCGGGGGTGCCAGATGGGGCACTGGTTGCTGTCATCGGGGTGAGCCTCTGGTGGTTACTGAAAATTCTTTACTTCCACACACCATGGTCCCGCCCAGTGCTCGCTCCTGCTGCCAGCACCTGCCCCGTTTGCACCCGCTGCCGGCGCTGGCCCCACTCGCACCCACAGCTGGCACTGGACCCGTCGCTCACACCCACTGCTGGCACCAGCCCCAATTGCTCTGTGCCATCAGCAGGTGCGAGCGGGGCTGGTGCCATCAGCGCGTGGGAGCAGTGGTGGCAGGAACAGGGCTGCTGGCAGACAGGGGACTGGGAGCCACAGCGGGAGGGGCCGGGGGGCGTGTAGGATGGGCCGAGACCCGCCCCTGTGCCTACCACAGCCTCGTGGCCCACAGTTCCTTTCAAGGTGCACGAGTTCTTGCACTGGGCCCCTAGTAGAATATAATTGGCCAGGAAGTACAATGGGAAAGGAGTGGGAGTGGAAGTGGGGGTTCCTCTCTCAAAGGGGCATTCCTGTTAATATAGAGCCAGGTAACCTTGGCAGGACTTTGAAACAGTCTGGCTCACTGCAAAATGAAACATCTTTTTTTTTTAATATGTTCACTATTTGACAGAAACACACCACTATGTACCTGCTCAGAGTCTAACAAGACAAAGGCTTGCTAGTAGTGAGAAACAGACAAGGAGCTTTCAACATGCAGCATTCCACTTGCTAATATCTGAAACCAGAGGGCAAGCTCCTGCCCATATCCTGCCTTTCCACAGCTTCTACTGCTGAATCCTGTATAATAAAAGGCTAATAGCATGTCGACTGAACAGCGGAACGACGGGTCGCTATGACATGCACTGACCACCAGGGGAAGACACTCAACTCAGGAGTTTCCCCCTGGTGGTCAGTGCACTCCCTCAGACAGAAGCCAGGCTTACACCTGGTGAGCGCAGCAGCAGTGGCGGGAGCCTCTCCCGACTCCATTGCAGGCAGGTGATAAGGAGTGAGGGGTCCCAGACTGCAAGTGCCCCGGACTTGGAGAGGGATGTCTGACTGCTGGCTATCCCATGAGGGGACCCGGACTGCGAGAGGGCACAGGCTGGGCTGAGGGACACCGGCCTCCCAATGCATGAATTTCATGCACCGGGCCTCTAGTAAAAATATAACATGCTAGGAAGTTAGGCACACTCAGAAGATTGCATGAAGATGTCAGGCTGGAGGAAATTGCTGCAGGAAAGAAAAGACTAAAATTAAAAGTAAATGAGCTGCAATGAAATGTGAGATCAAGGAACTAAGAAAAAACTTCAAAGCAATTGGAAATAAATATATTGAAAACAGAAGAGAATACTGATTTGCAGGGAATTAGTGAAATTCTTCTCCCCATCATTTACAAAGATGTTAAAGAAAATTAATTCAGATACTAAAAGCAAGTAACCATTTCCTTATGGCTTCCATATTAGATAGGTCTGGTTATTTCAAACAAACATACAAACAAACAAAAACATACTATTTATCTTCTCAGAAGTATTTGTTTATATGTGATAGTGATATCTTTACACAGATCTAGCATCTTTTCAATATGGAAGTGAAGCTCAATAGATGATAATTCTATAGTTTATATATACTTTACTTTTGGATGAGAGTCAACTCATGCTGTAGGCTAGGATTCTTCTAAAAGGGAACTGCTCTCAGTGACTGTTGGCTTTTATTGAGGAAACTTTAATGCCAATCTTAATTGTCTTCAGAATCTTGACTAAAGATCATTTGGTGCCCAAATTTATCAATGTCTAATTTATAAATTAGTATCAAACTTTCTGTGGTTTCAGCTCTACTTGAACTAGTTGCTATAAATTATAAGTTCCAAAGTCATTTTGAAGGAAAAAAAAAACTTTCTAGTTTCCTTAGTAAAATGAAAATTAATTACTAAGTTTTTTTCCTCTACTTTGAACTTTTAATTTCTAGGAGAACCTCTTCCAGAGATTATTGGATGACCCTAGTAATCTTTCTGTCAGTTTACTCAATTTCTTTTAATCTTCTAAATTTCCCAGATTTCCTGTTTTCTAAGTTTCTTCTGAATCTTAACCCAAACTTTTTAAAAAAGCAAATGTTACAAGTTGTACATCCACTCAACTTTTCTTCTTTCAACCTTGTCTTTCCTCTGTCACTGTGAGCCTCACTACTCAATAAGAATTCAAACTGTAAGAATTTCAGATTGCCATCTTTCCAAGCTCAGGAGGAATCTTTTAATTTGATTATTTTTAGAATGCATGTATTATTAGGGAACAGAAGTTTTTTATGTTTTGCTACATTTGCCTTAGCTCTCTGTGGAAGAAAGGACACACACAAATTGAGGAAAAATTAAATAAGGTAAGAAACAAAGAGCACATTATATTTATAACAGCTTGTTCTTTCTGCAACCCCCAATACAGCCACTATCTTAAAGTTGTTACTCCAACCAATGCTTACAAATGTATGAACACTAGAGGGAGACAGCTAGAATTGTGATCTATACTGTGTTTATAACTTGGTGACCTTGGGTAAAAAAGCTTATTCTATGCCTTGGTTTCTGTCTCTGTAAAATGGGAAAATATGACTATGCTCTATAGAGTGTTTGTAAGAGGAAGAAAAATTTGAAATAAGTCAAGTCCTTATAAAAATGCCTGACACTGAGTAAGTGCTCTATACATATTAGGTATTATTGTCACTGTTATTACAAACTTACTTCTGAAAGGGCCAAATAGTAAATATTTTAAACTTTGGGAGACCTGTAGTATACCCACACTGGGCTGGGGGTGGGGAGGTAGGGTTAGGTTGGGAGAGGTCAATGGGGGAAAAGGGGAACATATGTAATACTTTCACCAATAACTATTTAGAAAAAGAAAGGAAAAGCATTTGCAAAGGAATAAATTAAGATAAAATTAAAAATAAAATAATTATCAATATTAGATTAAATGTTAGGTGTAATATTATTCTGCAGGTGACAGTTGGATGTTATATATGAATAATTTTTTGGCAATTTTATTTCTTCTTTCCAATTCTTATACTTTTTACTTTATTTTTAGTCATTATTTTGGATAGCTTTGCTGGGCATTGCTAAGATGTAGCATGTTTATCATATATCTGACTTTAAACAGATGTTCTACTGCTTCCTGTAAAGTGTGAAGTTTTCTGTAAGCTTGTGATAACTCTACTTATCAGTTAAAAGAAATAATCTTCTATCTACAAACTGCTAAGAAAAATAAGTAAATCTTATAGGAGTACTGAATATTATCATATCCTTTTACTGAATCCCTGAAGATCATGTGCTTTTTAATCTTTTAAAGCAGTTTACATGATGAATTACATGAATAAATGTTTTTAATACTAAGACACCTTGTGTGTCTGACAGACTCTCTCTGGTCAAGACATTTTTTTTCATTTCTCTGTAGAACATTCTAACACTTCATTCTGTAAATTTGCATTGATTCCCCTAAAGTCAAACTATTAATTTTTTAAAAACCTAATCTGATCTCTTAAATGACAGTATTTCTATCAAAATTTTATATCTTTAAAAAATATGTTGGGGCCCTGGCCAGTGTGGCTCGGTTGGTTGAGCATCATCCCATTCACCAAAAGGTTGCTGCCTCCATCCCCAGCAGGGGCATGCAGGATTCAGCCTCTTGTTTCTCTCTCACATTGATGTTTCTCTCCCTCTCCCTTCCTAGCTCCCTAAAATCAATAAAAATATTTTAAAATATTGTGGTAATTTAAGTTGTTTTATAAAAGTCCATTTTCTTGTTTCCAGATTTATTGGTTTATAATTATTCAAAGTATCCATTTATAATTTTAAAAACTATATCTGTTAGTACTTCATTATTTTAATGTTATTTTGTTGAAATTTTGATATCTATTCCTCCCTTTGTAATCTTGTCATATATTTGTCTATTTTACTTTTTTACATGACAATTTTAAGGGCATATGTTCTATTTTTCAATTTATTTTCCACATTATTAAATCTGCTTTTAACATTTTCTTCCTACTCTTGGGGATATCTCCCCTTCTCTCTTTGTGATAAATAAAATTAACTTTATCTATCTTTATTCTAATATAAGGTTACAATTTTTATTTCAAAGGCTGCTTTGAGTTCATTCCACATGTTTAGATATGTGATGTTTTATATTATTTCTATTATGGTTTCTTTTACCTAATGTGTACATGTGTATGTGTGTATCTTTTTTTAAAAAATCTCTACATGTCATCTTTTGGGAGCAATATATATTTTTGCTGAGATAATTAACTTGAATGCATTGAATACATTGCTGTGTATTTCAAACTACTAGGTATTTTTGAGACGTTCTTTGTACCCTGGGACCTGATCAGGTGTTTTTAAAAGTTCTGCATGTGAAGGATTCAATCTGCAGTTTTTCAGATATGAGGTGAAATCTTTTGGTGTGATCGTGGTATGTTCTGCACTGGCCCAGGCTTTGCAAACAGGCTCACTGCATGCATATCTGGCTTCATCTATGGCTAGATGTGAGAGTTCACTGTAGGCATTCAAAGTTTCACCAGCCTCAGTGTCCTCATGTGTACAATGGACCCTCCTGTCTGGTTGTGACAAGTATTAACAAATTAATGTGTGTGATGCACCTGGAGGCTTTTCTGGAATGTTAGGTGACATCGTATGTAACATTATACATTTCAAGGCTCAGAAATATACCCCTTCGGGGAAGTCTTCCTTTTGTCACTATGTATCATAATGCTCTTTACCTCTACAAAATATGTTTTTCTCAGTTTGTGTAATCTTGATCTCATTTGTAAGTAATCTGCTTAAAATATTTTCTGGTGTTTATTTTTAATTTACATGTTTTAATATATAGTTCAAAGGTATCTATTTTAAAGATTATATAAAGGTTTCCATTGAATATGTATTTCTGTCCTTTAAGAGTAGATTTTATTTGCATTTTTTATTACTAATATTTATTTTTTGCTATATTTTGTGCTTTTAATGTCAGTGTTTATTCTCCCCCACCCCCTTAATTGACATCTATTCATTGATGGAATTTTCTTTAACTTTTTTCACTCTCTTTCTCCTCACTAATATGAAAGTAATACTGTATATTAATGTGATTTTAATACTGATGTGTGTACGTTTAACAGATACTTGGCATGGCAATATATAAAAAAATTTATTCTACTCTCTGTTCCACTAACCTCTGGCACTTAGATGAACTCCAGTGGCTCTTCTCAGACATGTTACCTTGAACTTAACTTCCTTCAATAGTTTGTGCTGCTAATATAATGTTTACAGTTAATTATATATAGATTTCCCTACATAATTATCAATTTCTTTGCTCATAATTATTATTTTCCTGAGTTAAATACTTTTATTCTTCTTCAATTATACCTTTGTGGTAGTTCCATAGAAAATACTTATAAATAAACTCCATTTTTCTTCAATAGCAGTTTATCTGGTTAGTTAATCTGCCTAGAAGCTATTTTTCTCAACAAGATAAAAAGATCATTGTTTTCTGACCTTTATGTTGATGTTGGAAAGTCTGCTCTCAGTTCTTATGGTTATTAATTTGAGATTGATCAACCTTTTTTCTGGTTGCTTTCAAACTTTTCATTTAGTGTATGGTAATTTACAGTTTCATAATAGTCTGATTATATGCTGATAACAATGCAACAAAATGGCATATATAGCACACATTACATTAGGTAATATTTGTAGCCAGTAGGCTATGAACTTATAATTATTGGCCATTATCTTAAATAGTACAGGCCTTTAAAATTATGGCTGATTGGGTAATGTTCTTAATGTACAACAAGGGCAAATATTACATTAAAACATACATTTTCCAGTATTAGTATTGTTATAGATTGACTTTAAGAAACACTATCAAATATTGGCAAAGTTTGATGTAAGTGAAAAACCTCATGCACGACTCAGGAAATAATAGTCAGTTAAACATCTCTTTAGGGAATTTGATAACATAAAAAGCTAAAAATATATTTGTACAGATTGGCCCAGGAATTTAACTTCTTAGAATTTTCTTAGTGATCATTTTATTCAGAAGATTATGGAAAAAAATATTCAACATAATTTTTAATAAAATAAAAAATTTAAACTGAAATAAGCATGCTTAAAAGTATAGCTTAACTATATAATAAAGTGTTTATATGGCTCTTAATATTTCTAAGGAAATTCAGGTGAAATAAGATATATCATGTTAAAACTTTAGTTTATTAAACAATATATATATATGTTGAGATAAAAATATGGTCAAATCAATTGATTAGCACATAAATGTATAGAAAATAACACATATGAAAAATGATTAATATACACAAACTAGTGGCAGTTTTAGTATTTTGATAATTTTCATTATAAGTAATTTTAATATTTCTAAATTTCTGAGATTTCCAAGTTTATTTATGGAAATTACCTTTATAATAAGGCAAATCAGTTTTTTAAAATGAGAACACAAAAGCCCAGCTGTCATGGCTCAGTGGTTGAGCATCAACCTATGAACCAGGAGGTCACAGTTTCATTCCTTGTTGAGGCACGTGCTGGGGTTTCAGGCTTGATCCCCAGTGCGGGGTGTGCAGGAAGCAGCTGATCAATGATTTTCTCTCATCATTGATCTCTCTCTCTCTCTCTCTCTCTCTCTCTCTCCCTTCCTCCAGGAAATCAATAAAATATATTTTTAAAAAAGAACACAGGAAAAATAGTAAAAGTAGAAATAAATCAGATGTTTGTAATAACTAATAATTATTATTATTTTATTGAGAGCACCAAAGACAGAATTTATACGTTAAGTATTTGAGTCTCATAAAAGTATAAAAAGACTTAGCAAGCAGGTAACATATATCAAAGACAGAAAAGGAAATATCAATAATTTTATTGTGACAAATTATATCTTGCATGGATAATAAACAAAGCTAAAGGATGAATAAAAACATAAAAAATGACAGTAAGAGAGAAAATTGTTTTAACATAAAATTTCTCTTAGAAATCAAGAAGGGAAAGTCAAACAGACCAGTAGCAGAATTGGCTGATCCTATATAATAAAAGCCTAATATGAGAAGTGCCCAGTAGCCCGGTCATCCATTTAACCAATCAAAGCATAATATGCTAATGATATGCTAAGGCTGCTCAACCACTATGACGTGCACTGACCACCAGGGGGCAGATGCTCCAACTGGTAGGTTAGCTTGCTGCTGGGGTCCGGCCAATCGGGACTGAGCGAGACAGGCCAGACATGCCCTGGAGCCCTCCCATGATCCCTCCCTGGCTGGCCAACCTCCCACTTCTCTCCTTGGCCCCAATCATGCACCGGTGAGGTCCCTCAGCCTGTACTGTGCCCTCTTGCAATCTGGGACCCCTTGAAGGATGTCGGAGAGTCAGTTTTTACCCGATCCCATAGGCCAGGCCGAGGGACCCCACTGGTGCACAAATTTGTGCATTGGGCCTCTAGTAAGTATATAAGTAGCCAATAAGCGCACAAAACTGCAGTCTCAGTTATAATTAAATAAATTCAAAGTAGAATAAGCACATACCATTTCTCCCCATATGCCAGGTACAGATTAAAATGTTTATTAATAACTAATGTGGATAGGAAGATGGACAAAATAGTTGATTCCTTTAATATTTTGATAAATGTGTAAGTTTTCATACCTTTTAGGTACAGAATTTAGTGCTATTTTGAAAAATAATATCAATAATACCACTTCTAGTTATTTACTCAATAGTCATACATACATTTTGTGAAGAAAAACAATGTTTGAAACCACTCATTTCTTACAACAGGATGATGGACTTTTGGAAAAGAATTGACATTTACATGATTTATAATTTAATGTCTGATATATAATAAAAATGTGAGGCATTTCATATTCTCAATTGGAATACTAATAGACAAGCTAAAGGATATATTTTTTCTATATTGTATGTGATATCATGTTATTTATTTAGATAATTTCGGGGTGAGAATATTTGTATGAGAGAAACATTTTTCTAGAAATTTTTTACTGTCTTTTAAATCATGGTGAAGACTCAAGTATGCAGATTTAATATATACTCTGAAGAGTTTTCTGTATTGAATTAAGCTAAATATAAAATAAAATATGTATTAGTATGTGCTCTATTCTCTCAGCATATATTTTATCACTGATTGGCATGCTTGGTTTATTTGCATACTTCCTAACCTAAAGGAAGGAAAGGTAATTTATTTTTAACTATGTAATTTCTCCCAGGAAGCCTGTCAACATCAGATAGCTAATGGCTCAGGAGAGAGTGCCTGCGGAATCTCTAAAACTATTGGATCATGAGCCAATCTATAGAGTTTTTTCTTTCGGTCCCACGAGGTGCTCAGAGACCTAAATGTTTTATTTATTTTTTCTTTCGTGATGTTATTGATTTTTAGAGAGAGAGGAAGGGAGAGGGAGAGATAGAGACTTCTATGAGAGAGAAATATTATCGACAGGCTGCCTCCTGCACGCCCCCTACTGAGGATTAAGCCCGCAACCAGAGCATGTGCCCTAACCGGGAACCTGGGAACCATGACCTCCTGGTTCATGGGTTGAGGCTCAACTACTGAGCAACACCAGCCAGACAGGTGAGACCTAAATTTTTAAAAAAACAACCTGTTTGATTCTGGGGCAGGCACCTAGAGATTACACTGAGAAACACTGGCAGAAGTGTTTGTCCTTTATGTAAGTCCAAGCAATGTTCATCTATTTTTATTACCCTGTCGCTGCCTCTTGAGATATGCAAAAATAATCGGGAACATATTCTCAGAACAGTGGACACAGAATGACCTTTTACCTCACACTGTCTAAATCAAAAACCATTCCACTGCTGTATTTCCTCCTGATATCATTTTGGATTAGAATAATGTGATCTTGTTAAAAACAGAAAGGAATATTTTATTTAAATTGAAATATAAATGTACAAGGAATCTAATCTAAAAATAGGCCAATTGGTACAGTACTATCCATACCATAAAGCAGATCCTTCATAACTTTAGATATTATCCTATTACGAGGTTACCTTCGCTGTTTAAAATCCTGATATTACTAGAACCTTAAAACGATACATCCTGCTGGTGGAAAAAAAAATACACGTTTCCTATTCAGAGCAATAAATTTTGAAACTCTCCCAGTTTCTGATTTTATTGCTCACATGTTCACAAGAAATCGAGACAATATTTGATATATATTTTGTACCTCAAGTTAGGTTTTAGAAATTATACCAATTTCATGTTTCATAAACTAACGTAGCATGATTGAGAAAACTATAGATCATGTTAACCATCCACAAAGCAGTGATAATTTTATGCTTAAAAATTCATCTTGAATTTTATACATTTCAAATTGGATCCCATGTTTATTAAAACTGACCTGACTTTCTGACCTCTACCCTGTCCGTTTTAAATCATGCTGTATTTTCTCTCTTCTCACAGACACTTTTTCCCTACGGGAGCGCTGTGTTCTCTGTGAAAGCGCTTTGGGTCATAGTACAACTGTTTGGATTTTCCGCTAGGGCTTTTCTCATATCTCATGCTTTTCTTCTCTGATATTCCAAGAATCACAGATCTGAGTCTATTTCTCAATGCTTTCCTTTTTGTACTACAACACAAAAGGCATTCCAAGAAGGAGCTAGTGATATGGATTTTTGGAATGTAATATAGTTGATATAAAAATAAGTATGGTTAATAACCCTTGAGAACTTGTTACATTTGTGCCAGGCCCTGTTACAAGCACTTTATTTATACTAGCTCACTAAATCCACACAAAATATTTTAATGTCTGCTTTGCATAGATGAAGAAACTGATATATAAATATCTAAAATAAATATTGCTCAGGTTCATATAGCTTGTAAGTGATAGAGTTGGAGTTCTAAGTCCACCCTTCTCGTTCTAGAATCACTAACCAGTGGTTCTAGAAGAATTGTTCTTGGGATAGCAACATCAACATCGCCTGGGGATTTATTAGAAATGCAAATGACTGGATCTACCAAACCTCTAAGAATAGAGTATAACACCCATGCATTGATAAGCCCTCCACAGGACTCTGATGCAAGTTCCAATATGAGAACCAGTACACCAAGCTGTACTGTTTCAGTACTGAAATCAATGTAGAGCTGGATGTAAATGCAAGACAGAGATATGCTGGAAGAAATAACACTAATGTTGGTTATTCTATTATTACTCTTAATATTTGTATTTTGCTAAACATGTTTACAATACACCATGTTAGCGTTCAATTACTGACAATAGTGATGAAGGCCTTTCGAAGACCAAGAAATTAGTATCTAGGAGACACAAGAAATGTATCAGACATTGTCATTTTCCTCAAAGAACTTATACTATACTAGAGGCTCCGGGCACCAAAAATTGTGCACTGGGGGGGGGG
>NW_005353324.1:609516-617445 GCF_000412655.1 Myotis brandtii | reverse complement strand
GGGCCCTCGGAGCTCATCTCTCCAGCAGAACTGAAGGGAAGGCCATGTATACCCTTCTGTCCCTCACCCTTCACATGCCCAGAACCATCAGTGTCGCACTTCCTAATTCCTATCACTGTATTTCATTAGTTCCATACTGTTTTACTAATCCTGAATCTAAACAGATGGTTCAAAAGGACATCGTTCTATTTTTAAAGTAGCTGGGGCCTCTGGGGGCGGGCCTTGCCTTGCAGCCCGGACCCGATGATGGGCAGTTCCAGGGCCCCAGGGGAAGACAGGCTGCTGTGCTTCCTGGGTCCTGGCGGGAGACCCGATCCCTGGGGCCGCCTTTGCCCTGCCACCCAGCTCTTGGCTGCCACCTGTGTTTCCGATGGCAGGCGGCTTCTTCTGTCCTTCCCCTTTCGCCTCCCAGCATTGCACCTATGTATGCAAATTAACCGCCATCTTTGTTGGCAGTTAATTTGCATATCGCCCTGATTAGCCAATGGGAAGCATTGTGGAGGTACGGTTAATTACCCTTTTGTTTTTTATTAGATAAGATTTGGAAAATAAGAAAGATTAAAAAGCAAAGATCACTAAAAACATTGTCTTTAATTTAATGGCTTAGTTTAGAATGTAACATCTTGGATTGGAAAACCTAGGTTTGCATCTCTAGTCCAACATTGATTAGTTGTGTGACTTTACCCAAGTTAGTTGACTGTTCACTCGGTTTCTCTATATTCCTTCAAAGAACTCTATTAGGCTATCATGAGAATTAAATGAGAAAGTACACATTCTGTATAATGTCTACTATATATTAAGCTTTCAACAAGTGTTAATTTTATATCACTACTTCCCTTGCTGCTTATTAGAAGTTGATGAAGCTGAAAGAGCAATGAGGACTGGTATATTCAAGGAAGAGTTTTAAAGAGAAGATGGGAACCTAAGTTGAGCAGCCTCTGTATTTATCTCACTCTGGAGAAAAGGAATTGGTAAAAAGAGGAATTTGAAAGAATATTTCTGGGAAAGTGAATAAACCACTTTGATGATGCAGCAGATTTGTGAGTGAAAGTGGAAGATGATAACTCAAGCTCAGATTTAAAGTTTACATATGTGGGTTTTATCTTGCTACAAAGTAAAACTCATCTCTACTAAAGGCAAATTTCAGGTTATAGAAATCATTTATATATGATAGAGCAAAACTATGAAAATTATAATACTCAAGGAGAAGGCATTTACAAAGATCTAATAATCTCCCAGCTATTCTGGACTTCTTTTAATCCTCTAAATGTAATGCCAAGTGGAAAATACATAGAAATAAAATGTGAAGTGAAGAATGAAAACAGTTAGGAAGGTTAAAAAATATTGTTTGACAATACATATTAAGAGGTAATGATCACAGTAAGAACACTTTCAGCTAAAATTTGAGCCTGAGAATGGATCAAGGGATAAGAGAAAATATAATTCTTCAAAAGGGATCAGAGTAGATTGCACTCTAATAACCCATTTGATTCTACAATTCCATTAATAATTTTAGCTGTACATTTCTCAACCTTTTATCCTTAGGGCTTAGCCAAAATTAAGTCAACTAACAATAACATTAGCAATAAGCAAGAGAATAGAATTGTGTTTACTGTGGTTCCAAAGAGATTTCCAAAGTAGATACACAGGTAAAGAATAAATCCTCTTAGCTATTTTTGGCTTTAAAATGTTTGTGCAGTGCAATGCTTTGCTCCTAGATTAACCCATTCATTCACTCACTCACTCACTCACTACATAGGCAGTTGTCCTATGACAATCATGAGTTTTAAAATATGATTAGTTCTCTAAGGAAAACTTCAGATTAATAAGCACAATTTATGATATTCTTAAAATAATCTAAAGGATTACTTTAAAATCTTGCTTTGTCAATATGTAAATGTTAGTCTTTATCACTCCATTAATAATACCTGATGTACTAAACTAATAATAGACTTTATTCTTCTTTTCTTTCTCTATTTTTTAAAAGTAAAGATCTATACTTAAAATGTTACATGGCACAGTTTCAGTAGTTCTAGTGTACACAATAAACATTAGCTCTAAAAGTATTTCAAGATACGTTATAGAGTTTAACTCTTCATCAAATTGTTCTAAAATAACTGCATTTGAAGAATTAATAGAGAGAAAATAATTCATACTAGAGATGTTCTCTTAATAAGCTTTCTAAAATAAATTAAGAGTGCCTGATTTTATAAATCTATAAATCTATTTGATCCTATGTCAGCACATTTATATAATGGACAGTGCTACCACTTAGCGAGGTGATTACATAAATTGGTGCATCTACTAAGAAAAACAATCAAGAGTAATTTCATGATTAAAAGTTCGTTATTTCTTTCACTGCATTCTAAGGTCTCATACAAATTATTTCTCAATGTGCTGTACTGGATTTAAATTCTAGTGCTGCTATGGGAAGTTTTATGAGCCTGAGGTGGGTTCCTTTTATGAACATTAATTTCCCTGTTTGTGGACTTGAGGATGATATTCCCCATAGAGATGCTTTAGGAATTAGAGTAAATGTATATATAAAAGCATGATAGACATTTAATAAATGTTAGATGTGGCTAAATTTAGTTGAATCGATCTGCTTCTTCCTTAGGCCAGAGGACATGCTAATTTTTACAAGCATGCTAGTTTGTATATGAAGGTGAATTTTCTGAGTGTTTGGTTTTTGATTTTTGTATGTGAGGAACATTAGGGCACAATTCTCCACGAAAGGTGAATTTTCTGAGTGTTTGGTTTTTGATTTTTGTCTGTATGTGAGGAACATTAGGGCACAATTCTCCACGGATCTCACATGTTTCTACATGTCTTCTAAGCGAAGGGTAGGATTCTTTGCCCTCTAAGATGTCTCCATTGGGGGAAAGTTGGCAGGCTTGCTAGCAGTCTTCTTTAAAAAGATTGGGGTTTCCTAACCTCAAGGATTTCAGCTGTCACAGAAACAGATCTGATGTTCACCATCAAGCTGGATGAGTCTGTATGGCCCACGGGGCTGAGGGAGCAAGAGGAGCCATGTGAACATGAAGCTTATGCTGTCTGCTGTGCCTTAAATTCTCAAGCACCTTCTGCCAGCTTCTATGCAAGTGAGGCTGGTTAGCTTGCAAGCAGGGTAACATCTCAGGCCCTTCACGGATCTTGACAAGGACTAGCTTACCTAAAGGAACGTTATTCCACCCGATGAGAAAAACTATGTAGAAACTAGGGACATGGTATTGAGTTGGAAAGCATAAAGCTAAGAGTTAATAAAATTACTCCACCATATTATGCTTCTTGAATAGTGACAATTATTAAAAAGTCCTCAAACTTTTATCACACACCATTGTAGTGACAGTGAAACAAAAATAAGATAAAGGATATGCAAATTGGTTCTCTACTTCATATTTGCACAGGACCTGGGATAAAATCAGGTCCTTATTCTTTTTCTGCTCAAATTACTCTTTTGATGCAAACTTTTTGTTCCTGCCTGGATGAGGGCCTTTGTTGTAACTGCATGATAAATTGATTTACCTGACAGTGTAATGGAAGACTAAGAGACATGACCATGTGCAGAAAAGGAAAAGTCACATTAGTAACTTCAGTCTTCCAAAATAAAAAAGTAAGGGTTTCCGAAAATGAACAGTCATTCGGGTCCTGTGTGTAGAGAAGTGAACAAAATGAATCTTCACAGAAAGGATTAGATTAGATATAGAAAGTTAAAGCTGGATCAGACCATAGATATCATCTAGTCCAGGTCTAGAGAGATTCGGTCACTTGTTCAAGGGCACACCATGCATTTGGCGGGACACAGATCTCATAACTACAAGGCCAGCATGTTATTTCTCTATATCAGACATTCCACACTGTGACAGCAATACAGAAGGAGTCTGCACAGCCTGAAAATAAATCCGAGAGAGTTTCTCTTTGTAATTTATTGTCTCTTTCCTTCACTTTAGTGGAGCCATTCAATTAATTTTCTTTCATGCTACTGTGTTACCGTGACAGTTGTAATATAAGCATGTTTAGGTTTATAAATATGGTTTCTTACCTAGGCTAATTTATAAAGTTTCTATTTCTATTACAATCATTTCTATATCAAATACTTTATAACAAACATGAATGAGTACTATTTATGAAATAGTAGTGAATTACTTTAGTGTTATTTGTATTTCAAATGAACCTAGCTGGATGTTTTCTATAAGTGTTTTGTCAATAATTTCTAAGACTGGTGTGATGAATGTGATGTATGTCATTAATGTATTATGTTATTTATTACTTTCATTGAATTAAATATATGTGTATATATATTTCATTGTATATACTTTTAGTTTAAATGACCAGGTTAAATGAAAGGGTTCTGTAAATAGTAATTTGGATGATACAAATCTCAATTAAGGCATATCTAGAAGTGAGAACATTTTGAAAAAGTCCAAGGGAATATTAAATGGAGAATTTCCCATAATGACTACCAAAATATTTACATATTTAAAAATGTGTGCGTGTGTGTGTGTATTTGAGCATAAAATAATGCCAGGTAAAATTTTTACCATCTTACTCTGAATTATATCTTTAAATAGATACCAACAATACTGCCATTCTAAATCAAATTAAGTATATTTTTAGTATAACTATACTTTAATATACCTACAGAACAGAGTAAAGAATTAAAAGGGTTGAAAACTACTTGGTTTTGACCCAAAAAAGAAATGTGGAAAATCTGAGGGACTGAATTAGACACCAAACCCTCCCTGCAGTGAAGGTGCTGAAGGCTTTCCTAAGGCCAGGGCCCAGGACAAAGCCAAAGCAGTGTTGTGATCGAGTGCAACCATTCAACTATGTTAAAGAGACAAAAGTAATTGTATGTGGGTAATTTTGAACAGGTGATTATCAGGTTATTACTTCTTCATTGACTCTTTTTTTTTTTTTGGTGGAAAACCAAAAGACAGAGGCTTTAAAAGGCCTTGATATTCCTGAATCCTTAAATGGTAGGTATCCAGTTAGAAATATTAATTGGTAGTTTAAATCTCCTGACTGATCATCTTAAGAAGACCTATACCATCTTATACTCAAACTACCTACTACCAAAAAGAACTTTAAGCTTCTATTTAAAGACTAGTGGCCTGGTGCATGAAATTCGTGCATGGGGGGGTTGTCCCTCAGCCCAGCCTGCACCCTCTCCAATCTGGGACCTCTTGGGGGATGTTCAACTGCCAGCGGATGTCCCTGTGGATTGGGCCTAAATCGGCAGTCGGACATCCCTCTCGCAATCCGGGACTGCTGGCTGCTAACTGCTCACCTGCTTGCCTGCCCAATTGCCCCTAACCACTCTGCGTGCTGGCCTGCTCGCCCCCAACTGCCCTGCTTACCCCCAGTCTCCCCGCGCCCCCCTCCCGCCCCCCCCAACACACACACACACCAGCCGCTCCATTCCCGCTGCCCAGAGGCCTTCCGTGGCCGGGGTGGAACGCTTGCCTCATTGCCACGGCGACAAAGCAAGCATTCTGCCAGGCCACTCACACTGCCCTCTCTCAACGGCCGCCCCCCCAGGACTGGGGGACTCGGGCGGGGCTGAGAGGACTGGGCGCCACCATCTTGTGGCTATGGGCGCTGCCATCTTTGTGGTCAATTTGCACATTCCTTCTTTATTAGATAGGATGGTACTGCTAACTGAGTTAATAAACCCCCACTTATCCCATCACCCCACAAGCAAAATTAATTCTCTGCTTCAACAATTAATTTCTCTATATCAGACATTCAAAACGGTGACAGCGATACAGAAGGAGTCTGCACAACCTGAAAATAAATCTGAGAATTTATTATAAATTATAAATAAGGACCTTCCTTCCTTCTTCACTACTGCTACCTTCCTTTTTACTTCACCTCTCTCTCCCTCCTTTTACTATTATTTGTTATCTCCTGATGTATTCCAGACACTGTGATGGGTTTTGTGAATGAAACGGGAAGTCTTTATGGGAATCATTAGGACAGGCAGATGATGCAATGACTATGGTGGTGCTACCATTACACCTGGACCTCAGAGGGGCCTCCGACTTGAATCCTGGGCTTTAGAGGACTTGTTACATCACAAACACATGCATGACATGCATTAAAGACCACAGCTTTCTTATCACCCAGAATCTAGCATTTGGGTCCAGTTGAGTATAACAATCCTAAACATCTACTTTCATGATAACACTTTTCAGACCTCAAAGAAACACTGCTCCACATGTTTACCCTATTCCTTTCAAACCAAAGGCAACTAACTCTGTGAACATTGTAAAAATTTGTGGGTTGTACAGCATTGGAATACGAGAAATTCTTTGGACATGGCGGAGAGAACTGAGCAGTGGATGGTCTTAGGTAAGAGAACATGCACATGTATTTACCTTCACAAACAGTATGAAGGCAATAGCTTCTTGCATAGTGAAATAGCATTTCCCAGAATTGTGTAACATCCATTTTTTCCACATTATTCCATTTTGTACTTTCAGAGGTACTCATAATTTAGTGCAATTTTCATATTGCAGTTGAGAACAATTTTGCAGTATGAAATAAGCCATATCACTGGTAAATTATTATATATGAAGGATTAGGCATAATATGTGTGAAGCATGATTCTCATTCCTAACATTGTCAACCAGAATGTTCTTTATATTCTAGAAAGCTAAAATTGTGAATAGCTTTGTTACTCTAAAAATGTTACAAATTTTACTTCAGTTTTCAAAAAGCTACATAAAATTATCTTGATGTAAACATTATTTAATGTTTTAATTTACACTAATTAAGATTAAAAAGCAAAACAAATTCTAATTTTGAATAATGTAGAAGAAAATATGTTGTGAGAAGTTAATATTTCAATTTTAAAATTTTATTTATAGTTTTAGTAAAGGATATCTAATTCTACTACATGGTAAACAAATCATACTTTAATTTGTAATCCTTTTGTACTTTAAGACTGTATAAAAAGATTGTTAGAGAAATAGGAAATTTAAAAGGGTGACATTGAGAAGATAAAAACTGAAAACAAAAAGAAATATATAATCTTCATAGAGACTGTCTGATAAAGCCAGAGAGAGTGAAATGGAGAATATTTTTATGGGACATGACCCACTTAAAACTTGCAATCAGAATATTACAAATGCTTTATTAATTAATATATAGTTACTTAACTACTGATCAAAACAGTGAAACCAAGAAAAATATTATTCTCATGAAATCCATTGCTTCAATAGGTCAAATGAAAACTTTATAACTTTATATGCTTTCCTAGTTGAAGATTTAATTGCCCACAGAAACAATGGAAATGTATGTGTGCTTCTATTTACATATATTTGCTAATGTATGCATGAAATGTCTCTGGAAGGTCACTGGGAGACTCTGACTATTGTTATGTTCTGGAAGGGAAGTTCATGACTGAATGGGTGGAACTGGTGATGAATATTGTGTACATGTTACATATTTTAAAAGTCAGTTTTTTTACATCAAACACTTTTAAAGAGTCCTTGGTTTAAAGTAAAGAAATTCTTTTTCAGTCATGCTAGCCTGTTCACTTCTGTCTTTAATGCATATAAAAACAAGATACTATAGCCATAATTTTATATAGTATTTAAACAAATAAGTAGATATCATTTACCGAGCATGTCAAGAACTGTGCTGCCAACAAATAAAGATGAGCAAAACATGAATTAGAGCCTTGCTTTAGTTTTACTACTACAACCTCTCAAAAATACTATCATTTTAGCCTGGTCAGTGTTGCTCAGTGGTTGAGCATCAACCTATGAACCAGGAGGTCATGGTTTGATTCCTGGGCACATGCCCGGGTTGTGGGCTCATTCCCCAATGGGGGGTATGCAGAAGGCTACTCATCAGTGATTATATCTCATCATTAATGTTTCTCTCTCTCTCTCTCTCTCTCTCTCTCTCTCTCTCTCTCTC
>NW_005353324.1:574974-609431 GCF_000412655.1 Myotis brandtii | reverse complement strand
TGATATATTATTAAACTAAAGATCTCTTTCTTCATCCAACCCACTTTAAAACTGTTTCAAACAATATGTATTAAAGTTTAAAAAGGTCAGTTCCTTCCTTCCCAGAGCACAGAGTCTACAGGGGGCCTAAAAAGTGAAAAAGACAATTGCAATATCCTATATAATAAAAGCCTAATATGCAAATCGTCCCCTCAACCTGGAGTTCAACCAGAAGTTCAACCGCTTGCTATGACATTCACTGACCACCAGGGGGTGGCAAGGAGCATGGCAGGTGTTGGCGACACAGCTCTGGCTGTGAGCAGCAGTGGAGGTGCTGCCAGCCCTAATGGGTCCCGATGAAAGTTGGACTGCAGCGGGATGGTGGAGCAGGTGAGCGGGTGGTGCCAGGCCAAGGTGGGTGTGAGTTGGGTCAGACTGCCCTGTAGATGGTGACCAGCAGCGGTGGCAGGGGGTGGGGCCGCCTCCTGGCTCTCAGGCGCTGAGGGAGCCAGGTGGGGACGCCCAGCCCCAATTGATCATTCCGCAGACGGCAACCAGCAGGACCTGATAGCCTAGATCAGGGCCGGGACCTGGGCTGGGACAGTGAACTGGGTGGGTGGCAGTGACCAACCTCCCGTGGCGCCCAGGCTGGGGGCTGTGACCTCTCGCCGGCTACCTGGGAGTGAGGGTGATGGGGACGGAGGTGCGGTGAGATTGCGGGGTTTCCGCCAAGCTCACTCTCACTCCCCTGGCTACCCTTCCCCAGGATGCCAGGGCTCACACACCAGAGAAGCCTCCTGTGGTCAGGTGCCAGGCACCCATGAGGAGCCCACCCTGCACCAGCGCAGCCTCTGCCAGGTGAGCTGGGCCACAGCTGCCGGGACTGCAGGGGCCGGTCGGGCTCCCCGTGGGTTCGCGCAGGAGCAGGTCTGCGAGGCCGGCCCGGAGAGAGCGTGCTGCCTGCCCGGCTTTCATGTGGTGCCGCTGTGTGGCCAAGAGGCCCATGCTGCACCCCGGCCCATGGTGTCTGGCCAGGCTCACCACATCTCCACTTGGGGACTGGGACACTGTGACTCAGGTGGAGGGGGGCACACAGGGGCCCATAGGCCCAGGTGCTGCCCAGGGCCCAGAGGTCAGCTGAAACCTGCCCTTCCATGCCAGACACTCATGTTTCGATCACAAGCAGGCCTAGGGACCACACCTGTGCACAAATTTCATGCACCAGGCCTCTAGTTATTTGATAATTGTAAGAATGTGCTAAAACTGAAACACTGTGAGGTAACTTAAGAGAAAATGTACATAACTCAGCCTGGTGAGCAGGAGTTAGCGAGGGGAGAAATCTTTCCATCCAGAGCAAGCATGTCAAACTCAAAGGCTAACACGGGCCAAATAAACATGGTTTAAGTTTCTGTGGGCCGCAAAAAACCAAAAGCTTCAATTTTCATAGAGACAGGTTTATTTTGATAGAGACATGCTGAATACAAAGGGCTGAAATGAATGAGTAGTCGTTAACATAAAATAGAACATTTTAATAAAAATTAATATTTTTTCTTGAACATTGACTTACCAGACACTGAATAACTGCACAAATTAATAAGTGTAAAACAAATAAACCTATTTTTCCTGTTTTCTGAAAGCGAAATATCCCATGTTGCGCACACCAAACAAGTCAGTCCAAGACTAATGGCATGGCAATCGGCTGCTAAAATATTCGCTGCTAGTATTAGTGGAGAGAAATGGTGCGCCTTCGTATAAGGCGCATAAGGGAAATGAATGCAACATGGTTATAGTAATCAGTCATTACGAACGTTGTAATTTGTTATTAATAATTATAATAAGATATTGTAAAAATTAAGTTATGAAATTTTTATTAAAACATTTCTTACATACTTTTATATTGGCTGGGTCGCAAAAATATCCGTTGTGGGCCACGAATTTGACATGCTTGATCCAGAGGAATTAAGACATAATGAGGATTAATGGTTTGGCTCAGTGTGTCAGCCTGCAGACTGATTGCAGTCAAGAGCACATGCCTAACTGCCCATCAGCAGATGAGTGGATTAAAAAACTGTGGTACATCTACACAATGGAATACTACACTGAGGTAAAAAAGAAAGAGTTCTTATCATTTGCAAGAGCATGGATGGAACTGGAGAGCATTATGCTAAGTGAAATAAGCCAGTCAGAGAAAGATAAATATCACATGATCTCACTCATTTATGGAATATAATGAACAACATAAACTGATGAACAAAAACAGATCCAGAGACAGAGAAGCATCGATGAGACCATCAAACCTCAGAGGGAAGGTAGGGGAGGGTAGGGGCAAGGAGGAGAGATCAATCAAAGGACTTATATGCAAGCATATAGGCCTAACCAATGGACACAGACAACAAGGGGTTGAGGACGTGAGTTGGGGGGGGATGGGGGTAATGTGGGGATAAGGACACATATGTTATAACTTAATCAATAAAGAAATTAAAAAAAAAAAGAGCACATGCCCCGGGTTGTGGGCTCGATCCCCAGTAGAGGGCGTGCAGGGGGCAGCTGATCAATGATATTCTCTCCTCATTGCTGTTTCTAACTCTCCCTTTCCCTTCCTCTCTGAAATCAATAAAATATATATTAAATAATAAAGAAAAAAAAGACATAATGAGGCTCACTGCAACCTGGAGCTTAATTTGCAACAGATAAACTGGAGAGGAGAGGAGATCACCTAAGTCTTTACCTTACATTATTTACTAAGGGGTTTAAAATTGAAATCAATAAAATATATATTAAATAATAAAGAAAAAAGACATAATGAGGTTCACTGCAACCTGAAGCTTAATTTGCAACAGATAAACTGGAGAGGAGACGAGATCACCTAAGTCTTTACCTTACGTTATTTACTAAGGGGTTTAAAATGTATCCCTGGGGTTCTGGAACCACTGACAAGTTTTTAACAGACAAGTCACTGGGATCAGATTTGTGTTTGAGAACAATCACTTTGCTACGGGTGGAGAATAGATTGGAAGATGGAGAGAATAAAGCCAGAGACCATTAGGAGGCAGATGGAATGATTAGTGACAGGATGACTGCACTATAAAGAAAGGAGGTGGCAGCAGGGACCGAGATGAATGCACAGAATTACTTGTTGATTGATTTGGTTTTGAGGTGACACACTGGGGATTAGTGAGCGTCCTACAGCCCCAAGGTTGCCAGATTCACCAAATCAAAAAACAGGGTGACGAATAAATGTGACTTTAGATGAACAGAAACGAATGTGTTACTATAAACACGTGCTATGTAATTTGGGACATTATGCTATA
This sequence comes from Myotis brandtii, assembly GCF_000412655.1. Taxonomy (NCBI): domain Eukaryota; kingdom Metazoa; phylum Chordata; class Mammalia; order Chiroptera; family Vespertilionidae; genus Myotis; species Myotis brandtii. The sequence continues at coordinate 606,141 of NW_005353324.1, read as the reverse complement.
AGATTATACCTTGTTTACCTAAAATCCACATTTAAGCAGGTGTGTTGTATTTAATCTGTCAACCATATTGCAGTGAAGTAGTGAAATTAGTACCTGGGTTTTTACAACATTCAGAAACACCTCTATCTTCTAACACAGATATAGGTTTATGTTTCATTTAATACAATTCATAATTTTAAATCCAGAATAGCAGACAAAACAAATCTTGGGTCAGAAAAGACTGGAGAAAAGGAAAGCTAACTGTGTAAAAATAAAATAGATTTGAATTATAAAAATCAAGAAACTTAATACCACTGGCTTCCATACAGATTTTCAGGCAGGAACATAAAGAATCATCATGGTATTTGTGACAATTTCCCCATCAGCCTTTTCTCCCACTCTTTCTTGATGTCAGTTTTCTGTTTTTGCTTTGTGGGAAAGAGTTGCTGAGACTTAATATTTGAGAAAATACTAGACTTAAAATCCACATGTATAAACTTATTTAATTTTTAAACAAATAATGAGGTAGTTATAAATGTTATCCAAGCTTTAACATATATATTTTTTAAAAGGTTCAGAAAGGTTAAAGTTTTTGCCTGAAATCACATAGCTGAATCCAAAAGTTGCTAGTGCTTGTATTTAGATCCTTTTCCACTGTGCCATAATACCAGTTCTCTCAAGCCTCTTTGATTAACTTACATAATTTTATAAGACGATGATGCTTAATAAGTTGCTCCCATGCGGCTTTCATATTTAGGTGGACCTCTCTGAACATTCATAAAATATAACATAAGCTTATCTTGATATAAACTTCAAATACATTTGCTCTTTCTCTATTCACAGAGACAAATGAGACTAGCTGGTGAGTGCTATTTTCAAAAAAAGTTCATTTCTATGCTTTTGAGTTCATTGGGCCAAGACCTTATTTCAAATTATTTAAAACACTCAAAAACATGTTTTAATGCTTTAGCATTCACTTATATTCATTTGATATCCATTGTGTGCCTTAGATTTTTTTTCTCCTTAAATGACCCAGCTTTCTTCCTAATTATCACCACTTTCTAAACAATTAGATACTTTGGGTTGTGTTTCTATGACATTTGCCATGGCACAGGATTTAATTTTGCTTATTATAATTATTTCATATCTTGTAATTGACATTTGTATTAAAGCATTACTTTGAACATTATTAAAACTAGGATCAGAAGGAACTCTTACCATTTGCAACAGCATGGTTGGAACTGGAGAGCATTATGCTAATCGAAATAAGCCAGTCAGAGAAAGATAAATATCATATGATCTCACTCATTTGCAGAATATAATGAACAACATAAACTGATGAACCAAAATAGATCCAGAGACAGAGAAGCATCGAACAAACCTTCAAACCTCAGAGGGAAGGCAGGGGTGGCAGGTGGGGGTAAGAGATCAACCAAAGGACTTGTTTGCATGCATATAAGCATAACCAATGGACACAGACAGTAGGGGAGTGAGGGCATGTGTTGGTGGGTGTGAGTGGCTGGGAAGAGGTCAATGGGGGAAAAAGGAGACTTATGTAATACTTTAATCAATAAAGAATTAAAAAAATAACTAGGACCAGGTTTTGAATCATTGAGATTCTATCATTAAGACATGCTTAATTTCGTTGGTTTATTTATTAAAACCACCATGATTTATCCATTTAAAGACTGGTGAGCATTTTAAAGACTGATTAAAAGAAGAAAGAGCCCTACAAACATGCATGATCTGTGTGTGTGTACATGCACATACATACGTGTGTCTATGCATAGGTATTCCACATTTAACTTCAGGGGGAAAGTAGTTACCAGCTGTTGAACTCACTCACAATACTTTGTTTATGGTCCCCTTATGGCATTTATCATTTTGGAACTTGTATTCAAGCTATTTATATGTATTTCTAGTCTCCCCTAAGATTTTTACAGATAGACACTGTGTTTAATTCATCCTTATATCTCCCACAGTGCCAACACACAGCTTTGCATACTGTGAGTGCTTGCTAAATGTTTGTTAAATGAATGACGGAAGAAAGTAAATTTAGTTTATTTGACCCCTCAGTCAAGACGTTTTTTATTAAAATGCAGTAAATGCAGTCTCTACAAAAGCTTTTCCCCAGACCTTTCTTTTATTTCTTATTGATGTATTTTATTTCCCAAACCTTAAATTACTTTTTTATCAATAAAGTATCATCTTCTACTGCAGATGTGAGGTTAAAAGGAATTGAAGATGAAAATGGAAAATACTTGAGATGTATTATCCTGCCTCCTGATTATCCAATCCTTCTATACTGTCCAGTGAAGCATAACAATGTCAGTTCCTGATACAGCAACTTAACTGACCAGTCTGAGAATGTCTCAAAACCAAAAACTAATTCCGTAGTCTTCAGAGAATAGTAATGCCTTCAGAGTAGGCAAGGAAATCCCCTTCCTGCCTATCATAATAAAGGTTAACTGAAATGACCAACGTCATATAAAAGTAGAGAAAGTCTCCATCGACACTGTTACTACAGAAGGAAGACAGCCACATTTTGAAATCCTCAAGGGTCTTTGCTTCATTCAATCAAACTAGAACCTAATTGAAGGGTTGCTATTTATTTCCTGAAACCGCAATGCAAGCTGGCGCTAAGTAAGTGGAGAGGGGGAAGCTAAAGGAACCCACAAACATGCCTTAATTTAGAAATGTGAGAACTGGAGGGGAAGAATACTAGATCTATTCAGCTCTGGAATTCCTTTGGCCAACTCAGATAAAAAATATTTCCAAGTCAGCTGATTTGAAACAAAGTTCAAGAGCAAGAGTAAGTATGGCCATGTTCAACTGAAATCAGCGAAGTTTCAGTTTGGTGAGGGTTTCCCCTGATGCTATAGGCCCTCTCTTGTCACCATCAGTGACAGAGAAGAGGCAGGGCACACCACCCCTTGCTTGCGAAGTACAGATAAGTAGAGCAGAAAAGCTGGTCTCTAGAAGGAAAGATTTAAATAACACAGAAAATAAACTTGAGTTTTAAAGAATCCCTACTGGGATCCCCCATGGCAAGCCTTACTCTTCAGTTTCTAGATCACTGACCCAAACAACTAAATTTAAATTAGTCACTTTTCCACATCTGAATTTCCAAAAGGACTACTTCAGCAACAGATGTGCTGAGAGTGAAGACATATAAATAGTTCACTTACATTACTTTTTTTTCTTTTCCTTGAAGGTATTGGAGTGACACTGGTTAACAATTCTATAACACATCATCGGTACACTGAATTAAGTGTTCACCACCCCAAATCAAGTTTCCATCATCGCCATTTATCCCCCCTATACCCACCTCCATATCTTCCTATCCCCCTCCCCCTGGCAATCACACACTGTTTTCCAAGTACATAACTTCCTCTCTCTCTCTCTCTCTCTCTCTCTCGTTCATTAGCTCTACTCCCAGAACTAGCCCCTCCTTCCCTAACAGCTGTCAACCATTATTATTTTAAGGTGAAAGCAAAATTATAAAGACCATTTTTCTTCTACAATAACAAATAAAAACAAATGAAACCGTTATCATCATAATTAGCTAGTTAATATTAGTAATAGAAAGAGAGCAAAGGAGAGGCCAAACATTATACGTATGGTCATCTGGGTAGTTTCACCAGGAAGCTACAGCTTCATGCTCCCCAGGGAACCACTGGTTTACTCCCTACTGATCACTGGGGGAAGGGGTGGAGCAAAGGGGTAGATGGGCATATGTACAATGAAGTCAGGGTAGCGTGGGGAAAACGCCTGCCTGTCAGTCTAGCCTAGGGAACAATGGATTGGCTAAGGGCGACCCCATCAGAAACACATGAAATATTGGAAAGTTAAAATTCCCAAAGAGTTCCCTCTCATTTCTCTTCTTCTTGCTCTATCTTGCTCTGTGACCCACACTCTCCCAGGCGATTGTGTGATCTCTCTCCACAGCCCTGTGGCCTTCAGCAGCTACATAGCTATTTGGACCCCACACACAATGGGCTGAAGCTGGGAACACAAGCTAAGCTGGCCAGATGCTGGACTGGAAAATATTTTAATATGAAACAGAAACTATGGGCAGTGGCCCTGCTGAAGACAAGATTGGACTTCTTCCATAGCGATACAGAGATGGGACCTTCGACTAAATTATTAACAAACAGGGAAGTTCTGTCCACTGAATTCTCTGTGTGATAAACTCAATTTTTGGTAACATTCAGTAGCAACCAAACAAGTATTTATTTAAATTACATATTTTTTTTCTATTTCTTCAAAATATATGATAAACAGCAAATGACTATCAAAATGTTATCCCCACAGCCCAGCCAGTGTGGCCCAGTGGTTGAGGGTTGACCCATTAACCAAGAGGTCACTGGTCCGATTCCTGGTCAGGGAACATACCCAGGTTGTGGGCTCAATCTCTAATAGGGGATGTGCAGAGGGCAGCCTATCAATGATGTTTCATCAATGTTTCTCTCATCAATGTTTCTATCTCTCTATCCTTCTTCCTTCCTCTCTCTCTAAAAATCAATTAAAAAGAAACATTTGAAAAAAAATAGGTTCATCCTCAAGCAGGACTAGGAGCCTTTAGAGCCTAGAGGACTTTGAAGGGGACTTCTACATCACCCTGGTGTCTGGTTTAAAAAAAAAAAATCACCTTAGATAACTACTCTCATTTCTAGAAACCAAGGCATTTCAAGCCAATTTTAGCATTGGACATCGAGGGAAAAAAAGCAGTTTGGATTCTCCTCCATTCAGAGGCACTTGCCATCCTTAAAGCTGTCCTGGAGATATGGTCTCGTGGGTAGATAAATTCTATTATTATTAGCCGCTGAATTAGATGAAAAAGTAATGTAACTTCCTATGTTTCTCAAAGCACAACTATCCCCTAGCAAAGATGGGATGTTTTTAGTGCAGATAAAATTGGTCACTCTGTTGAAAAATGTATTCGAAGTTTTGAGCCTACTAGTGACCGTTTGTCCACAATACCTGTTTTGAGTAGCAAGAAAATGACTTTGGAGTTTCACATAGGTTTCTGTGCTAGTTAATAACGTTGTCTTTCTTCTGGATCTCAGTCCATTGCCCAGCATTTGCATCCTGACTCTCACTGACTGGCTGTGTGATTTTGAGCAAGTTATTGAAACTGTTGGGCTTATTTATAATACTTAGTGGACAGGTTTTATATATGTATATTAAATATATTTTTATTTATTTCAGAGAGGAAGGGAGAGGGAGAGAAAGATAGAAAATGATGAGAGAGAAGCTTTGATCGGCTGCCTCTTGCATGTTCCCCCCTGGGGATCGAGCCTGCAACCTGGGCATGTGCCCTTGACTGAATCGAACCCGGGACCCTTCAGTCCACAGGCCAACGTTCTGTCACTGAGCCAAACCAGCTAGGGCTGGACAGGTTTATTTTGAATAGTAAGTAAAATAATGTAAATCATAATGATTGTAGTTTTTTCCCATTGTTTTAACCATCTTGTGCTGAATGCATCTATTTCTTTTTCCTTAATGTAGACACATTAAGGAAAATACAGTCATTCTTTTATTGAATAAAATGTACCTATTGATGGAAATAATATATAATAAGAATATTTCATAAGTCAACATAAACGAGGGATAAAACAGCATTTATTGAGCACCTAGTACATACTAAGGTCTTTAAATGTATCATTTGTTTTTAATTGGTGGTTTTATACTTATTTTTAAATAGTAATTTTCTCTTTTCTTTAACAATGTATTCCTCAATATTCATCTCTACCTATTGCATAATAGAGGCCCAAGGCTTAAGAGACCCTCATTTATTTAATATTCACTCAGCTGACTAGATTTAGAGATTTTTAGCAAACATCCACAGTGAGTTTATCTCTTGATGTACTGTAAGTGAGAAATTATACTAAGTCTACATTCACCCCCTGGTTCTTCATTTCAATCTCCAGGACTCCAGGATCATCACAGGATCCAGATCACCATGCTTGTTGCCATTCACCCTTATTTTCAGTGAATCAGAGAAGAAGTACTCAGTAGAGCACACTACCGTAAGATTCCTTATCTAGAAGATGATTCTCCATACAAAACCCACACTGTGCATTTTCCCCTCGCCTGCTGTATTATGTCTGAATTTGAGTCTAATTTTTCAGGCCCTGCAAAGCATTTCTAGTAAAAACAGAATAATATAGAGAAAAAAGAAGAAATAAGAAATGGAGAGGGTTTAGGAGGCAGGGAGGGAGGGAGGGAGGGCAGAAGCAAGTGAGAGTAAGCACACACACAAAAAGAAACAGCTGACAGCTGTCTCTAGAGTCTACACTTGTGAAAGTTTCTCTGAATAAATCACATGAGGCTGAGACACATGGTATGGTCTTTTCCTAGGAAATGAGGAACAACCTCAAATCCCCTTAAAACCAAGATAGATTACAGAATTTTTTTTTCATTGTAGACCAAAACAATGCATATGATGATGAGAGTTTAAGGAATGCATAGGATTATGAGAGTGGAAGGAAAAACAGTGTCACATTTTTATGTTCAGCAACATAGCTGACAGTAAGTGATTTCTGAGACCAGGCACCTGCACACGGTGGTTTCCTGAATATCACATAGAACAACAAATTGATTAAGTGGCATTGCTGCGGTTAGAGTGCTAATCAACAAGGTCAATTGAAATCAGGCTAAATATATGTTTCTTAAGAGAAGGCTGTTTATACATAGAAGACAGTACGTTGCTGCTGTCTTGTTATTTTATTGCTATTCTTCATTTTACCCATGGGTAGGTTAGGCATTACAGGGACCTCAGACCAGTGGCTTCCAATACAGCAAGACACAATGAGTAACAGATGGACTGACTCTTTGATTTACTTATTCATTAAAAAAATGTTTACTGAGTGTAGAGAGTGTGCAATAAATATACGCTGAGAGCTAAATCAGTGCAACTTAACAGATTTTTGTAATTCTCAAGGTTCTTCTTACATGCTGTCTAGTTCATTATCAAAATAAGGAGTTGAGGCCATATTAAAATATTTTATTCACACAGTAAATGTGTATCAGGTGCAGTAATAACTCCCATCTTAGAATAAGATATAAAATTGAGACTAGAACTCAGGTTCCCTGATTTAGTATTTTATGGCCATGGCTTACTAGTATATGTATTTTCAACCCTTCCTTAACCCTCAGTACCTTAGAAACAGGAGGTGGGGGGAAGACCTCTAAGACTGATTTCTGTTAATTAAATGCAGACATCAGCAGATAATGAATCAGAGAAAAGATAAGAAAAGGCATTTTACAGAGGCTTGATGGCTTACAGGCAAGCAGGATGTGATTATAACCTGATCAAATTATTTATCATCTCTAAAAGATAATGCATCTCTCTAAGGGGCTGTAATTGCTTGCAGGGAGTAGAATACAAAAGAGAGTTGCACCGAACAACCTCTGCAATGTTCATTCCAGAGCTGTGCTGAGTTGTGAGGTGCCCTGGCCCAAAAGTTTGATTTGTCTCCTTGGGATCTACAAAGATTCTTTGCAAGAAACTATCTTTAGTTTGTCTTATGCATATACCACTAACCATTTAAACTCATGCTTTCTTTCATTCCTTGTTATATGCTAAATAGAGTTATGCATATCATTGTCTTCCCATGTGCTAGACCAAATACGCTATCTTCTTATCAGTTCATTTTGAAACTTACATCTTGACTATAGTTTTGCTTTCTAAACCCCTCGCCTATTGGGAGACTCTGCACCAAGTATATCTGATTTCATTGGCAGTGATGGTTCCCACTGGAAATTACTAGGCTGGTGTTATAGCTTTCACCCCAGTCTCATGAGCTTCACTTAGATGAGTCAAAATCCAGGTTGCACATCCATGCTTGAGGAGGTGTTGACAAATTTCTTAGGCTAAAAGGCTTAAAGTCAGACTCAGACACGCAGTAAATCTCTGGATGTCATGCTACCCATCAGGTTTCCATGGAGCCAGCTGGCTAGCCTGACCCAAAAGCAGCTCCCACTTCATTGTGCCCTACTTTCAACTTTCAAATCTTCAATTTCCACATAAATGTCCAAATATTTTTACCAATGTAAATCATGCACTTCTAATTGCATTAAGACTTAAAGAAATATTTTTCTTGCAAAGAAACTAGTTATTTTACATGATCACATCAATGCCCAATTTATTCTGTTAAGGGATATGGATAATGATAATAAAACGGGTCTAGAATACCTTCACTGGAGGCCATGGAGCAGGATATATTTGGGATTTCAGACTATTTTAGATTTTAGAAAAATAAATAAGCACATATTATGTATATTGCATATTATAACTCAAAGAGTCCAAGATACACCCTATAATCAAATGCATTAATATTTTTTCAGATAAATGTAAGAACATCTAGAGTAAATGGAAGAATTAAAGGTTAAATAGTCCCATGTAAGTTTAAGTTAAATTTTGATGTCAAATAAATTATAAAACAGCTTTCAGTTTTTTTGAATATATGGATTTCAGAATTATGAATAAAGGATCGTGAACCATTAATAATAGCCAATGAGCATTTGTGAGTTCTCGTATTTCCACAGTAATAGTATGAATTACATGGTTCCTCACTGTCTTCATATAAATAAGGAGGAATCAAACACTCAAAAACATTTCATAGATTTGCCCAGTCATGCAGTTAGTAAATTGCTGAGAACATAATAAAAATCAGTGTCTTGTCCTAAAACATGACATTATACTAACTCCACAAGGGAAATTGGGAAAGATGTGCAAGTTAAATCTTTTAGCTCCCTCATCACTTTGTCTACTTAGAAGTGGTCAAAAGTATATAGACCATGAAGTCAGATAACTGGATTAAAAGTGAAGGCTTGGGGTGGAGGAGTGGGGTCAGGCAAGAAGGGACCGATTGAGGGAAAAGTGGGGCACATGTAATACTTTCAACAATAACGATTTTTAAAAATTAAAAAAAAGCTATCTCAGAAAACTTGGGAAAAAGGCACTTCAAAATCTCCCTAATGCTAATTTCTGAAATGTAAGGCTAAAGGTCCCTATAATGTAGTGTTGTTAAGATAACTAATTGAGGTAATGTCAGGTGGCATAGCAGAGTGTGTTCACTAGTGACCCTCAGCTGCCTGCTCTCTGGTCCTCATCGCCATCCCAGGCCTCATCACTGATTCCAAAAGACTGAATGACAAGCCACAAAGCTCTGCTTTCTCCTGGTCAGACAACCACCCTTCCCCCACACTCACATGACACCAGCCAATCTTAAGAAAATGCAATAGTTAGAACTTGGACACATATCCCAGTTATGTGCTATCCACAGTCTGATTTGAGATCCTCTCTGAAACCCTTCCTTTGGCTCTACAATATGTCCTCATCAACAGATTCCTTCCACTTCTTCTCTGAATAGCTCCTTCTGAAATCACACTGCCCTTAAAAAAAAAAAAAATCCCTTTCCTTTATTTCTCAATCCAATTCATGGGACCTGGAGGTATGCAGAGTTTTTTCTTGTGATTTCCAGTCCAATTAAATAAGTTCACCAGAAAGTCACATGGACAGCCTTTCCCCACATTCACTGTGTCTGAAGCTGCACATATTACTCTTACTTCTCTCCTGTTATATGATGACAATCCTCCAGTTACGAGCAAGAGCCATTCCTTCAAGCAAACTCAAAAACCTAAATCAGAAAATTGTCTCAATATCTTCCCCTTCACCAAGTTTTTCATTTTATTTGGAAAATATATACATACTGTAATATTCCCAACATTTACCAAAACAGGGGCTGGGCAGTGCTGCTTAATTCTATACCAGTGGTTCTCAACCTTCCTAATGCCGTGACCCTTTAATACAGTTCCTCATGTTGCGGTGACCCCCAATTTCATTGTTACAAATTGGACATAATTAAAGCGTAGTGATTAATCACAAAAACAATATGTAATTATATATGTGTTTTCCGATGGTCTTAGGCGACCCCTGTGAAAGGGTTGTTCGACCCCCAAAGGGGTCGCGACCCACAGGTTGAGAACCGCTGTTCTATACCTATCCAGCCACTTCCTCATTCTCTGTTCCTTGTGTCAGCAAAACTCCCCTGGAGCTATCTGTAAACACTGCCTCTATATTTCCTCCCGTGCTCTCTTAAACCTCACCCACAATTTCACAATTTAACACCACAATTCCACAGAAACTGTCAATGTGATGCCTGTGACCAATTCTTCATCCTCTTTTTACCTTGTTTCCCAGTATCTCACCATGATGATCCCATTCTTCTTGAAACACATCCTTGATTTAGTGGCATGACACCGTATTCTTCATTTTTTTCTGCATCATGAGTATTCACCTTTTCACAATTTCTTTTTTTCTCTAATGCCTACAGATGAATAATTGACCCCACAATTTGCTCCAAATGCCTCCAGTTAAGTAATTGGCCCTATAATTTGCTCTAATGCCTACAGCTGAGGATTTGGCCCTGTCTATTTACATTGCTTCCAAGACCAAAATGCTTAGAACTATCATTGACTTCATTTCTCTTTCATCCCACAACTCATCCATTAGCACATGTAGGTGGTTTATACCTCAGAAAAACAAAAACAGTTTCTACTACCAGAAAACCATTGCCTGAGGTCAAGCCCAAAGTATTCACCTGGACAATCGAGGGAGGTTTCTGACAAGCCACCCAGCTTCTTTTCTTTCTCCATTTCCCCACGGTTTTGCCTCAAGTTCATGCAATTCTCTGCTGAAAATCTCCATCAATTATTTACTCATTAGCATACAGTCTGTGAAGGGCCTATATGACCTTTCAAAGATGCCTACACATATTGATTGAATATCTAACATCTTCAGGGCTCTACATTTTGATGGTAGATAAGAAAATCCTTTTGCTCATAAAAAGTTTACACACATTTCTACTTCCTACAGGACACTATCCTAATTGAGATCAATGTGATTAATCCTTAGATTTTTAAAGGAGTATTTTTATGTTTTCTTTACTCCCTTTAAGCCATTCCCCACACTGAACCATAAAAATCATCCTCAAGTACAAATCCTATCTTACCATTTTTGTGCTGAAAACCGTCTAGCAATGACACCCTGCTAACCTCAGGTACGGTTTCCCTTCCCTAACCTGATTTATCAGTTTGCCTTTCTATCCTAATCTTTTTAATGTTATTATTTCATGACCCACCCCCACCCAAGAAAAAGAACAAAACATAACAACAACAACAAAACAACAAAGAACCCTCCCTCTCCCCTCCCAACCCCCACCCCCATTAAACTGCCCTGTTGGTTCTTGGTTTTAGGGCTATAATCCTACTGAACAAATTTTAGCCCAAAGATGAGTATCTTTTATTATACAGATACATGTTGATAATAGTAATTCTATCCAAAATATCTCTTACATCTTGTGAAAATGAACGAAGGAAATATAAATCAGAATGGAGTCAGGAAGCCATAAAGCAGTGGTTCTCAACCTTCTGGCCCTTTAAATACAGTTCCTCATGTTGTGACCCAACCATAAAATTATTTTCATTGCTACTTCATAACTATAATGTTGCTACTGTTATGAATCATAATGTAACTATCTGATATGCAGGATGGTCTTAGGCGACCCCTGTGAAAGGGTCGTTCGACTGCCAAAGGGGTCGCGGCCCACAGGTTGAGAACCCCTGCCATAAAGGAAGGACTCTGCAGCATGTATTTACTCACTGTTCTTGCACTCCCAGGCAGGAAGAAAGAGGATTTCCTTCTGACCCAGCAACAACAAGCTGCCCACTGCTTGCAGCCAATAAAAACCTGCCCCAGCCCTCCCCAATTGCCTCCTAATACCTAATAAAGACTGACCTTCTGTTTGTCTCCTCCATTTGCCTATGGTTGGCTATAGTTTGATGTTCCCAATTGCAATTCCTCTGCTATTCCTGGATACGTTATTGGCCTTACTATTTCATTTGAAAGGTCGGCATCCTTTTTCCGCTTTTTTTTTTTTAATATGTTTTATTGATTTTAGAGAGGAAGGGAAAGGGAGAGAGAGAGATAGAAACATCAATGATGAGAGAGAATCATCGACTGGCTGCCTCCTGGACATTCCCCACTAGGGATCGAGCCCACAACCCAGGCATGTGCCCTTGGCTGGAATCGAACCCGGGACCCTTCAATCCACAGGCCGGCGCTCTATCCATTGAGCCAAACCAGCCAGGACCCTTTTTCCGCTTTTGCATTTTAGCAGAATAACTCTTGTTTGTGTGGTTTTTAATGTTTTCTTAGTTAATTAATTTATTTGTTTATTTTTAGAGAGAGAAGAAGGGAGATAGACAAAGAAACATCAGTGAGAGAGAAACATCAATCAGTTGCCTCCTGCATGCTACCTACTGGGGATCCAGCCCTGTGAGGGCCCTGACCAGAATATGCCAGAGGCCGGAGGCCTACTCACCATGTGCATGCGTGCAGGCAAGGACACAGCGGGATTACTAGGTGAAAGGCCCCTTTGCCCTATGCATGCGTAAGGGCAGTGACTCAGTAGTAGCGATATAGGGACTGAGCAAGGCACCCTTAGGTAACCTGTTTATGTTAAGATAGCCTGAGTTCTTGTGTTTGAGCATGTATATAAGTTACCACTGACCAGCCAGTTTGGGCTGCTTTGTTCCTAATAAAGCATGTCCCACTTACCTACTGTTACCTATGTGTTCTACCAATTTCATGCACCCAGAGGGGTCAAGTCCCTGGTTGAGGAACTTGCCCCCAACAGAGCCCAAAACCCAGGCATGTGCCCTGACTTCGAATCAAACTGGTGGCCTCTTGGTGCATACACTGTTTTAAGGTCTCCTCTCAGAATTCCGTAGCAGTAGACAGCCTGTGTACCCGCAGTACCCTGAGCATGGACCCAGGAACCACTTACTGCTACCTATTGGCTTGTCACTGCCAGGATTGCAACTTCCTTGAGCTGTGTGTTGCTTCAGCTGGATTTGTAGTACTTAGTACAGTACAGTACTTGGAGTAGTAGCATGGGTATTTAATATTTACATAAAAAGGGATAAATAAACAAATGAATGGTGAATAAGATCATGGAAATTGAAAAGGCTTTATGTATGTAATATAAATATTTTTATGTTTGAATATAATGCTTTTAAAATTCACCATTGACTATAATCTCTTAATTTCTTCTTTATCCTTTTGATCTACTTAATAAGTACTTAATGGTTGATTTCTACCTGCTCAGTAGTGGGGTTGGAACTTGGTAGGTCCCATATACTAATAATAGGCCAGTTTTAGGTACTTGGGTGGATCTTAGATAATTCCTCCCTTCAAGTCATGTTCTCTGACTGCTCTCAGATTTGTATCATATTTTGCCATCATCATCTTCAAGCTTAATCATACTCTGAACCTAACTCTATCATGCAATGGCGAATACTACATATAACTAATTGTTGTTTTAATTAGTGTGTTTTTTCTCATTTACGAGAAATAGACACATATTTTAGGAAAGGAGATTGGAATTTTATTGAGGGGGTTTTTCTTCGTATTTACCAAGAGGAAGAAAAATGTTTATTGCACTTTTTATCATTTTATAAAATGTCTTATAGAAAAATATAATACAATGTTATTTATTGCTATAGTTTCAAAGGATTCACCTGAGCGTTCAGCACAAGTTAGAATCATAAGTACCCTTGTCTATATAAACAAGACAATAGTATTTCTATTCTAATGTATTTTTTATATAAGAGAATGGTCCTTAAATCAGCTCTTATTACAAGAGTGTTGCATGATGGTGTTCTGATTTAGCAAGTCACTCTACTTTAAAATATGGTCACATAACTAATTTACAGAAATGAAAAGCAAACTTGAAATTGTTATAATTGTGCACTGGGAAAAAGCAAATTCATCAATTGTTACTATCGCTAATTTCCCCATCATCAATTTTTAAGATGATTGCTACTTAATATAGGCAAAGGTTTGTGATTTTTAAAAATTTGATGTGTCATCATTGTACAATAGTAACATTGAAATTAATTTGTTAAAAAATATTGGAACTTTCTCTATGGGGTACTACATTTCAAAAAACAACAACACATTTAAATCATTCAGGAACAAGGAAAATATTTGCCTTTAAGGTAACTTAGAAAGGCAAAAATAAATAAATAAATAAAACAACCCCAAACTTCTTACAAGGAGAGAAAATGCTGGAAGTATATAATAGTTGAATACACTGCTTAACATATTTATCACAATGATAGTTTGACTTCTGATTGCCTCAGCTTAGTGAATTATCAAATGTACTGAATAGATCTGAAGTTTTCTTTGAACACCATCATAAACTCCAAATTTTATAAAATATAGGTATAGTTATCTAACCCAACACATTATGCTATCTGCTTGTCTCACAGGAGTGGTGGGAAAGCTAATTAAAATGGCCACAGGGAACCTCTAAATAGGAAGCTGCATGAAATAAAAGTAAAAAATAGAATTTTTAGTTAAGCAACAGGAATTATGTGGGGTCTTGAATTTCATGTTAATAATGTTTCTCATGAACCCTTCCCACCTCCTCCTGTTTTTCAATCAGTGAACTTTCACATTATTGGTAAATGTGATGCCACTTTTTAAGCTAAATTTATAAACTTATTAAACACTCTACAATCAGAATTACTAAATAGCAGGTGTAAGCCATGATTTTAATTACTCTTGTAATGTAATTTTTAAAGTCTAATATAAAAGCTCAGCTTCCACAGATGTTTGAGTTGAACGCTTCCACTTATCAGCCTCACTCTAATTGCAATTGAATTAATACAATTTACTTTGATTTATGGGCAAAACGCTAATTTTGATTTGGCTGCCCTTCTGGGAATCTATAATAATAAAAGCATAATATGCAAATCTACCAAATGACTGAACAGCAGAAAGACCATCCGGACGACCTTCCAGAAGACCACGAAATGACACCCACTGGTGCCAGGCCAACCAAAGCGGGTGCGATGCATTTTGTCAGGGGCCCAGCCATCGCCCCATGATTGTCCTGCAGAGGGAGGCCCAGGCCACCGGCCCGTGGGGTGATCAATCAACTGGGGGGCTCCACAATCATCCCAAAGAGGGAGGCCCAGGCTACCGACCAGCAGGCTGTGGTGGGTGGGCAGGGCCTACCTCTTTGGGGCAATCGATCTCAGGGCTCCTGGACTGTGAGAGGGCACAGGCTGGGCTGAGGGGAATCCCCCCACCCCCCAGTACAAGAATTTCATGCACCAGGCCTCTAGTTATATGTAAAGGCAAGCTTTACTTTAAATTCTTTACCATTCAAAACTGTGGGATTGTGATGGAGGAAGCAACTAAACAACCTATTGAGACAGGTGCTATCCATGAAGTGGGCCCCCTCTCACACCCTAACCTTTAAAGTCTTGTTTCTATTCTACTGAACAACACGCATTTACCTACAAGAGATAGATCTCTTAGACTTTGAATATAGTTTCATTTAAGCTTTGAACATTACCCCATAACATCATTACACTACTCTTCACCAGTGTCTCTTTCTTCATTTTCCTTTTAAACTTCACATGGCTAATACGTATTTGTGTTCAGTATTTGATACAAAGATATACAGTGGGGCCTTGACTTACGAGTGTCCCGACTAACGAGTTTTTTGAGATACCAGCTGTCTCTCGGCCGATTTTTTGCTTTGAGTTGACAGAGTAATTTGAGTTAACGAGCTCCTTAACGAGCTCCTTAATGAGCTCGGTCTCAGAACGAATTAAACTCGTAAGTCAAGGCCCCACTGTACTCTTTCAGGAATTCTCTTCTAATTATCTGAAATTAATTTAGCAACAGAGCTACTACCAAAAC
Source organism: Myotis brandtii (assembly GCF_000412655.1). Classification (NCBI taxonomy): domain Eukaryota; kingdom Metazoa; phylum Chordata; class Mammalia; order Chiroptera; family Vespertilionidae; genus Myotis; species Myotis brandtii. The sequence goes on along the minus strand of NW_005353324.1, from coordinate 590,375 downwards.
AAAAAAGGTATTGGCAGCTATAATTGGTAAGTGGCCTTAAAGGTGAAGGGGAATTAGAGGGCCAAGAATTTGGACTTCCAGCTATCCCACATCTACCCAGAGTCTTCTTGCATTGCAACCCTTGGATTATCTCTTTTATTGTACTGAGGAAGAAGGCAGTTTCCTTATTCTCTCCTCAGTTTAGTAAGTCTCATCCTTTAGGACTAGCTTTCTCATTTTTATCCCTATAATAAAGCCTAACACCTAGTACCTAGCCAATAGGTATTTAATACAGGACTGAAAGAATAAATTAATAACAAATTATGGCAAACCAATAGCATGATGCATGTTTTTATAGACTATTTGCCATTCATGGCTATCTTTCTTCAGTGGTTGGAGGAATATAGTCATTACTATGAAAATTGATATTATCAGACCACTTTGTACAGTGCATGGATTGAGTTCAAATGTCTTTTGTCAGAGTGATGAGAGTGTTTCCATTTCATATAAATAAATGCAGAATAAAATAAGAATATTTTGCTCTAAACCCACAAATAACAAGGCAAAACTGGAATACAGTGATCTTGTATCTTAAAAATCATGACCCCCCAAATAGGACTTGCCATTCTAATGGGAAAGAACCAAAAAATGTATTGCCCAGTGCCCAGGGAGAAGTAAATTCTCCTTCCACAGGCTGCTGATGCATATCCCATGAAGTTAACTACTGTAAAGTTGGTCAATAATACCAATCTTTTAAGTAGATAATTTGTAGTTGCAGAGGAAGAATGTATCCCTTAGACCTGGATTATTGAGTTAATGTGCAATTAACAGTAAATTTTACCAAGAAAATCTCACAAAGATTTGGTATCGGCTAGTTTGCTTTGTGGTATTCATTAGCAGAGAAGAATGTATACGTGTATGCAACCTTCCATGCCCCTATAAGAGAACAGTTTGAGACAGGGACAAGAAAAGTAATGTTTGGTTAGAAGAAAATGTAATTTATATAAACTAATTCAATTTACTTTTATGTTATGTTTAGAATGCACCCTGAAATATTGTTTTCTATGTGTAAAATGTAATTCCTGCATGAAAATCTTGAGAGCTTTCTAATTACTATATGTTGGTTCCACACTAACAAATACTCTGGAGAATGAAGCTTTAGAGTTGGACCAAAGTATATGCACTGTTGACTGCATGTTTCATTTTAAGTTTTAGTCCATTGTTAGTTATTGTTGGGTTTGGCAGCCAAGGTCATTGGTAAATCTTGACAACAAGAGCCCTGGTAAAAATCATATGTGTGCATTTAAAGGACAGGGAGTATTCACCTACCACTTTCAGCACTGTTTCAATGCCTCCAAAATTATCTTTGAACACTAGCTCAGGCTCTTTCCAAATCATGACTGAATGATTTTCCTTTGATCTGGGTGTAGGTTTTAAAGATATAGTGGTAATTAAATAACATGGACATGTGTTCTTTTGGTCCAAACTCATAGCTTCCCTTTTTACTCTTGGAAAATCTCACATAGAAATTTGTAAATCATTGTCTGCAGGCACACACATGCAAGGATCTTTTTTATTTTGACAAATATTTAAAAAAATTAATAAGCCTTGTTAGAAAATACATTTTTCTATAAAGAGTTCCCCTTTTAAAATTAGTTTTATGCATTGATGCTTTGTATATCCATCCTTTAATCTCTCCTCCTAATGAGAAGGAATTTTTTTTTTTGCTACATTTGTTTTTGATGGTTTGTATTTTGATTTTGGTTTGTTGGGTTTTTTTGTTGTTATTTTGTTTTGTTTTGCTATGTTTGTTTTTTTAAGAGTATGGCCTCTGCCTGGCCCAGGATATTCTTCCATGATGCTTTCTAATTTCATGAAATTGGGATATTTGCTCTCATTTCTGCTACTGAAATTTGTCTTCCAATTTGGTGATTCTTTGTTACCAGCTGAATATTTATCATGGTTTGAGATATGTATCCGGCCATAATTTTTATAGAACATATTGTATCAGATCATAAATCCCAACTTGAAATAACTCATTAAAATATGCTGCTACTAATTAGGACTTTCTTCTATCTGTTAAATTTAGAGTTTAAACCCCCAAGAAACATAACATAAAATCAATACTCAATTTGCTAGAATTCAGATCACAATTATCATCATGTGCTTTGTCATAACAATAAGTCATTGTAGCAACTGGGCCACTCACTGCTATGTTCACCCAAATTGCCAGCGAGCCCTGATGTCTCCAGGAGCCTCCCAATCCTCTTGGCAGTGTCAGGTGCTCCTCCTCTGTCACACTCCGATTCCCCATTGTGGTCCTTGTCGCTCTGTATTATAATTGCTTTTTTCCTTCTCTCTATCCCCCATTAGACTGAAGCTCTTAATAAAAAGAAATTATGCCCGTGTGAAATCCCTAGTGTCTAACACAGGTGTTATAGTTTCTGTTTAATAAGTATGTTTGCATAAAATATTAATATCAATTAAACAGCCAATTAAGAAAATATGTAATGAATCACATGTGCATCCTCTGCAGTCGACTGGTACTAATGATTTGCCCTTTTTGAGAAAATATTATCACTGAGTCAACTTCTATCAGGAAAAATCTAGCTGTTTTCAACTAATCATGCAAATAACTAACATTCTTCCTTCACTGAAAGCATTGTTTTAATTGAATATTCAATCCTGCTATGTGTGATTTTTAGCAAGGCGCTTAATGGCAGAAATAAATGAAGGCAATAATAATTTACTCTCCACAGGATTAGTATATGAATTAAATATAATAAATATGTAATAGTGTCTGATGTACAGTATCATTGAAACAACTGGAAGTCTTTTCTTTATATTTTAGTTTGTATAGTTTGTGTATTTTTCTGTATGTGTGAGCAAAGGCATGCGTGTTTTTACCTACTTCAGAAAAAGTAAAAAAAAAAAAAATGAATAAAAGACAAACAACTGGCAAATTCCCTTAATAAGAAATACCATTTCTATAGCCTTTTCTCTTATAAAAATAAAAAATAAAAACCAGAGTGTTTTATAGTAAAAGCGTCTTATCTTCAGTTTTTTCTTATCTGCCCTACGTTGATATTGAGGTTGACTGAAAAAGTTTAAGGAGCAATGCTAATCAAACCCCAAGTGGAAAAGAGAGGTATTTGCAACCTCCTGGGGCAGCGATTCTTTTCTGGTGGCAATTCTGTCTCTTCTTGTCCCACTTAACCTCATCATCAGGGAAGTAGAAAATGTTCCCCAACAAGTAAACCTTGATTTGGTTCCTGAAAGAAAGCAGTTTGAATTAATTAAGCTGGCATCACTAAACTTTTTTTCACAAGTCATGATTTCTTGAAGATTCTGGAGGAATAACTATATAACTATCTATACTAATAAAAGGGTAATACGCTAATTAGACCAGATAGACTGGGACATCTTCTGGATGTCATTCGCATGTCCTTCCTGACAAAGCTGGGGGCGTGGCTGGCCTGCAAACACTCGGCGGCCTCAAGCCCAGGCTGGCCCCACCCCCCAGCGGGGACCCCCACACTGATCGGGGGCAGAACTGGCCTCAAAACCTCCAGTGGCCCCTTGCCCAGGCCAGCTCTGCCCCCCAGCAGGGACCCTCCCACCCTGATCCGGGCCCCCCTTCAGGGCAGGCCAGCCGGCCCCCACCCATGCACCAGGCCTCTATCCTATATAATAAATGGATAATATGCAAATTGACCCTAATGGCAGAATGACCAGAACAATTGCTGGACCAGTCACTATGAGGCGCACTGACCACCTCTTGGTCCCTTTCCTCAGCTGGCAGGCTCCAATTGCCTGATGGCGAACGAGTAACCAGGAGTGGGTGGCGGTGGGGGGCAGCGCCGCCTGCAGGCAGCTGGGGAAGATGGCCCTGATTTCAGGCCAGGCCTAGGGACCATAACTGCGCACGAATTTTGTGTGCCCGGCCTCTAGTCTATAATAATAGAAGCGTAATATACTAATTAGACTGTACTTCCTTCTGAACATCATTCCAGATGTCCTTCCATGTGAAGCTGGGGCCAGAGGGAAGCCGGTGCTGATCTAGTCTATAATAATAAAAGCATAATATACTAATTAGAATGGACTTCCTTTTGAACATCATTCCAGATGTCCTTCCATATGAAGCTGGGGCCAGAGGGAAGCCCAGGTCCTGGGTGCCAGAAGGAAGCCAGTGCTGACAGCTGGGGGAAGGAAGGCCTACTCTTGCATGAATTTCATGCATCGGGCCTCTAGTGTATACACACACACACACACACACACACACACACACACTGAGCGGCCAGATTATTATGACCACCTGATGTTTGTAGGCAAATTAGCCAAATTAGCTATAATTTCCCACTGAAGTTGCTAGAGGGCCAGACCATTATAAATAGGGAAGCAGGCTGTTTACCATAACAGTAGAAGTGATTGTTTTCTGAAGATATAGGTAAGCAATGCAATTTAACAGCCTTTGAACATGGGATATATATATATACACATACAGTATATCTTATATGTTACATATTAGATATATTACATATCAGATGTACATATTATGCATAATCGGTGTTAGAAGATATTTTGCAAAGAACAATCAACAAAAATGCAAACAAATGTTTTCTAACATTAGGATTTTATAATTCTGTAGAAAAGTAATCGTCAGAAACTTCTTCATGTCAGATATAACTGAGGTCTGATATTTGGGGAAATGAGGCCAACCACATGAGTAGGAAGTCAGTTTTGTTGTGACTAAGGTCTATTATTTTAAAGACTTTCCTGCCCTGAAATAGCTCCCACACTGGTACTTGAAATTCCTATTAGATATCTTAAGCCCCAAAGATTTTGGTCTTCACGTTTCCCTATTAAATTGAAATTGTCTTCAAGGATGTAACACCATAGGAAGCATCAGCTAACACCTGATCAGGGACTGGTTTCCAATCTGGCAGACAGCTAATTAAGTGAAATAGTTCCTATGGGAAAGTAATTTGAGGATGGGGTGTCCATAAGGAGGAGAGAAATACTGACTGAGACGAGGGATGCTAAAGAAAATATGTTTAAATTGAAATTTATCCTAGGTATTCATGTATTGGAAGTCAACACCATTTTCTTTCCCACTCTCTGAAGTAGTGATTTTTAACCAGGAATATATGCCAGAATTATCTGGGGTAGAGGGTTTACTAAAACCATGTCCTAAGCCCCCAAATTAAGTGAATGCATCAGAAACTCTGGTGGATACATCAGGACTGCATTTTTAAAATCTCTCCAGACGATTCTGCTCCATACACCGTGGCCATAAATGGCTAGCAAGTTTACTGAAAATCAATAAAATATATTTAAAATAAAAAATAAAAAATAAAATAAAATAAAATCTCTCCAGACGATTCTGCTCCAGACACCGTGGCCATAAATGGCTAGCAAGTTTACTACATTGGGGTCAATTCTATTCAACCAAAATTCATTGGAAACTATATAGAAAGGCCAGTGTTGAAGTAATGTGCATGTAACAGATGAACTAGACATGAATCTTATTTTCAAGGAGATTATAATTTATCAGAAATAATACACCATGAGCATTGGAAATGCAAGAAATAATTTACTAAGTATTATAAAAAACACTACAAATGAAATGTAGAGAAATGGATTATTTTTAAGGGAACATTACAAAAAAGCTTTCTGGAGCATATGTTCAGGCCCCTTTCTTGTTCCCCCTAAACCTACTGGTCTCTCACAAAGGGCTTTGTTGGCAGTCTGTCCAACAGCCTTCATCTTCTTTGTGTCCCTAAGCCATGTAGGCTTAAAACCACAAAAATTGGGGGTTGGTGGCACCCTAGATTCTAGTAATTATCCCATATACCTTGCCCCAGGATAGGGTACCTAAGCATCCCAATACCTTGGGCTTCTACTACAATGCTCACCCCACCACCAACCCAACACATATGCTGAGCAAATTCACAAAAGGTTCACTACCATATAAAGTAGAATGATTGGCTCTGAAAGACAGCAGTGAATAAAACCTCATCCTTATTTTGAGGAATATGTAAACTATTGATAAAAGATCTTGGTGTTACGGTTCCCAGGCCATGCTGTTCCTTTGCTTCTCTCACGTTATTTTAGGAATGAGCTTCTGTGGGGTATCAGCCCAGTCACCTGTCTCAATCCTCATGTGCCCATAGGAACGACTGTGGTTGTGACATGTGTTCTCTAAGGACTGACCACCTGTTCCTGAATTCCACTGGCTGAAGCTCTGCCTCACTTTGGAATTATTCATAGGGACCTCCAAATATTCCTCACAAATATATGCCTCCTTAGTGCAAGGAATGAGAGCTCAGTGGCATGGACAAGAAGAAGGCATAGGTAGAGAATCTTTTTTTTTTTTAATACTCACCCGAGAATAATACAGTGATTTTGAGAGAGAGAAACATTGATGTGAGAAACACCAATTGGTGGCCTCTAGTAGGTACCCTGACCTGGGATCGAACCTGCAACTTAGATATATGCCCTAGCAGTGGTCTGCAAACTCCTTAGTCAACAGAGCCAAATATCAACAGTACAACGATTGAAATTTCTTTTGAGAGCCAAATTTTTTAAACTTAAACTATATAGGTAGGTACATTGTTATTAACTTAATTAGGTTACTCCTAAGGCTTAGGAAGAGCCACACTCAAGGAGCCAAAGAGCCGCCTGTGGCTCGCGAGCCGCAGTTTGCCGACCACAGCTAGAGAATCAAACCAGCAACCTTTTTTAGTGTATGGGTCAACGCTCCAGCCACCTGAACCACCGCCCCAGGGCAGGCAGAGAATCTTTAGTCAGCATTTTACTTTGCAGTATGGCTAAAATTCTAGCACGATATCTTTTGGGGGAAAAAATTAATTGATATCTGAACAAAGACTAGTAGACAGTAAAAGAAAAGTATCTTGTCTTAATATGTTCCACTCCTAAGTTCCCCCAAATCTCTACAGCATACTACAATCGCATCTGTTCAGCCACCTAGCAAATATTCTATATTTGCAAGCATTTTGCAAGCCGCTACCAGTGTTTAATCTTGGGATAATGCCTTCTTAATGTGCTAACCCCGAGAGTATTTTGAAGAGCCTAAATGTGAATTACTGGTTGTAAAAAGGAAATTCGGCTGCTTCTAATCATGTCTGTCTGTAACCGAAGACATGACAGCATTGAAATACAAGGTCATGTCTGTGCAATCAAAGCCCAATAAGGGTAATTCTGACCGCAGGAGTATCAAGGGAGAAGTGTACCATAATTAATGAGGAACGGCCATCATTAGCAAAATATAATTTTGAAAATTATTTCACATTTTACTAGCAGCACAGCGTGGCAGAGAGAAACTTGTATAAAAATTTGAATTATCTTTCCACAATCTAATTTCGGTACTTTACTCTCATTAACGGTATGAAGAAAATACAATGATGCTCATTCTATGAGGTATTATTAATATTCCCCTATATTTATTTGTTTATTGATGTACTACTTTAAAAGTATTTTTATATACATTGTTTTTATTGAGACTCACAACAGTATTTTGAAGTAGGCAGGAAAGAATATTCATTTATATATATTGTTGTCAGTTTTCTCTACTAGGGAGATGTCTTGTTCTTAAGGGCAGTTGGTTAATGGCAAGATTATTGACTCAAATACTGGTGTTATACTTCTGACTTTAAGGTAGCATTAAGAATTTTTTTCTTATTTATAATTGAAAGGAATCCTGTCCCACACTGTATTAAACTCAAAAGAAATTTATTGGCTTATAGATCTGAAAGGATTAGGGGTAGATCTGGCTGTACTCGCAGTTGAGGCTTAAACCAGGTCATGAAGATCCTATTTCAAGTCCCTTTAGTTCCTTCAGCGAGCAGCCCCCTTCAGGATAGCCAGTTGACTTCGGCAGTCCCAGCCTCCTAAACCCACTCTCCACACTCCGCAGAGTGAAAGGTTTTTCTTTTCACAAGTCCCAGCAAGTGCTTCCTTTGATTAATTGTGTTCTGAATGCGCTCCTTGCCCTGCTCTGAACCAAATATTGTGGCACGACCAGATGGATAGGCTAATTAGTTTAAGTCAATATGGCTGGCGTTGGAGCAAATTCTACCCAAACATGAATGGGGGATGATTTCTCACAGGAAATTCGAAAGACTATCTCTAGCAGGAAGAAAGATTTGATATTGAGAAGAAAAACACAAATGCCTACTACTAATGCTCTGCCTCATTTCAGCCTCCACCTCCACAAAAAAAATGTACACTATGACCGGCTGGAAGGAAAGTATGTGTTTGTATATGGATCCATGTTTTATAAGGATAAAGCACCTGCCAAGTAGTAATCATATGTCTGTTTAGTCATGTGTAGGGTTGTATTAAGTCCCTTAGATAGATTCTCAACTGTGTGAATGGCTGGCATCTCAGACCCTAGTTTGAAAGGCAACTTATTCACTAAAAGTCAATGAGACTTTTTTCCAAGCAGAGATTTAAACAAATTGGTTTCATTATGCCAGAAAAATAAGAAAATATTTGCCGTACCTCTAACTTATAAGGTGCTTGAGGGGGGAAAGAAGACTAGACTGCTTTGCGAAACAAACAAAAACAAGCTCCCAATCCCACCTGAGGTTAATTTTCATTCTTTTACTTTCGTCTCTTACTTCCCACATTTCTCTGTCCCTTTTTTATTCCATTTCTGTCTTTCTTCCAGTCAACAAACAGTTACTGGAAGTTTCCTAAGTGCAAGACATTGTACATAGATCTAAGAAAACAAAGATAAAGCCAGATTCTTGCCTTTAAGAGATGGACAAACACACAGATAATTATAATTTAGTCAGATAAATGCTATTGGCTAGCTTCACTTGTCCTGCAATGAAGACTTCCCCTGCTCCTTTCCCAAAACCTTGTATGATTAATGACCACTTTCTGTGTTCCCAAAGAGCCCTGCTCACACTTCTACTTATCTTAGTGTGTTTTAATTGTCTTTATTCCTTTGCCACTATCGGCATTAAAACCATTTAGAGACCATGAACTCCATAAACACAGGTTGTTAAGTATAATTTGCCATCAGTAAAGGATGTATTTTTTCTATAATTTCATTGTAACCATGAACTCCATAAACACAGGTTGTTAAGTATAATTTGCCATCAGTAAAGGATGTATTTTTTTCTATAATTTCTCATTGTAATTAGGGATCGTCCTTATCCAATCATGTTTTCTTAGGAAGACAAAGTCTATTAGGGGAGAAGAGAGAGGTAAGTCATCTGTCTCCTGTTTGTGCCAAGAATTATGTTGATTGATCTATGTGAGCTTCTTAACAAATTCCCCTGCAGACATCTTATACCCTTTTCCCCTTCACACATACAGAGCACCAATAATTCATTCCCGATACATGACCTATCTGGCTAGGAAATCAAACATCAAACTAAAATCAAAGATGGATAATTTGCTAAGAGATCTCAAGTGTTCTCACTACAAAACAAAACAAAAAGGTAACCATGTGATGTGATGGATATGATAATTATCTTGATTGTGGTAATCATTTATATTAAAATATCACATTGTGCACCTTATGTACCTATAATTTTTTGTCAATTTTACCACAATAAAGCTGAGGGGAAAATACGGAGTTTGACTATTTCCAATGGCTTTTTTATCTCATACAATATGAAGAAGTTAGACAAGATAATCCCTAAAGCCCTATTGAAATTCAATCATTCTATAACAGGTTTAGGAAGATTTAGTGGTAATGATTTAGAAAGGAGTGAATATTGAGTATAGTCTAAATTGTGCTGAAGTGTTTGCATTCTAGTGTATTGCAAATCAAATTCACTGTAAAATCACCCAAGGAGACATAAATAAGTTTGCCCACTTTACCTAAATATTTGATACTCCTTCCCTTTTTGAAGAAATACTTTTAGAAAAGCCATATCCCTATACATAGTACTTAAAATGGATGAATGACTATCTCTATGTAACAGACTTTGCTTTAAAAATGCATTTCTTCATTATAATACTTATTCACTTTTACTGTATTAAAGTGTACCCTCTATAACATACCTGACAGTTAAATTATTTTTCCTAGTGCAAGAATACATTAATTCCCCAAATACATTCTTTTTAAGTGTTTTAGCAATCCAGATTTCTTGGTGGATTTGAGATTTATCTATATGGCCTTCTTAAGTTCCAGGTGTCATTCATTTTGAACTACATTTCCTTCTTGCAAAATACCTTGTTCTTTTGACTCCCAATGAGAACCTTTGTGTATATTGTTCTGTTTGCATAAAACATTCTATCTCTCCATCCATTTGTCTGTTTAATTTCTTCTCAACATATAGCTTCACTAAAGTATCATAGGACTCTTCTGTAGAATCCTTCTTATGGATAACTCATAGAAATTTCCATAGCAACTTGCCCTTCTCTCAATATTTTGCATTGTGCATGCTTACTTATTTGTGTGTACCTTACTGGCCTTAATTTCACGAACTAAAGCACAGTTAGTTTCTGTGTCACAGATTTTAGCACAGTGCTTTCTACTTCAAAGGCATGTCCTAGATATTTGTCACATGTGTAAATAAATAAAAACAAATGAATATCCTTGATTAAATACAAGTTAACTAACCAAACCTAAATGATTGATTTATTCTTGATTACTAGAGTATGACTGAAATGCACTATAAGAAATCTATATAATTCACTATGATTTTCTTTATTTTATACTTTAGAATCAAGGTGTAGCATGAGAACATAACATTTTCTCACTATAGTCCACGTAACATCTCTTTTTCTTTAAAACAAAATATGGTTTGTACTTTTCTATTTGTGTGGTGAGTCCATTTTCCCAAACTACTTTATTATAGTATAGAATAATATTTTATTCATTATGCCCTCTAAATATTGTAGACTTTCAAATCATGACAGCAAAACTAAAGACAAACAGTAACTAATAAATATTCACCTTCATGAGGTAAATTTAGTCCCATATGGGCCTAGAAATAGCAAGCCTGATATTATTACACTTTCTGGACTTTACTAACAAATAATATTCTATGGTTACTTATAGATTCTTCAGTTCCTCTAGAATTTTTTAATAAAATAAATACTGTTGACCATTTAACAATGTGGGGTTAGGAGTACCAACCCCCACACATTTGAAAATCCATATATATACTTTTTCAATTTTATTAAGCTTATTACAATAACATTGGTTAATAAAATTATATAGGTTTCAAGTGTACAATTGTATAATATATCATCTGTATAATATATTGTGTGTTCACAATCCTAAGTCAAATCTCTTTCCATCATCATATATCTGACCCCCTTTACCTTTTACCTCCTCCCCCACACAACCTCTTTCCATCTGGTAACCACCATATTGTTGTCTGTGTCTATGAGTATTTGTTTGTTTGTCTGTCTTATTTATTCCAAGATCCATATATAACTGTTGACTCCCAAAATCTTAATTGTAATAGTCCCCCGGTATCCACAGGGGATTGGTTCTGGGACCCCCACAAATACCAAAATTCTGTGACACTTCAAATAATGTAGAACAATGTATACAGTCAGCCCTCTGCATCCGTGGATTCCCAATCAGGGACGGAAACTACTGTTTTCAATCTGTGATTGGTTAAATCTGTGGATTTAAAACCCAGGAATATGGAGGATTGACTGTATAATTATTGAAAACAATGTGGCTATAAGTGGGCCCTCGCAGTTCAAACATGCATTTTTCAAGAGTCAACCAGATCTAACTAAAGTACGCACTAAGATATTTACTTGTAACAGTTGCAATTGAATGCCTTGGATTTGTTTGCAAATATACCCCAACTTTTACGAAGGTTTACAATTGCTGACCATTGAAATGGCTACAACTTCGTTCTCTAGAAAAAAGAAAGTCTGACTTTTCTGACCCTCCATTAAAATGAACACAGAAATCTGCTATTATCAAGAGGTTTCTTTTCAGATAAACACGTATTAATGGAATATTAGTAAAGGCATAGAACCTCAGACAAAACTAGAGCTTCGAACTAGACTCCCCATGTTTAGTAATAAAGGCTCCTTGCAGCCAGATAACTGATGGGGCCGGGTGGGGGGGGGGGGGGGGGGGAGCAGGAAACACTATAAAGATGTTAGTATGGTAGCTGAATAAATGGGCCTCTAAAATAATCAAATTTAATCCAAATAATATAACAGTTCATCTTTCATTACACCTAGTTATTAAAAAAATAATTCAAAAGCTTTCAGAAAATGAGCTGATTGGCCTCTATACCTCATTCCTTAATGATGAAAAAATTAACACATAATTATGGTATTCTCAATCCTTTGTTCATTCAAGAAATATATTTTGAGTACCACCTCTGTGCCAAATGTGGTTTCAAGTGCTAGAGGTAGATCAGGGAGCAACAATGACAAACTTGCCACGTCTACTTATTCCTTTAAGTACTGACTTAAATGTCAAGGATAGTTTTGCTGTATGAATTTTCCTGTAATTTTTATATTAGAATAGCTTTAAAAATGTATAAAAAATCTGTACTATTTATTTTGAGAAAAGCTAATACAATCTAAATATGTTAAACATTATAGTAAACAAATAATATAAGTATATATGCAATGAAAGTGGATTCTTATTTATTTTAATGGTATGGTAATGCTTTCTGAAGACAAGTGGGACAGTTCACACTGAACTATTATATTTCTACTAGAAGCCCAGTGCACATAATTTGTGCACTCCGGGGGGGAGGGGGAGGTCCCTCAGCCCAGCCTGCACCTTCTCACAGTCTGGGAGCCCACAGGGGATGTCTGACATCCTTAGTCGGACATCCTTAGCACTGCCGTGGAGGCAGGAGAGGTTCCTGCCACCACCGCTGCACTCACCAGCCATGAGTCTGGCTTGTGGCTGAGCAGCACGCCCCCTGTAGGAGCACACTGACCACTAGGGGGCAGCTCCTGCTTTAAGTGTCTGCTCCCTGGTGGTCAGTGTAAGTCATAGTGACCTGTGTCGTTCCACCGTTCAGTCGTTTTGCATATTAGCCTTTTATAGGATTTATCTTCACAATAGGATGCAGAGATTTCAAAGAAGCATGACTGTAACTAATATCAGATATATTTTCTTTTCTACTATAAATTATATAAAATGTGTAAAAATAAAAACTTTCTCCCAAAACTGAGATGGTTCACATTTTTAAAAAATCAGAATCAAAAATATTTTCTAAAATCAATGCAAGTTAATTTTTAAATTATCATTTCATTCACAAAATTTTGCTTTTGCTTAGAAAGTATTTACATTAAATCTTATTTTGTAGATAGCCTGGCAATATGCTTTTAACTCCCTAAAATATCTCTATGAATAGATGTCTCTAAAGTAGTAGGCAAAGAATTTAAGAACATGGTAGGAAGTTAACCATTTTTTATAACCACATGGCAGTAACTCAGTCCTCTAAGAAGCATTTTAATGTAATATTTTTATATTAGACATTTTAGTGAATAAACTATTATCCTGTTTTTTAAGGATTGCAAAATAATTTTTTAAATTGCTATTTTAGAGTAAAAGACCATGTGATTCAAGAGTTTCTGAGTCAATAGCAGGAAGGATAATGAAAAAGCATTTTTTTTTTCATTTGGTTCTTCCCTCATCATGATTTATTGGAGAAAGGCATCAGCAACCAACATATATTGGACCAAACTAATTTCTATCAGACACCCACTAAAATTCTTGATCTGCACCTCTTTCAAACTATGTCATTTGCATAATTTCTGTGTTTTTGAAAGTTTCCTATGAAGATTTAATAGTCCATTGCTAGGGAAAGCTTTTATCCCCAAGACTCATTCATATTTTATCTAAGGTTGGGTCAGAGGAATAAAAATAACTTTCTTATTCTTGTACCATTTCTATACTGACAACTGGTTAAATCAGAAATGAGCCGAGCATACACTATATTTTCATGTACTATAACTAATTGCAATTGTAGAAATCCAATAACAATTGTTGAAAGAAGATCATTTAGTACTTATGAAGTAAGCTTGAAATTCATTGAGTTATAAAAATTATGTTTACTAAATGGAAAAAATATATGCTAAAGTATATTTAACATTATTTAAAAGCATATCAACTAAGTTATATCTGAACTATGCTTACTTGAAAATCTTCTAATCATTCTTGCACCTTTATTTGTTCTTATATTTGCTTCTCCTTTTTTTTTTTTTAGATTTGCTTATTCTTGATATAGACTAGGCAACAATTTCCAACCACTCACATTCCTGACTTGCTTTAAAACTGCTTCAAGACATCTTCTCCAATAAATCTGGTGAACTCTAAATTCAGTCTGACCACCATTATTTTGTTTCCACGGGCCTCTATATGACAGTCAGCAAGAGGCTATCACAGGCTTATTTCATCATGTTTATTTAATCATGCCTGAATTTCTAACTACATAATAAATTCAGGAAGGTCAGGAGGTCTCTTTCAATTTCATTATTTATCTAGTTATAGTTAGTACAGAATTATATAAACACCAACAAGACAGCAAATGATTGCTAAATGAACATTTATTAAATTGTTAAACTTTTCCTTTATAAGAGAATAAAATGAGAACACAAGATATAGGAAGCCCTTTTTTTAAAAAAAAATTGAGATGAACTCTGAGCCCTGGGACAAACTGAGGGAAGAAAAGAGATCTTGGGGCCTCTGGCTTCTGCAGAGCACAACAGGCCTAGGAGGATGTTGTCTCTATTCTGCGATGTATTGCTAGGCGGAGTCAACCAATATCAGAATAAGGCACTGTTAGTAATGATGGAGGAGGCTGTGGAGTGCGGTCTGCTGGGATTCCACACATGCAAAGTCTTGGTACTGGAACATCCTTGTATGTATAAATCAGTGGAGCATGCCTGCAGGCACCAAAAGGCACTAGATATCCCTCTAACATAAGAAGATGAATTGCTTCTGCCCACATCCTATGCTAACATATGGGGAAATACTGCTGACTTAACTCTCCTGACTACCTTCTAAGGGCTCTAATCAAGAAGTAGAATTATTTTTCTCTCATGCAACTGAAAGAGACCTACCCCTTCTCTTGTCAAAGACGGAGAGCCAGGCGTCTCCCCTTGCTTCCCAGGAAGAGACTCAGCTCTGAAACCCATTAACTGTCAGCCAACAGGGAAAGAGCTGTTTCTGTTTACTGCTTGGTGAGTGATAACTTCTTAGTCCCTGCACACAGAAGCCTATGAAACACCCACTCATCTGAGGGTTAGTTAGTATGGATGGAGTAGTCTAAGTAGACAATGGAAATGTACCGTTTCTTTCAGGGGCTCGGTGACTTGAACAATAGTGATCAAACTGACAAGTTGGCATAGGTGTTTTCTCTAAGATTTAATGAAGAGAATTTTAGGACCAAAAATATTATTTATTTCAAATTATTAAAGGAAATTAAGAATCTATTGCA
>NW_005353324.1:561783-574951 GCF_000412655.1 Myotis brandtii | reverse complement strand
ATATATATTACATATATGTATTTGCATTGCAACCCATTTCTCATGATACATATAAACCAATTACTAATATTCTGCAACACACCAAAAATATAATTTTGGCAATGTAACCAAAAATAGGTATAATTTTGATTGAGTTACAAAAATAGTATAATAATAGTAATTTACCTACCCTTTTTTCTCAGAAGTGACTTTTTAAAATAACAGGTGACTATACTTGTATATAAGGATGTCTGATACCAAAATTAACCAATCAGATGCAACCTTATTATGTGGTATAACCGATAAGATGTAACACTATTATATGACTTATATATTTATGGTTCAAGACAGGGCATTCATACCAGACCATAGCTATTGTTGTGCTGGTGTTTTCATTTTTTTATTTGACAATCTAAGGGAAAAGAGGTTAGTGCCCCTGAGTAAAGAGTCAGGTATTACATGTTTTAAAAATTCCTGCAGCACACCAGTGTGCTGCCTCTCACTAATGTATATGAAAATCACTAATGTATATGTATGTAAACATGTAGACATATACCACACATACACATATGTATATATAAACTTTAAAAAAATAAAAAGAGTTATAACAGAATAGATATGTTGGAATAAAATTAAGGGTCTAGAATGGTAATAAAGATAATTATTCACAATATGCATGTTATGCTCTAACTTTCAATGTGAGTGTATTTGGAGGTATGGCTTATTGAAAATAGAAAGCAATTAAGGTCAACTGAAGTCACAAGGGTGAGGTCCTAACCCAAAAGGATTAGTGGTCTTATAAGAAAAGGAAGATGATGAAATTTCCCTCTTTCTCCAGCGCATGAGGACATAGCAGGGAGGCAGCCATCTGTAAGCCAGGAAGAGAGTTCTCATCAGAACTTGAATTCTGATGGAACTCAACCTTGCGGGCACCTTCAAAACTGTGAGAATATAAATTTCTGTTGTCTAAGCAACCCAGTCGATGGTATTGTGTTATGGCTGTCTCAGCTAAAACAAGCATTGGGCACAATTTTTAAAATAAATAGTGAGAATGAAACCTTAAGAAACAAGGAAAATACACCACTCTATTTTCTACTCGAATTATGAAAGTTTTAGGAGGAAAATACCAAATGGAGGAAACAGTTATATTAATAAGGTGACTAGCCCCACAATTAGTTTATGGCATAGGGTAATATCTGAAGAAGACACATGTGGACCTGAAGCATGAAGCCCCTCAGCATTAAGAAGAGAAACACAGGGCCCACTTCCAGTTGCTCCTGTGTTGAAGTGTTCTTAGTTTAGGCTCCATCTAAATGCTCATCAGCATGTTCCTTAAAACACAAAAAATATGGGCTTGTGGAGTTCTTCAACTTGATTCTTCAAGGTAGAGATAACAGCATTGTTGCACACAGTATCCTTGATTATTAAAAAAAAAACAATGTGTGAGGATCTGGCCAATTGATATGGTTTGTTTATTTCAATCTTTTCATGATTTTATAAAAAATTAAACTAAGAAAAGTGTTATGTTTTATATCAAACTCACACAGAAATTTGGCATCGTGTTAGAAAATTATTAGGTGTTACTCCATCTCTGAAAAATTTCTTTTTGCCTACTGTAGGGTATAAAAAGCATGCGAGATGATAAAGGGATCTTCAAAAGGCAAACGCAAACATGAATCACACCTGTCCAGTCCTCTTCCTCCCACACACTTCAGGAGTATAAAGGAAAGGAATGCTTAATCAGTCTTAGAAGGAATCTGGTCAGTAAATCCGATGTTGTAGTTTGTACTGTTGCCCCACCTCTTCCAAGAGGACACTTGGTAATGTCTGGAGATATTGTTGGTTGTCACAACTGAGTGGATGGTGTTACTGGCATCTAGTGGGTAGAGGCTAGGGATGCTGCTAAACATGCTAAAATGCACAAGACACACAAGAAAGAATTATGTGGACTAAAATCTCAATAGGGCTGAGGTAAAAAAACAAACAAACAAACAAACAAAAAAACCTGGTATCATAGAAGGAACGTAGTAACATAGTTAAAGGATCACAGCACCCAGGGATTTTTACAGTAGAGCTCAAACCAAAAAATGTTAAGCCAGTGTCAAGCATCAACAAAGACACCTTCAATTTAACTGGGTCATGGAGGGAGGAAGCATGGTGATGTCAATGATGTGTAGCAGCTCCATATGCACACTCACCCTCACTTATGAGTTCCCTCTTCTTGAGTTTGCATTTCTAGCATTTCTTATTCCATTTTTCCTTGGTTTCCAAAAGGGTTAGCCAGCAGTAGGTTGACTTCACATTTTGCTTCATCTTTAAAGTTTTGTTTTTAATTGTTACTTTCCGCATGTGTGTGCCCGAGTATAAAAATAAAGACTTCTTGCTTTCAGTTAAGGGTTAATTCAAAATTGTAAAGACAATTGCACCACTCTGCGACTTCCTCTTCTTGGCATAGAAACAGCTGACTGCTTTTAGTATATGTTCTTGGACAAAGTTGCTCATAACAAGTTCACTTTTACTCACTGTCAATACCTATAGCCAAGAGCTGAAATTTTTACCTTAGACTTGGAAGTAATGCGAGGGCTTGTCCAGAGATAATGCTCAGCACTTAAACATTTCCAGAACATGGAATAGTTATTTCACTTTTAATTTATGACTGCTGCACAACAATAACACATTTCCTTAATTTCTTGTTGATTTTCAGACAGATAGAGGAAGGGAGAGAAACATCAATTTGTTGTTCCACTAATTTATGCATTGGTTGATTCTTGTATGTGCCATGACCGGGCATCAAACCCACAACCTTGGTGTATCAGGATGATACTGTAACCTACAAAACTACCCAGCCAGGGACAATTTTTTAACACTTTTTAAAGAACATATCCTTTCAATATAAATTTAATGATAATGAACCAGACACATCAGATTTCTAAGATTTTCACCTTTGACTATGTCTTCTAACATTGATATTTAAATAGAATGAGAGACAATTAATTTTAGTCATAAGCCCCATTTCCTTAAAAAAATGCTTTTAATACAAAGTCTGAAGCTCACTTGACTTGAACCAATGATTCTGCTGGTTTCTGTTATAGGATTGCTAATAATATAAATTTTCAGTATTTTGCATGTTCAATGGTTTTATTTGTAAATATGTTATAATAACAAAATAAAATATATTAAAACTAATAAATAATGTTTCTTCGGAAATAAGAAAAAGAGACAAACTACTATCAGTTTAATAAAGGAAAGAAAAAGTTGAACATAGTTTGGGGGAAGAAGATTCAGATCATGGAAAAGAAGTTAAATGACAAGGGTAAAATAACTATTGAAGAAGATAAAATTAAAAAAATAATTTGGAAACAGATGAAATGCATAATTTTCTAGACAAATACAACTTAACAAAATTGTCCCCAATAAAGACAGAAGTCTAAAAGGCCAGTCACCAAAGGAGAAATAAAGTTGTTACAGAGCACAAAACCAAAATAACCAAAACGTAGGTCCAACTGGTCTAGGTGAATTTTCTTCTTAAAATAAGAATTGATGGGTAACTCATGGCAGAAATGACATCTTTCTCAATGGGGAATTATAGGGGCATTCTGGATAATGCCACAAGTAAAACACGATATCCCATAGCTCTGCTCTTATTTAGCTTTTATTTGCATTATCTTGTAGTCCAATTATGAAAGAGAAAGCAGTTAGAAGCATAAAAATTGCAAAGAAAGACATAAAATGTTTTTAGATGATACTATTACAGATATAGAAAACCCCAAAAGTTAATGGGAAATTAACTGTAAACAACAAGACAATTGAACTAAGTAGAAAATTATAAAATCGACACAAAAATCAATAGCCTTTATAATAACAACAACAACTTGTTACAAGATGTAATGGAAGAGAAAACTACAAGATGTAATGAAAGAGATTATGTGACAAAACAGAAGAGACACAAGTAGACTCAAAAAGAAAAGCCTAAAAGCTATACTTCTGAGAGACACGAAACTAGACTTGGTACAAGCCTAAGCCAGGACTTGATACAAATGGAAAGATGTTGCTCATTCTTGTACATTAAAAATTAATATCATAAAAATCAATGCCCTCCCTCACTTCAGAGATTTAATGTAATCTTAATTAAATTATCATCTTTCAAAAGTGAAATCACAAAAGCAAGAATAGATAGGAAATACCTATTGAATGGGGTCTAGCTTTTCATACATTAAAATATATATTTTCTTTAAATTAGTGTGGTTTAAACTCATGGACAGACCAATATTAAAGAATAAATGTTTCATGAAAACAGTTTGGAAGTTGTTTTTTTTTAAGTTAAATATTAAATTTACCATATGATTCATCAATTCCACTCCTAGATATATTTCCAAGAGAAATAAAATGTGTATTATATCCACTGCAATGCATGTGACTGTTCATAGCAGCATTATTCAAAGTAGCCCCAAAGTAGAAACAATCCAAATGTTCATAAACTAATAAGTGGATAAAAATATAGTATGTCCAGCCCAAGCTGGTTTAACTCAGTGGATAGAGCATTGGCCTATGAACTGAAGAGTTCTGGGTTTGATTTTGGCCAAGGGCACATGCCTGGGTTGTGGGCTTGATCCCCAGTAGGGGGGGCATGCAGGAGGCAGCTGATCCATGATTCTCTCTCATCATTGATGTTTCTATCTCCCTCTCCCTCTCCCTTCCTCTCTGAAATCAGTAAAATATATTTAGCCCTGACCGGCTTGGCTCAGTGGATAGAGCGTCAGCCTGTGGACTGAAGGGTCCTAGGTTCGATTTTGGCCAAGGGCACATGTCTGGGTTGCAGGCTCATTCCCCAGTAGAGGGTGTGCAGGAGGCAGCCAATCAATGATTCTCTCTCATCATTGATGTTTATATATACATATATATTATGTCCATATAATGGCTATTATTTAACAGTAAAAAGGAATGAAGTATTGCTAATCCTACAAAATTAATGCAGCTGGAAAATATTATGCTAATGAAAGAAAATAAGCCACAAAATACCAAATATTCTGTGAGTCCATTCATATAAAATTTCCATAATTGGCAAATCTATAAAGACAAAAAGTTGAACAGTGGTTTCCTTGGGCTGGAGATGGAAAAAAGTGAGATGGCAAATGGGAATAAGAGAAATTTTTGGAGCGATTCTATTTTAGGGATTGTTGAACAACTCAGACATTTACAACATCATTTAATTTTACTCTTAAAACAAGTAAATTTCAAAGCATGTAAATTATACTTCACTAAATGTGTTTTTAAAACAAAATTTAAAAATTCATATATACTTGATACATTTGGAACTATAATATAAAGGTATCATCTCAAATCAGTGAAGAAAAGATGAACTTTTAAAATTAGCATTGTTGGGATAACGGAATAGCCACATTGAAAAATACAATACTGAAATTATTCCTGTCACTATATACATCAGAATAAATACAAGATGATTCAGAAACTACACAATTGCTAGGGAAAAGCTTGGCCGAATTCCTCTCTATTTTGGGGCCTTCAGAGAATTTCTAACCATTACTCAAAATCCAAATGCAATAAAAAAAATTTGAACAAAAATTTAAAAAAGAATTTAAAAATATTTACATTGTAAACAAGTAAAAAAAAAACACATGGATAACTGTGAAAATATTTTCTATGTACTCTACAAATGGCTATTAGAACAAATATGTAAAGATCTCCTAAATGCCCTAGCTGGTTTGCTCAGTGGATAGAGCATCAGCCTGTTGACTAAAGGGTCCCGGGTTCGATTCTGGGAAAGGGCACATGCCTGGGTTGTGGGCTTGATCCCCAGTAGGGGGCAACATTAGGCAGCCAATCAATGATTCACTCTCCCTTCCTCTCTGAAATAAATAAAAATATATATTTTATAAAAAGAACAAATTTTAAAAAAAATCTCCTAAATGAAAATGAGAATAAAATAACAAAAAATAAAAAAATAAAGAATAGTAAATGGGCAACAGATATGAAAAGACCAAACTGTTTATAAATAAGGGACCAGTGAAAATAAAAATAAGGACTGCATATAGATTGAATATGCACATAAATGAGTATTGTGCAGCTGTTAAAAAAATGTAGTATATTTGACTTCTAAGATGGTGGTTCTCAAAAGGGCTTGATATTATTCTCCAGGGACCTTTGGCAATATTTGAAAACATGGTTTGCTGTCACAACACGATGGGAAGGTGCTACTGGCATCTACTGGGGAGAGGGGAGGGGTACTGCTCAGCATCCTGCAGGACAGGATAGCCCCCTCATAACAAAGAATTATTCAGCCCCAGATGTCAATCATGTGAAGATTAAAAAGTCCTAAACTGGGATATATTGACAAATGAGTACAAGCCAGGGGAAGGATAATGTATATACAGGATGGGTTAAAAGTAGGTTTATAGTTGTGTGGATAATAATACAATCATTAATAAATAATAATACAAGAATAAACTCTGTTTTGAATGTTCACATCTGTAAATCTACCTTTGCCCCACCCTGTAATATGCTTCCATTACCTGATATCAGTAACAGAGAATGTAAATAAATGTAATTATTTGATATTTTTTGGAAAAAGACAGTATTAATCATGAGGTGGTTAGATAAACAATACTAGTAGGATGGAGGGAATAAAACTGAAAAATAAAATTTTCTAAATATTCCTTGGTTGTGAATTTTACCTTAGAACTATGTCATTTCATAATTATAAAACAAAATTAAATTTATAATAATAAAAATCAAAATATAATAATGAGCCTAATTTGGTATTGATATTGAGTTAGTGGTATAATCACACAATTGGGATTATGTTAAGTAAGTGTAAAACACAATCACTTTTTCTGTCCAGCTCCAGTAATTTATCTATCATGAACAAAATAAATGATCAAACTTTTTAAACTTTTAAAAGCATATTTTAAATATTTATTTATTTTTTTAAATATATTTTTATTGGTTTTTTACAGAGAGGAAAGGAGAGGGATAGAGAGTCAGAAACATCGATGAGAGAGAAACATCGATCAGCCGCCTCCTGCACACCCCACACTGGGGATGTGCCCGCAACCAAGGTACATGCCCTTGACCGGAATCGAACCTGGGACCCTTCAGTCCGCAGGCCGATGCTCTATCCACTGAGCCAAACCGGTTAGGACATATTTTAAATATTTAAATTGTTCATGGCAAGAGTGAGGGGCAACTTAACGTGATGCCTGTATTGCATGTCTCTCAAAAGGCTGCAATCAAGATGTCAGCTGTGGCTACAGACACGGGGATCAGTTCAAGGATCAACTGTGAAAGGATCTGTCTCTTAGCTCACGCACAGGGTTGTTGACAGGATCCAATCTCTCCTGGCTTGTTGGACTAAGGGCCTCCATTCTTCTATGGCTGGTGGTGAGAAGTCTTTCTCAGTGTCTTGCTACCTGGGTCTCACCACAGAGCAGCTCACTACAGAACAGATGAATTTCCTCAGAGCAAACCAGCCAGAGAACTAAAGAAAGCCAGCAAGACAAAGGTCATGCTCTTTGCAACCTAATTTGGAAAGTGACATCCCATCATCTTTGCTGAATTTTACTCATTAGAGGTGAGTCACTACGTTCAAGACAATAGGATGATTCTAGGGCATGACTACCTGACTACCAGGAGGTGGAGATTTAAAGACAACAATAGGGTTTGCCTACTACAGGTATAAAGTAAATGAGTGACTATGTTGATTTCATTAGTAACTAGGGTTTGTAGAAAAGAGATGCGGGTGTAACGTTAAAAGATTAACTAAAAATCTTATAGTCCTGCATTTGAAAAGAAGTATGTATCCAAATACGCAGACACATACACACACAGATACAAATATAAATACATGTGTAAGTGTATGTATAAATGTTTTGTTTTTGTCCACTGATAGGTCTAACACCTAATGAGCACCTCAAACATCCATTGCACTCTGTAAATTATATTTTCTCAACAACAACAACAACAACAAAAAAGGGACTCCAGGAGGCCTGGTCAGGAAATTTACAAAATTAGTTTAGACAAACTTGTTATAGCAGAAAGCAAGGCCAATAAATGCATCAAATGAATTTAGGAAACAACTTGAAGAGGCTCAAACAGTTCCAAAAAAGTACCACAAATCAGAATAATAAATACATTGACTTGAAAGACATAAATACATTTTAAATCAGAACTTCATTGTGATAGGAAAATGTTCATCTATCTCTTCTAAGGAAAGCTTGAGAACTAACTAAACTGATGTTTTTAAAAAATGGAATCAAGTATATATTCTGGTTTTCATGAATGAACCTTAGGAGAACCCTGTGGTTCTCAACTGGGAGTGATTTTGTTCCCATGGGTAATTTGGCAATGTCTGGGGACATTTTTAGTCCTCATGACAGGAGAAAGGATGCTAGAGCCATCAAGAAAGGGGCCAAGATGATACTAAACATCCTACAATGCACAGAACAACCTTTCAGAACAATGAATTATCCAGTCTAAAATTATCAATATTATCTCGGTTGAGAAATATTTGGATAACCAAATAGTTGAAGAGATAAAAAAATTTTAGAAATATCCCAGTTAATAAACAAAGTAGGAATGTTTGAAGTATAATCCCACTTTTTTGCAATCTAAAACAAAATGTGGATATTTGCCTGGCCAGTGTGGTTCAATGGCTGAGTGTCCACCCATGAAACACGAAGGCATGATTCAATTCCCTGTCAGGGCACATGGCCAGGGTTGTGGGCTCTATCCTCAGTAGTGGGTGTGCAGGAGGCAGCTGATCAATGATTCTCTCATCGTTGATGTTCCTAACCCTTTCTCCTTCTCCTTCCCTCTCTCTGAAATCAGTTTTAAAAAGTGGATATTTTATGCTAAGTGAAATAAGCCAGTCAGAGAAAGATAAATATCACATGATCTCACTCATTTATGGAATATAATGAACAACATAAACTGATTAACAAAAACAGATCCAGAGACAGAATCATCGATCAGAACATCAAACCTCAGAGGGAAGGTAGGGGAGTGTGGGGGTAAGGGGGAGAGATCAACCAAAGGACTTCTATGCATACATATAAGCCTAACCAATGGACACAGACAACAGGGGTGTGAGGGGATGAGTGGGGAGGGTAATGGGGGGATAAGGACACATATGTAATACCTTAATCAATAAATAAATTAAAAGTCAAAAAAATTAAAAAGTGGATATTTGCATTGATCATTAATGGTTGTTAATAAACATAAAAGAGTACAATCATCCACATAGGATAATTGTCAGATTAAATCCATTTCTGATGAAGAAACATAATAAATGCCACCAGCTAGATGCAATTTGCTAAATCCATGCTTTGAGAAATCCCACTAGAGAGTATCTCAGTTTCTCTAATAAGTAAACTGCAAAAAAATCAATGAGACAAAGGAGACACATTAATCAAGTGTAATAGCTGGAATATGTTTGGATTTTAATTAACACATATAAGCAGTAAGCAAATTATAAAGGTATTCAGAGAAATTTGAAAAAAAATAAATAGTTGATTATGATATTAGGGATTATGTAAATCCTTCCAGGTGTGATAATGATATGGCCGTCACATTTTTTAAACCATTCTTATCTATTTAAGATATGGATTGAAATTGCTACAAAAAATGTTGGTAGTTGCCTTAAAATAATCTAGAATGGAAAGAGAATATGTGTAGGAATATAGGTGAAATAATTTGAAGCTATAAATTTATGATACGGTAATTTAGTCTATTTCTGTTTTTTTTAAATTTTGCATGGAAGTTTTAAAAGTTTATTTATTGTATTTATTTATTACTATATTATATTAAGGAAAAAGCAGATGATAAAATAGCAACAAAATATTTCATAATGTATATGACCTTAAAAGAAATCTTAGTATTATACTTGCTTCAATAAAGCATTTTAATCATGCTATATATAATTTAAATATTAATTTTAACTTTCTATTTTTATTAAAATAAGTTTTGTTTTAGCATTACTCATTTTCAAGAATCATTTTAATGGTTAAATAATGGTCCTTTAAATAGACATCACTTTTTTACTTTTCAATCCCTGTTTAGCATTTTTTTCCTACTTTTTGGTATTATAAATAATGCTGAAATAAACACTTTTGCATATGATATAATTTCTTATCCTAACTCATTCATTATAGGGCATACAGGTCTGGTATAAATCCATCTCTTTGGAAGAATTCCCAGAATTTAAATAACTGAGTATAAGGTCTCATTATTCTAAAGATTATTGAGACATAAAGACAGATCACTCTCTGCAGAGATTATGAGAGCTTTTGGCTGCAAAGAATTGAATATCCTCTAACAATTATTTAAACAAGAATGGTTTTGTTTGTCTTACATAATAAAATGGCACCATGATGTCTTCAATAACGCAAATTCTCCCTATTCTTCTGTCCTGGCATCTTTAGTGCTGCCTTGTGGTTACAATTCACTTGCTCTAGCACCATATCTAAAGTCCGGACTGGTAGATAATGAAAGGGGCAAAAGCATCTTTTCAAGCTTTGATCTTAAAAGTCGTTAAACAACTAATTCCAGCAGGCATCTTTTGAATTCTCATTGATGAGAAGCATATTACAAATATATACCTAACTAAAAGTGGTGTAGAAAAATAGGGTGTTTAGTTTTCCAGCTTCCATAAAAGAGATAAGGGAGTTAGGAATGGATGCAGAGTGAGCCTGATCATGGTACATGACCTCCACAAGAATACCAAAGTGCTAAGTGACAATCATTCACATTTCACTTAATAATTATATATAAGATGTTAGTTTTCTTTTAAGTTACTTTTATTTGGTTATTAATGAGATTATATTTGTTTTTATCTCTTATTTTGATTTGATCTTTTCTAAATTATCTTTCCATGTGTTTTGATATTACTATGTAGATATATGTGTATTTATTAAACAACTTATATCAACAATTTTTGGGTAGGAAGATGTTATAGTGATTGAGACGGTTGAGAACTCAGAATCTGAAGTTAAATATACTATTTTAATGTGATGCTTAAATCAGCCATTAGTGATTACACAAATTTAGCACAGTGCTGGGCAAATAGTAAACATTCTATATATTTTAATTTATTGTTATTGTTGTTGATAAAATAAGTGATCATTGGAAAATTAAATGTGAGAAAATATATTTGATATAATGTTTTTCTAACCATTCTCCATGGATATTGCTTTAGCTCTGGGTTCTTCTACACCTTGGCCTTCAAAAGTTTTGCAAAATATTTTTCATTATATAATGAGCTGTTATCAGTTCACTGTCAATATGGTTAGGATCAAATAAACTCATTAGTAATGAATTGTCAATAATAGGCATGAGGTAATATTTTAATTTTAACCAAGCTTCTTATCCTAATGGAATGCATATTTCACAATGTGTGATGTCACTATTGGCAACTGTCTGATGGGTAAAATATTTTAGCAAAGGAAGATTTCCAGAACCCATCAATCAACTTAAAGATGGTTGTGTAAATTGCCACCCCTGTTGATATGAATTTCTTGAGATTTTTTTCAACTAAAAATGCATCAGAACAAACAAATGTTTTATACCTGTGCTGTAAACTTGAAGATATTCCAGCCTTAACCACATGCATACTCCTGTGAAAGTCATACTATACTTGGCTATAGGCACAAAGATGTCTGCAGATGACAGAGGTGAGTGTTGAGTCCATTGTTAGTGTTAGTTGTACTTATTAAAATATCTCAGTGCTCCAGGAGATAAAATAATACATGATTTTTTTAATTTTAGATGCTTGATGTTTTAAATGGAATATGAAACATCTGTGAATCACAGTGGCAGATTCTTGAGGATGATTAAGCATGGTATCTATTAAAAACCTATGTGAATTTAAAAAACCCCTGTGCTAAATAAAACTAAATAAATGTGGTGAAATTTAGCATTTTTAATCTTCAAATATATTCATTTTATTTTATTAAGTTTTTGTTTGGTCAAAGTGACACAGTGTCTGTAAAGTAGGAATAATGTTAGAGATCTTCCAGTTTCATACACAAACTCCTTGTAAGACCTCTCTATATTCTTCTCTCCATTATCTGTCCTTTTATATAATTCTCTGCTTAGTCATTAGTTCATTCTATCACTCTAAAATTTTTCAGGATGGTCAACCAATCAAATCCATTTTTCTGAATCTATTGGCTATTTTCCAACCATCATATTACTTGGACCGTAAGCAGCATTCACTTTAGTGATATATTTTCCCATGGCTTCTTGATCATTTCTCTTTTGTGCTTCTTCTCTTATGTCAGAGTACTCATTCAGTGTCTTCTTTGGAGCCTCTCTTTCTCTAGTTATTGAAATTCTCCAAGGTACAGTCTGAAGTCTTTCTTCTTTTCATTTTTATACTATTTTCCCAGGTACATACAGTAATCATATACAGGTCAATAATACCTATAGGCAGAGACATAACAAACCTGTATCTTCAGGCTAGATCTCACTCTTTAACTCCATAAATCTATGTACGCAGCCTCCTTGGTAGCATCTCCTAGTTGTCTCGAAAGCAGAGTAGTGTGTTCTTATGTAGGCACATCTGGATTTCTTTAAAAAAAATTGAAATACACACACACACACACATATATATATGTATATATATGTATATATCTTCTTTCAAACCTTGTCTTCACATGCAATGGAATCCCTATGCATCTACTTTAGGTAGTGAATATACAATACAATATACATATGATATATTATAGAAATGTACACCTGAAACCTATATAATTTTATTAACCAATGTTACCCCAATAAATTCAATTTAAAAATCCTCTCAGATATACCTGTTAAATGTTTCAAATATACCTATAAATTTTCACTTAATTCTGAACATCTCTATAGCTAATATCATTTTCTTAGTCCAAGCTACTATAGAGACCTTAATAGAGATCTAAATCACTTACCCATGTGCATCCCTGTGGCTCCCCTACAGTCACCTGTCTACATTCAGTGAGAACAACAAATGTATCATGTTAATCAGATAATGGTATTCAAGTAAAACATTTATAAGCATCCTTTTTCTCCTAAAATCATTGAATTATCTTTACCAACCTTTCATTGTAGCCCTTCACATTAACCTGTTTCCCTAAAATCTCAAGGCCTTCACCTCCTCCTTTAGTTTGAATTCCATTTTTATTAATACCCACTTATT
>NW_005353324.1:534396-561196 GCF_000412655.1 Myotis brandtii | reverse complement strand
TTATTATGACCACCTGACGTTTGTAGGCAAATTAGCTATAATTTCACACTGAAGTTGCTAGAGGGCCAGACCATTATAAAGAGGGAAGCAGGTTGTTTACCACGACAGTAGAAGTGATTTTTTTCTGAAGATATGAGTAAACAATGCGATTTAACAGCCTTTGAACATGGGAGATATATATATATACACATATATATATATATATATTCATGGATAATGAATATTCATAATTAGAAGAATAAGAACAGAACTACATCAATTCTCTACTGGGTGGGTAAGTTTAACAATGTCATTCCCCAGGTTTGACAGTAATTTTATTTAAAGATTCTTATAAATAACCTCAAAGTAGGAGTGCACAGTAAATTATTCAAGCTCTTCTAGGCAAAATAATGCTGAGTCAGTGGGAGTGAAGTGCAGAGAACCATGAAGCTGTGTGGGGTATGACAAATGGCAACTGAGCCCCTAAGTGGGCAAGTGTGAAGTAAAGCATTAAAGAACAATTCTAGATATGTAATAATAGATTATGAGAAATCATTTATGATCCAGGAAAATGATCTAAGAATTACAATATTCTCTTTCATTCAAAAAGTATTTGCCACACCTTCACTCACTATGGACTCCTTCAACACTGGAGTGTTCTTAAAAGATCACAAGATTTTGTCTTTTCCCTCCTATACACTATCTAAGGTAATCTGCTTCCAAACCTGTGGTTTTAATATGCCTAATGGATATTTTTCAATATTCTCCCCTTTGGGTTCATGTTTTTGCCTGACGAGCATTCCATTTCCCTTCTTTGGTAACATATTCACATTTTTCATGGTAGAACTGTCACCTTCTCTGCTCTTGGCCCCAGTGATGCTACATGTAGCCCCAAAGAGGCAAGATTAGGCTATGGCAGTCAGCAAATCCTGTACCCTGCCCAGGTTCAGTTCAGGAAAGAGCAAACAACCCACTCTCAGGAAACAAGTTCTGAGATGTTTGGTGGAGGTTTTTGGAGAAGAAAATCATGTTCTCTTTTGCAGGTTTTGGTGACATCAAAATATGGGTTCTAACAAAAGTCATTAAGAGAAACCTGTAGCAGATGACAGCCTTCAGATGTACCCTGGAACTGGAGCCAAACCCGAGGAAATAACAGAGACATGACATTTTGGAACTCTAAATAAATTTCTACACAAAAGTAGCCCTATATGTCATATAAGATAAATTATTCTTTTCTGCTACAGAAAGGGTATATAAATATTTGTGCCCAGATTTGAGCTGAGACATGAGGGGTGTCAGAAAAAAGCACAAAAGAATCAAGTAGACTTTGGAAATGCTCCATGAGAAATGGCTTTCTATGTTGCAATTGCACCTCTGTCTGAGTTTCATGGAAGAAGATCAATAAAATCCGTAGATACGTTTTGGGATTCTAGAGCAGAGAATTACTTAGCCTCCTTTCATGGGCTGCATGAGAGTCTAGTTCTAGAGTTCCCTGTACCTGTATTGCCACAGCAATAAAGTTATACAAAATTGTCTAGTGTTTAGATGTGAGATTATCCTACTGAGCATGCCACAGAGCCAACGTGGTATAGGGTAACATCCAAATGTTCCCTTATGGCAGACATAGAGCTGCAGAGAGTGACATAAGGACTAGACATCAAGCAGGCAGAGTGAGGTGTGTGGACACTAACTGGGCCCAAATTGGAAAAAAATGTCTTCCAAATGCCAGAGGAGTATAGCTGTTGCTAAAGGGAATGAGGGAAATAAAGTTTCAAAAGATATCAAAATAGGCCAATAGTGACTAAGAATCCAACCACTTTACATTAGCTTTGATGAGTATCCGAAACATACATGCAACTTCAGCAATGCAAAGAGAACGCAATGACTCTTAGTGTGTTAAGAAACTAATGAAGTAATTTAGTTTGCCAACAATTGACTAATTGTAATTTATATCAGGCTAAAAAAGAGCCAATGGCAAAAATTAATTAGTGCTATGAAAAAAGTTAAATATTTTTCGCATCACAGTTGATATATCTGCATAAACATTGGTGTACAATATTAACATAATAGGTGCCATTGATTGAGTACTTAATTCTCCAAGTTAGGTGTTCAGTTCTTTGACTCCATTTACCTTCAAAACAACTCCACAACTATAAATCATTACTATAATATTCCATTTTAAAGGGAAAATTTAAGTGATTTGTCCAATGTTATAACCAATACATGGTAAAATCAGGAATTAAACTCAACTATACTCAAAGCAACTCTACTTCTAAAATCATAGCATATATTCATGAGCATAGGGATGATAAGGATGGTGGTGGGTGAATATATAAACTGAACCTAAATTGCACTTTGTTTTTTTGTCTTCCTCCTATCTCAATAGACCCAGTCCTCTGGTTTTAGGGATTCTCAGTCTTGGCACTATTGAAATTTTGAGCCAAATAATTTTTTGTTGTGATGGGCCCTTTTGTGCGTTGTAAAATGTTTACCAGCATTCCTGACCTCTATCCACTAGATGCCAATAGGTATCTTTGGTTGTCACAGCTTCCACTCCAAGTTGTGACAACCAAAAATGTTTCCAGACATTGTCAAAGATACCCTGGGGAGTGGGGTGGGGGTGGGGTGATAGTTGCAAAATAGCTCCTATTTGAGAAATACTGATTTACACTTAAAATGACCATTTTCTTTATCAGCTGTCCTGATTCTAATTTTGAGATTCCTGTGAGCTTATAATTGATGTTGAAGACTTGAATCCAAGGAATTAGAAGAACTGAAGATATATCTACAATTCATGGAAATAAATTGCATCATAAGGCATGTTTTCCAGTTTTATTATTCAACCAGTTCTTAATCAAATTGCTTGAGTGAATATTCTTAGACAGGTCAAATACCTGTCTATGCATAGTCTGTCATTTCTAATATAAAAATCGTAATATCCACTTTATATAATAGGATTATGGGGATAAAATAAAACAATAAACACAAAACTTGTTTAATTGCAAAGCTATTAATCATGGGGAAGTTGGGGGAAATCAATGACCAATAAAAATATCAGAAAGATGTTTGATTCATGCTCTCATTAATTTTTTATTTCATTGTTTTCACCGCATTAATATATCTTCCTAGGTAGTTTTGCATCTCTATTTTATGTGGGAATATATGTGATTAGGAGAGGCATTGATAATTTCAAACAAGATAGAGTGTTGAAGGAAAGATATCAAAAGCAATACTAAAATTATTGAATTGTCCCTCAGCGTGATGAAAAGATTCTGTGTATTTTTATGGACTACTACCAGAAAGAATGCCCAGGGTAGGAATTAAAATCTTTCAGCAGCTATATACATCATCTCATAAAGTCAAATATGTTGCAAAGTGGTAGAATTACAGTGCAGACCATGATATATGCCCTGGCCTCAAGGTGATGTCAATGATGCTGGTCTAATTATGACTAGAGTCCTGAAAATAGAAAAGTAATCTATCTTTGACAATCATGCTAAGTTTGTTAGATAGTTATATCAATATCATTAGTTTATTTCTACATATAATACCTCAGGATATTATATACTTAATATAATTGATTTTATATCATTATATAATGCCAAAAATAAAGACAATATTAGGAGTCACACCTTGGTGTTAGGAGTAAGTTTAAGACAAAGGGAAGAGAGATTAAATTGTTGTAGAAATCATTACCTCCAGAATTAACATGCACCTAAACAAACAAAAAAATTCTAGAAAGCTTCAGATGGATTAAATGAGTAAGTCACAATATATAAGATTTAGATGGTGAAATATAATACAGAAGTATAAACGTTGTGCCTTCCATCTTATCAAGATTAAGTACAAAGGTAATATTTTATTTGTATAGACAAATCATTTGTCAGTCTTTCCTCTAAACTCTTAAAATAGCAAACAAAGTTTAAGGACGGACACTTCATGTAACTTGCAAACAGTTCTTGTACAACTAAAACAAAGGGTGTTTTTCTATCAGCTAAGAATCCACACAAAATATAGCATCTTATATATTAAAATAAATAATTGATTATACTAATGACTCATATGTTTGTTTTATAGGAACAAAATGAAAATTATAATTATGTGTTTTGACAGTGATCTGATTAGAAGAACTCAGGGTATAATAATTTTCCTCAAAGTATCACTTTTAATTAAGATGAACTTTCTATAATACTGGCCTGTTACATTTTCAATTGGCTAAATATGATCATTTTTATAAATTTTGATCAAGCAAGATATTTAGGATAGTTATAGAAATTAGAAATATCATGATATTTTTAAGTATGAAAATTTGAGCTTATTAAATATGCCCTTCTGAGCAGGCAAGCATGAGAAATATTAAATATGGTTCGCCTTTCACAGCAGCTTCTTATTACACAGAGATCCAACCTTCTAATGAACTCTATTTGTTGACTCATGCAAGAAAACAAGGTAATTGTATTATCTCAACCCCACTGACTTTTTAAGCCACGGTTTTAGAGCTATTACACCCAATATTTAAAAAGAAATATATTAAAAAAATAACCAAGCTACTTTGAGGAAATTGGGGCATAACCTTTTCATATTAAAAAAAATGAAAACTCATTGAATTGGAAAAAATAATACTTCTAATAGGGGCATTTAGCTCACTAGATAAATGTAAAACATTAACATTGCTCTTGTAAAGTTATCACAGTGATTAAAAAGAACATAAAAAGTGCAATTATAAAATTAATTGACTCGTGTTTGATAGAAAACATAGGCCAGAATATTTATTTTAGATTTTTTTGCTTCTATGGACAATTTAATATTTCTCTGTCCCTTTTTAAATATTTTCTCCCCTGAACATAACAATGAAATAAATAAAAATATATTTACTGGGCATTCATAATATACTAGTTTTCTTTTAATTTCCTCCAGTGGGATCAGAGGAGAAACTATGTAGGGATTATTAAACAATTATAAATAATCAAGAGTATTATATAAGGATAGCTACTATATATGTATAGGAAAAGTATTATCAAGCTGTTTTACAGATTTAAATTCTTGAAACTGAGGTCAATTATTGTATAAATATAATATTTTACTGACTTTCTTTAAATTAAAGAGAGCTAGATCACAATATTGTACTGACTATATTCTTGTTTTAGAGCCTGTGAATTGTCATACAAAGTTTATATAAACTATATACAAAATACATTGCAAAACTATGAAATGAACAAAATTTATGCTCTATATTACAGCAGTAAATATTGTAATAGCATTGAATAAAAATGTCAAAACTAATCTTCACATAGATTATATAAGAATGAAATTAATAGTATTAAAATGAGTAGTAATGTGAATTTAAAACATTTCAAAATGCTTATTTTGTAGGTAGGTAGATATAAAATATACATTGAAATCTAAAATATACTTTTTCTACCTTTATAATGAGCATTAGAAAAATAAAAGTTAACAAAAGCCTTTTCAAAAAATAAAGGTTGTTATTAGTATAGGTAAAGGGAAAGACTTATCAAACTCTGAACCTATATATAGGTCGTCCTTGAAATAGCAAAAGTAATAATGACAGCAATAGCACTATCTAAAGGCCAGCACTGTTTTATTTTACATGCATTATCTCACTTAATCCTCAGAACAAAACTATATGGAGGGCAATACTATTATTGCCATTTTACAGATAAAGCAATTGAGACCAGAGATATTTGACTATTATTTTAAATGTCATGGCTAGTATAAAATGAACCAAGAAGGTGGATCCCAGATATTGTGCTCTTAAAAGTTATAACCCATGGACATGGACAATAGGGTGGTGAAGGCCTAGGGTGGGGTGCGGGGACAGGCTAGGAGAGGTCAGTGGGGGGAAGAGGGGTCATACATAATATTTTCAACAATAAAGATTTTTTTAAAAAGAAAGAAAAAAGTTATACTGTACATCTTAAACACAGAAAGTGATATGTGCCTTATCAAATAATAAGTTATTCTGCCATACAGTAATTAAAATATGGCACTGGCAAAGGAGAGAAGGATGGAATTGAATATATTTTAAAAGACCCCAGAATGTATAAAAAATATGTGAGAGATAACACTGCATGGGAGTCTGAAGTCCAATGAGAACAAAAATCTTAAATAATTTCCCCAGTGTTTACTAAGGAATTAAATATTTGCTACAAAAAATAATTTTACTTGGGACATTGGTGCTCAGAATTCTAATGCCAAATAGAATAAAACTCAGCTGCTCCTGTCTTTACGTTTGCAAATCAGTACTAATTCAGTAGTGATGAATTAATTAACTCATACTGAATTCATTCTTACAAAGGCAGTGAAAATACAATTTATTTCTAGTCGATGTGGTGTCTTATGTTAGATATTATTTTCAAAACACAAAACTATGCTCAGGAATAATTTTGCTTAGATAAGAATAGTTTCATATGTCCTACAAGCATACTCCCTCTGTCCCATAATAATAGTAGCAAAAGAAAATAAATATAGAAGGCAACATTTATTATCAAGAAACTAGATTAAATTAAACAATAAATTAAAAATAGTACTCCTAATTTTTATTTTGAGTGTTCAGATAGTTTCTGGATTTTTCAATAATTTCATTACTGCATTTTAAACTTGTAGGTAGGATCCCTTGGCTGCGAAGCTTTGCTTTCCCTATATGCGTGAGCTTAAAATTATTGGAGCCATCGTTCTTCATTGCTTCCAGCATTACTTGTTGAAGTGACAGAAACATATTATCCAGTATTTCGGGAGAAATATTATCAAAGGCTAATATGGTGCTTCTGCTAAGAGGAATATGCCTAAGTTTTTCAAGTTTTTCTCCATAATCTTTGCATTTACGTCCACAGTTTTGTTTTTTCAAAGAATCAACATTAGCATAAGATTCTCCTTGACAATTATTTTCGGAAGCACGTTTCCAAATTCTTGATATGGTCATTCTGTTGCACTTAAATTGTTTGGCAGCTAACGTAATTGCACCTTTCTGTAACTCTTCCTTTTTCTTTTGATGCATCAAGAACTGGACAATCGCAACTCAATCTTTGCTTGAAAACTCTCTTTTTTTCATCTTACTTTTACAATGGGTTATATTCAACTGAAATAAAACAATTGATTTCGATCAGCAGATGAAATTAGAAAAATAGTTATAATTCATAATAATTAGATTAACCTAAAAATTGAAAGATGTGTCAAAACAAATGACAGATGTCATGAAACATTGATTTTGATTGAAGGCTTCGCAATTTTGCGCTACAACATAACTTACAGCTGCATAAGCCAATAATTCCCGTTTAAATATTCACTTGCTACTATTATTATGGCACAGAGGGAGTATTTATATACATTTTTCTTTTGTAGTCAGATTTTATTTTACAGGAATGAGTGTGACATTTTAATGGAACAGCCTTGTTTGGCCATTTCATATATAAATTAAGAGGTACTTCCTCAATGAAGAGGACTTGTTGTTGTACAATTGTAGGAATTGGAATTGTTTACATTGCTTATTCTTGCAAAAACCATTGTCACAATGAACTAAAACTGCTGAAATTGTTTACAAGAAACCTTCCTTTGTTAATAAATGTGTGTACTTTCATAAAGTTGGGAAAGTTTGTTTAATGTCTAAACATCTCTATCTCACTTTGAATGAAGATGATCTAGTATAATTTATTTAAACAAAGTACTTAGTATTGAAAATGAAAATCTTTATTAACATATAGTAGAATAAATTCCCAGGAGAACAATGACTAAGGCTTTATTGTTATCATTTTTAATTATATCCATTGCCTAGAACAGTAATCTATCCCTTGTAAGTGCTCAAAAATTCTTGTTGAACAAATGAATGATATAAACAGTTAATATGTATTGGGTACTTACTATTTTCCAAATGTTGTGATAAGTACTTTAAATGGATCACCTCAATTATGGCTCAAAATCACCTAATTCTGCTATTCCACATC
This sequence comes from Myotis brandtii, assembly GCF_000412655.1. Classification (NCBI taxonomy): domain Eukaryota; kingdom Metazoa; phylum Chordata; class Mammalia; order Chiroptera; family Vespertilionidae; genus Myotis; species Myotis brandtii. The sequence continues at coordinate 553,259 of NW_005353324.1, read as the reverse complement.
TACAAATAAAGTTAAACATCAGCTTTTATAGTACCTGTTTTACTGGGGCAAGTCAATGAACCTCTTCTCTCTTTAAGCCTCTCTCCTCATCTGTAAAATGGAGGTAATAAGCTTATCTGGCCTGCGTTATGAAAAATAATGACTAAAAAAATAAATATTTATCATAATGCTAGACACATAGTTGACAGTATATAATCACTAAATGCATTTTAATGAGCCTTCAAAGCACATATTTTTCACATCTGATGACAGTCAACTAATTAGAAGTTGGACATAATTGTCCTTGCTTGAATAAGTATAAACTTGTTATTTCTGGTTGCTTAGCTATAAACTATGACTGTTAACTGTTTTAGTCAATAAGCCATTTAAGATCCATTTGGAGTAGGGATATGAGTCCTGGCTATTGTCTAGAAGTTGTCTTTTGGTTAAAAACAAGAAAATATCATTAGAAAGACTTTAGGCTATAAGTCATTGGCTTGGAAAAACAAAACAAGACAAGAAAACAAGAAAATGAAGCAGAGACAATAAGTATAATTTTCAGAAAATCTGCGTAACCAATGTTCTCAGTGTTCTAGAGAACAATGTGATATGAAAGTACAAGATCAAAGAGGACTCTGGATCAAAATCTATACAGAAGAACAGGGTGCTAATATAAAGAGGCTTTAGAAATACCATAAGCAATTTATTTTACACATATTTTATTTTTGTCAAAGTGCATAACATATTCTAGATAGTCTAAACACATTATTTTGATAAGAAAAATATGCAAGATTCTAACTGATAATTCGAATGTATCATGTATTTTCATTTTCTAAGAAGTATATGTAAAATAATGATGAGTCTTAAATTGGTTGCATTTCATGTATCTGGATGAAGCAATAAGAAACTGTATATAACACAACTCAAAACTATTTTTCCCTCCAGAAACAAAAATGTATGACTAATTGATACCTCCTACAACAATTGCATGGTGATGACTTTAGCACCTTCCAGGGGACTTTTCTCAAAGCTGCATGTGTGTGAAGCAATTCTGTTATAAATGTTGCCAGGAGATCTGAAAATGTTTGAGTTTGTGTGAAGTTCTTTAAATCCTTCCCCGTATCAAATATGCATTCTTGATAGAGCAAATATGTGTTGATATCATGTTCCAGGCCCTGTGAGAAACTGAGATTTCAATGGTGAGCAATAAAAGACATTTTCCTCCCTCATAGCACTTGGAATTGAAAGGCCCAAGTAGAACACTGACTTTTGAGGTGTATGCAAATCAAGGACATCCAAGAAGATATTCCTAAAGAAGAGATACTTAGGTGGAGATCTCAGATGAACCAAATGGTTCTAACTCCGTGGATAGGGTATGGAGGATCAGTCTAGGTGTTCATGTTAATAGTCTTACTCTATTGGCCATTGTGAGGATTTGGTTATACAACACATGTGCTGTGAACAGTTCCTGGAACATAGGAAGGGCTCACTCAGTACATATTAGCTATTTGTAGTCATCTACTTATACCATTCTCCTTCTTCTTCTAATTATTATTATTGGCAGAAATAGCAACATGATAAAAAGTCCTGATGTCATGAGAGATTGTGTCTAATAAAAGAGTCTCAAAGAGCAGTATAACTCCAGTGGAAAGAGAAAATGGAAAGTTGTGTAAGATGGATACAGAAATAGGTTGGAGTCAATCCAGCCAGGGCTTTGTATGCTATGCTGTTTTCTTTTCATTCTGGAAAGGTTTCAAAGGAGAGTGAAAATAAACTGATTATATTTGAACTTATTTAAGATGACTCCTGCTCCAATGAGTCACAGAGATTGGAGGGGGTCAGAGTGGATGCAGATCCATCAGTTAGATATCTTGATAGTTGTCCAGAAAAATAAATAAATAACACAAAGGTGTCGTGGAAAATACAACATCTACATGGTGCTCAATAAAAAATTGATTATTTTTGCATACTTTGAAAATACAGATGGGTGAATGAACAGTGGACAGAGCTATTTTTATTAAAGTGGGTATTATAAATAACATTCTTGCAATCCCAGAAGCAACATATTCTTGAATTAAATGTATAAGTTTAACTATCTTTTTCAATTTCTGACACTCAATAAGAATGCTACTTAGTTATTATTATTATAATTACTACTACATGAGCTAAATGTGATCCTGGGATATAAAACATATAACATGTGAGACATTCCGAGTTCCATGGAATAAAAACATGTAATATAAATTTAAACATATTTCAGAGCCACAGCTGTGTCTTGTAATATTTTATATAAAATATGCTAGCTTTCTAGATGTAGACATTTGATATGAAGTTGTTGATTGATTCATTTATAAATTAAATGTCTTCACCAATATGATCCATAACTCTAGCAGTATCAGGCAACAGCCCATTAACAACAATATGACTCTGACTTAGTTTGAATCCTAAGAAAAAAAATAGTAAGTAGGTGGAAAAAAAGGAAGTTTGAACAAAGAGATACATGGACAGGAGCAGACTGATCAGAACTAAGTCACATCGTAAGAGTTTAGTTTAAAGAAATTAAATTAAATGCCTATGAAGTCCTTTTAAACAGGTAAATAAAAGCTAATTAGATACTTCTCAAGTAAGGTTAATATGGCAAGATTGGAGAACCTTTAGTAAGGTGATAATTAAGAATTAAATGTATTTCTTATTACAATAACACCCAATCATTTGAACAACATTTACGCTGCAGTTTGATGCTCATGCATAGACACAACATACTGTGCGCCTACAGGAGACATGGATCATATGGGTACACACAAAGCATGTCACATAGTCACAAAGTTTCCAGGAGACCATTTACTCAACATTGTAACCTTTATACTTTCAGAAAAAAAAAAATCATAATTTCTGAAGTGAAATCTTTCATTGTAGTGATATAATTGTTTGTTTTTATGAATGTAGATGTTTCATTTTATTATGTTACTAGAGGCCCAGTGCACGAATTTGTGCATGGGTGTGGTACCTCGGCCTGGCCAGCAACTGGGGCCGATCTGGGCTCCTTGCCCAGTCAGGGGGAGGGACTGCAGGAGGTTGGCCAGCCAGGGGAGGTTGGCTGTGGGAGTGCACTGACCACCAGGGGGCAGCTCCTGCATTGAACGTCTGCCCCCTGATGGTCAGTGCATGTCATAGTGACTGGTCGACCGGTCATTCCGTCATAATGGCTGCTTAGGCTTTTATATAGAGAGAGATTTCTAATAAAGAACTATGTGGAGGAACGGACTCCAGGCTGACAAGTTGATATTTCAGGGATGGGAGCAGATATAAAGAGATATAACAAAGGCAGGTGATATTTTTACATAGATAATTCTCTGTATTATTTCACTTCATATAATAATCATATATTGCTGTTATAATTTGCAAGACATCAAGTAAAGTTAAAAAATATAACAATCTTTCAATACTGATATCAACCAAACATGATAATCACTAGACTCAAGACAGGAATGTCTATCGACTGATTATTGACAACTTCTTCAATAAGTTACTTCAACCTCTAGCTTTCTATTTGTTAGAAAATACCAGAAAAGTGAATCATTTTCACTAACTTTCATGTCATGTCATTTACCTCTATTACCCTATTTAAGAGGCTTTAAATACGTTAAAATGCATCACATATGAACCTGATCTCTCTCTCTCTCTCTCTCTTTCTCTCTCAGATGATAAGCCAAATTAGGTCAATTCTTAACTGAGTTATGCTTAGAAATGTTGTTCAGATATTTCAGGCACTGATTTTTCTTTTTTAAGCCTCAAGCATCTTCTTTAAGGAAATTGAGTATGATTAAGCCCATGGATGTTAGTGCCTTACTGCCCAGATTCAAGAGATGTCTGGGTTGCTTAACATCTGGAGGGCCTGGACACATTATTCAATCTCCTTAGGCCTCATATCTAAAATGGTTATAGTAGGCAGACTTGCCTCATAGGGTTATTGTGCAAATCATGTGGGTCAACACATATAGCACACTTACAACAGTGCTTCATATCTATCTAATAGGCCTGTTTTTATCATATTCTCTGCTTCTGTGAAACTCCTTCTCTTACCCTTGAACCTGGCATGATTCTTCTACCACTCAGGCTGCAAATCTCTAGCATATTTTTAACTCTACCTTCTTTCCTTTCTCCCATCTTTTTATCATGTCTTGTGTGTAATCTTCAAATGATATCTGAATCTCTAGATGGAGGTGTAAGTGTAGTATATGCAGCAAAGTGTACTGCTTTCCTCAGCATCAATAAAGCACATCTGGAAATAACCTTAATATGCTCAGGATATGAATGCACAATATTATACCCAAAACAAAATAGCATTTTTCCCAGTTACAATAAATTTGGGGTCCCTTGATTTAAAAAATTTTTAAGGGTTTTCATAAGTAAACCATCTTGATTCTCAACTTCTTGGTTCTACTACTACAAGCTGTTTAACTCGGGTCCTTAATCTCTCAGTTTCCTTACTTGTAAACCAGTGAGAAAAATCGTATGTATGACATGGGTTGTTGTGAGAATAAAATATGCGATGCAAAGTATCTCAAACAGTTTCTGGCTCATGCAAACAGTCAGTAACGGTTAGTTATTAATATTACCAGTAATACTATTAATGTTATTTTGCCAAATGATATATTACCAAGCAAAACATGGGTGACATGACACGCTCTGAATTATTTTTGGGTAGGGTTGGGGACTGTTATGCAATATAATGTAAGCAGTTTCAAAACAGCAGCATCATCATATAATTTTTATAGGCAGCATAGATCAATAGTTTACTAAATGTAACACTCAGCACATAATAATCAATACATTGATTTATTTAAATGAATAAAATGTTATGTTTCCTCAACAGAAAGTTCTCACAACCTTGATATTACTGATATATATTATCAGTGCCGAGGTTCAAATGCCATCTTGGTTGGGTCATATAATCCATTTTTGTGGGAGGTGGTCCTGGATATTGTAGGCTGTTCAGGAGCATCCCTAGTCTCTCTCTGCCAGATGCCAGTTGCACATCACCTACCCCACTTGTAACAATGTCTCCAGACATTTCCAAACAGCTCCTGGTAGACAAAATTAGGTCAGGTTGAGAACCACTGCTCTATATTGATCTGCAGTGATGACAGTATTAGCTAATCATTGACATCAATTACAATATATCACATATTAAAAATTAAATGAATGAAAAGATTTAAGTCATTCTTATGACTAACCATTAATAATCTACAATAATTAGCCCTTTGAAGGGTTTAACTTGGTCTATGTCTAATGTGAACTCACAACTTTTTAGTTTCATTAAGAATTAACATTAACCATATTGGTTTTCCTCTTTCCTTTAATTGATGTAAGCAAGGGTCAGAATTTGGAGTTTACCCACAACAAGACAGACAGCACTGTAAACATAGATATGGTAAAATCACAATAACTTTGTTACGTGAATTTCCCCCAACAAATGCACTTTTCTCTGTAAATACTCTAGCAATCTCTGTAACCCAGATTTGGTAAAAAACAAACAAACAAACAAATAAAAAACTGCCACTCCCCTCTACAAGCATAAAAATGCAATGAGAAAAATAGCTTAGGCTTTGGGGATTGACAAAGGAACAAACAATTATGGAAACATATTTGGGAATGAAGTAAAAACTTTTCCAATGAATCAAATAAGTATTTGGCATTTTACTTTACATTTTCCAAAGTATGAGTCAAAACAAGTACAAAATAAAGGTAAAGAGGATACATAAATTCAGGATGAAAAATGTTTTAAACACAATGCCAGTGATAGAAACCATAATGAATGGGGATCTTATTTTATACAATGTGCTTCAATGTATGCATATATATGTGGATATTTCTGGAAGAAGAGTGACGTTTTTCATCAAGTTCTCTAATACTTTAATAACTCCATGTAATATTATACTATACTGTATCACTAATATTTGCTATAGTCTGTTCTATAATAATACTTTTTTTTGAAAATGCAAATTTGTTTCAAAGCAGTTGATTCAAGGCATTTATACATATGATATAAGCAAATACATCTGTATCCTTTAGATATTTTTGATGTCTAAAGATGTAAATATATTTTATTATACACAATTTTATTTGCATGAACACCAGGTGAAGACAGAAAACTATACCAACCTGAATGGAGCCAGGGGAAAAACACACTTAAAAGGTCTATCAGCTACCTCAATTCACTTTGTTATCAAACATGCCCTCCATATCTGATGTTCAGTTTCAATAACCCTCCTCCTATCACTGTATAATAACTCACAAACTATAATCATTCTAAAGTTCACTTCTATAAGTAGCACTTAGGTATTTTTCAAGATTATATGCCATATTCATTGTGCCATTTCTATATTTCTTAACCATTCAATACATACAAAACTGTGCCACACTTTCATTAGGCTCCAAGAATTGTTTTCTTAATATGTCACTCGTGAAATTTTGAGTGCTGCACCCTGACTCCATTTTCCCACAAGTGCTAGGGATTTCATTGCACAATTTTGCATATCTCAGTGTTTTTTTAAGAATACATATGTCAAGTAATAGAAGACCGAACTGTAGTTTAATAATGCCTGTGGATATTTCTACTGCTGTTGGAGTTAGCTGTTCTTGCAAAACATTTTTGTAAATAATTTTGTGCATATAAATTTTAGCATTGAATGGTACAATTCAGTTCTGAAACATTTCCCTTTTTAATAGAAGAAGCAGAGAAGGCATTGTTTTTTAAAAGAGCAGGTTAGCTGATAAAACCATAAGGGAAACAGTAGAAAAAGAGAGAAAACAAATTATGAAACTGTTCCCTTCCCTTAATCATTTTATAATTAATTTCTTATCCACTCTCAAGGGGCTAGAAAGTAGGACGAGTGCTATATTACACAGAAGGTGGCATTAGCTCCTTTGTCACTGTCAGTATGATTTTGCATAAGAATCAGCTGCTGAGATGTGGATGGCTCAGCATGTTCTGACCTCCTGTCTCACATGGTGGTGTAACTACAGACACCCTCAAATGATTGGCAAGGCCTGAGCCTACTTGGCTTATCGTATAGACCAGCCCTTTACTGCAGTGATGACATTATTACTCGTAAGCCACATAGTACCTTCCCTAGCTTCATCTTTAAAATATTATTTTGTTTACAACAATAGTAACCAGATCCCTAGGGGGCAACAGTTTACAATTTTGCCTCTGTATCATCCTAATTGTGTTATCAAGAAAATAAAAATAATTTTTCAAGTAACTTTGTTCATCTCTGCAGCTTAGATATTAAAGTTACTGATGTATTTTATTTGGAAGAGAACTGGGGAAGGAGTCCATACACATGATATTACTCTGTTCCTTTTTTAGACCCTTTTTTCCCATAAAAAAAAAGGAAATGATTGTACTCATATGTGGAATCTAAGTAACAAAATAAACTGATGAACGGAGTGGATCCAGAGACATGGAACAGAGTGCAGAATCTCAGAAGGAAGGTGGGGGAGGGTAGGTGGGTGGGAGGTAATCAACTGCAGACCTTGTAAACACTGAGTCCGAAGAGTAAAGAGAAATAAAAATTGGGGAGGAAGAGGAAGCAGTCATTGTCTTCTATTTCTAGTTCCTCGTTAATAAAAGAGTAACTTGGCCAACATATGAAAGCAACATAGGTGCCCATCAATAGATGAATGGATAAATAAAATATGATACACATGCACTTACAACGAAATGTTACTCAACAATAAATAAGAGTAAAAGCTTGCCATTTGAAACAATGCTACATTATGCTAAGTGAAATAAGTCGGGCAGAGAAAAACCATATGATTTCACTTATATGCGAAATCTGAAAAAAAACCCCACAAAAATAAATGAATAAATAAACAAATAGACTCACAGATATAGAGAACAAACTGATGGTTAGTTCTCTGGGGAGTGGAGTAGGGTGATGGTAAAAAGGTGAAGAGGAATAGAAGTACAAATGTCCAGGCTAAAAGAAAAAATGGTGGCGATGTAATTTAACAGCATAGGGAAACAAGTCGATATTATTGTGTAACTTTGTATGGTGACAGATGGTTACTAGACTGAGTGTGGTAATCACATCATATGAAATAGAAATGTTGAGCCACTCCGTTGCTACCTGAGACAATATAACATCGGATGTCAATGAAACTTTAATAAAGATAAATAGAAATAAAATGTGGGCTGTTCATTGTAGTAATTAGAATCTCTGCATGTCAGTTATCTCATGTTTTAAAGAATTACAATAACACCAGAGTTGTAGCAACTTAGATTATGTTCAGGGAATGGATATCTATCAATTTTGCTTCTTGTTTGTTTGCCTTTTCAGAATGTTGGACCAGCTTTCTCTGTTTAAGGGCTCACCCACCTCAGGAGGCAAAGCACTCTTGCATCTATAGAAGCTAAAACTGTCAGCTCATTTTCCAGCCTCCTGTATTACTCAGGGGCAATCCTCTTTCCTAGACTCTGACCATTAGAGGTACTCTCCATAGATTTGGAATCAGAAGACAGCGATATAAAGCAGCAGGGAATAGACAGAATCCATTGTGAAAAGAGGGAGCCACTGGCAGCAGCTACATCTAGTTCCCAGAAACAGCAGTTCCATGGTCCACTGTGCTGTGTAGGTGGAGTCAGCATCGCCAACTACCGCTGCTGGTGCCCAGTGAGTGCGATTATAGTGTAACTTCACTGGGTCATTTCCTTTGGCATAAATTTGGACACCGGTACTGGCTATGTCACCTCAAATCCAGTTCTCCAGCTCCACCGTTAATGAATTCTGCTCTCACTTAAATCAACCAGTTTCTCTTGCCTTTGTCAATAAACCTGAACTGATACAGCGTGCTGAAGACTTAAGCAGTACCAGGCCTGTAGCAATAGTAAATATAATATCCAAGAAGTCAGAAATTATGTTCAACTTATTCAATGTTACATTTTCAGCACCTCACTCGGGTTAGCAGATAGCGGGCACTAAATAAATATTTACAGGATGAAAGTTTCCTATTATTATCTCATAAATAATTGTCAAATAAAAATTTAGTCATGAAAAAAATGTAGTCCTTGGAATAATTTTTAAAGATTAATGTATTTTGATAGTACCTGACATTACTCGGTAGCTTAATATATGCTTTAAAGAGACATTATTTAACAGTTTTGGAGTTATATCAGATTTACTACCACCACTACCAGCCCATCCTCAACACACACACACACACACACACACACACACACCTTAGCATCAGATACAAAGTTACAGAGACATAATAAATTATATTTTGTTCCTTTCTAATTAACCAGATATAATTTCCAATTGCAGTCTACCAGTATAGAACTTAAATCAAAAATTTTAAGTTAAATAATATAGGGAGGACTTTATACAATCTTTGCTTCTGTTTTAAACTCAATATTTTCTTACAATAAAGCTAAATGAAGAAAATAGACAAGTATATTTATTCTTCATCTAAGTGCCGACAATCAGCACTGTGACTAAACTGGACTTTTAGAAACTGGAAAAAAAACCGTATCTTTTTATATAAGAAGAAATCAAGTTTAACAGGAGTCTCCATTTACTATTCCTGCCCCACGTCATCTCCAAATTGCAGAGTTGAAACAAAGAATTTGATTCCTCTCTTTCCAAGAGCAACTACATCTGGTCACATTCTAAACACTTGCTATTTTTATCTCCTTAGTTCCATTTTCACTGTAGATATTCTAGCTGAAGCACTTATCACCTTACATCTAGACAATATAATATTCTGATTTTTATTTCAGTTCCAATAGATGGCTGGCCCTGTCTGTTATATATATTTCTACAGATTAAATCCTAAAAATACTACTTCCCCCAAATTACTCCCCTGCTGAAAAGGCTTTCTGAATCTTTATTACCTACCTTTTAATTTTTAAATGCACTTAGCATTCAAAGAGCTCCACAATCTAAGTAAACATAACTTTCTAATTTATTTTTATATACTATACATGTATACTTTTATAATAATCAAAATAGTTAATGTACTGTTTTATAAAATTCCTTTAGAGAGGATCAAATCCACATTTGCAAGTCTTATTCTCCAATCCCAGTCTACTTTTTAAAGCCTCATCTATATTACTCATGGACACAGACAACAGTATGTTGATTACCAGAAGGGAATAGGGGGAGGTAGAAGAGCGTGTAGGGGGGATAAATGGTGATGGAAAGAGACTTGACTTGGGGTGATAAACACACAATACAATATACAGCCCTAACTAGTTTGGCTCAGTGGATAGAGTGTCGGCCTGTGGGCTGAAGGGTCCCAGGTTCTATTCCGGTCAAGGGCATGTACCTTGGTTGCGGGCACATTCCCAGGTAGGGGTGTGCAGGAGGCAGCTGACCGATGTTTCTCTCTCATCGATGTTTCTAACTCTCTATCCCGCTCCCTTCTTCTCAGTAAAAAATAAAATATATTTTAAAAAAACAATATACAGATGATGTACTATAAAATTGTATACCTGAAGCCTGTATAATTTAATTAACCAATGTCACCCCAATCAATTCAATTAAAAAAGGCTTATCTAAAGATGATATCTTCCTGAAGTGATCTGTTTTAGGAAAGTCTTTAGCTTTTTCAATGTAGCCCATGTCAGATAGCATTGTTAGCATCCAGTCCCCTTTAACAAGTGATAAAACATTGCATTTTATGTTTTTCTAATTTCCCATATCACCTAATCCTGCTCAATGCCTATAAGAGGCAATCAATAAATATCTGTTGATTGATTTTTAGATGCAACCTGAGCATCGGTGCTATTTTTCCTGATGAGCTGGAAAATGAAACATGGAGGTCCAGTGGGCTTGATTAGAGATGAGGCTCAGAATACAAAATCAGATGTGGCGCATTTTTATCTTACCTTGCACTTGGGGATAACGCGTCTGTGTGCTTGCTCATTCTTTTATTGGTAATTCTAAGTTTCTTACAGGAGTTAGAAAATGAGGCCTGTACTGTTTCTCCTTGTAAATGTTCATTTAAAAACGTTGTCTCCTAAAGCCTGCTAGGTACTATTCCAAGCACCTATAATGCACTAAGAGCAAGCTATTCTACTCATAGGTATTGCTTTGCAGTGCATGGATATAGAACTAACAAACCATCAGTAGATTTCAGATAGTGATAACTGCTTTAAATACAACCCACAGGCTTTGGGTAAGGGGGAAGAGACTGCTTAAGGTTCAAAAGTCTGTGGATGTGATGGCTGAACAGCAACAGGAATGACGAGAAAGAGCTGTGAAAGACTCCAGGCAAAGGTGTCTGTAAAAGTCGGAAGGCCTTTAATTGCCAATGAGTTTGAGATGTTTAAAGGTAAAAGTCCTGATTTTTCAGATAAAAGGCTTTTATTTACAGGATACAGGAAGGATAGGGAATGAGGGGGAAGGCAAGTAGGGAGTTGAACTAAAGAGCATGATCTGTGGGTTATCCTTGCAGATCACTGGGAGGAGTTCAGGTTTTATTTTAAGTGCAGCTGAAAGCCACCAAAAGGTTTTAGTCAGAGGCTGATATGATTTAAGAATGTATTTCTCAGTTATGGCTTGTTAAATATAAAAACAGAAAAAGGAAGAGCATTTAGGAAGTTATTATAGTGTTCCGTGTAGCAAGGAGTAGGATGACAAGCAGCGGAGTTCTGGAGATACTGACAAATTCAGGATATGTGTGAGTGGTACAACCCACAACGTCCTGATGGATTGAATGTGGGAGTACAAGAAAAAACCTGAAATCAAGAAAAGCAAAGGTTCAATTACTTAGTGAGAACTTTGCATTTAATTCTAAGAGATAACATTTGAAGGGGTTGAGAATGAATGCTTCATGAACTCATTGCAATGACCTTTCTAATGAATAGATTCTATAAATGTTAGGGGAAGTGCAAGATAGTATGATCTAAACTGCAATAGTAAAAATAGTGTAAAATCCTTTAAAAACATTTGCACTACACTTGGTTGCTAAGTCTAAACAGGTAGAAGTTCTTGAGAAGAAATAAGTAGAGAGGAAGAGTAAGAGTTTAGATGAAAAAGGGGCTGTGTATCACTTTTTGGTGGTTATCAAATTCACCTCTCTTTATTTCAGTACTCCTAAATGCAAAAAAACAACAACACATGAATTGGGGTGAGTAAAACTATCTATCCAAAGGTAATAAAACAATGCATAACTATCACACTTAAAGCAAAGGGCTCAGGATAGACTAAATTAATCACAAATAAAAGAAAATATGATACTGGCTGGCCTCAGAAAGCAATGAGAGTAGAAAGGTGAGTGGCAGGAAGAGGGTTTCCAGTCAGCACATTGGGAGGCAGAGGAATGTGCCATCAAGGGAGACCAGGTGAGCAAGCGATGTGTGCATTGACACAGGGCCCCAAGCTCAGAAGGGCACTGCCATTGATTTAATGTCCTGCTGTCAGTGTCTTGATGGTTTTAATGATTTTTAAACAAGGACTTTGTGGTTTTATTTTGAACTGCCTTCTGCAATTCATGCACTTGGTCTTGCCAGAGAGTCATACACAAGAATAGAAAGTGATATTGGGGAAGAGTTAACAGTAGCTAAAATGATCCAAGATCTTAGTACTTAATTCAGTATACTATGGTCACTGGAAGAGTGAAGATTTATATTTTCATCTCCCAAGTCTATATTCAGTGTACTTTTTAATAAATTAACTGCTTCATATTGCCTCAACCAAATTTGTTGATGATTTTATTGTGATATTGTAAATGATCTCTTATACATATACTCTATGCATATTTGAAAATAATTTAAAACTAATAGAAAATTTTTGATGTAGAATTACTAATCCAAAGTTACTGCTAATATTATTTAAATCAAACATCCATATTTTTATAATTTTTGATATGTCAAAATAGATACATTTATTAATATATTCCACATTGATTTTATCATTTTTTCCCCAAACTTTTTATTTTCTTTGCAAATGATCATTCTAAGATATTGGCTTATAAGGATTCATTGTGGTTTGCCTTAACTCTAGATTACACATTTGATCTTTGCACAATAATGATTAAGGCTATTGAGTAATTACTTTTAGCCTTGCATTTTACTTTTCTTGATATAAATCTACCTACAGTAATATTACCTTTAGCATTTCTTTGGTTTGTCTATATATTTTTGTTATCTTTTTGTTTTTGATGTTTCTACTTTGTTTTGTTTTGGGTCTCTACTGCAAAGGCATATTATTGAGTTATCTTCCTATATATTCTTCAACTTCCTCACATTTCTTTTGATAGCCTTTCATTTATACTTTTATAATTTACTTACCTTTTGCTTTCCATTGTTTTCTTCCTCCTATATTCTACCATACTGGCCTAGTTTATGCAACATTTCTACTCTCCAGATTAATTTCTTCTGTGCTTTATTTAGCATCTGCTTATCTTTCAGATTTCAACACAAAGTTAAATACTCCACATAACAGATACCCTCCTCTGTTATCTATTCTCATAACTCCTCATACCCCTTTATATTTTAAAATTACATATTGTGTGATTATTACAGGAGACTGGGACCATAATTGGTAAATTCTTCTAAAAGATCTATTAAAGTAGGAATTTATCAAATAACCCAAGCAAGTCTTTTCTAATTTTAAAATCATTTTTAAAATTTAAACTTAGTTTCATCTATTTTTTTTACAAAGGTCCCTTTTTATTTTTTTCTTAAGTAGAGCAGAGACTTACACACAGTAGGCAGGGAATCTGCAAGAATGCTTTCTTATTACTTTTTCCTACCAGGTATAGTGGTTCTATCCACAACTAATTCTATATAACAATGGTTTTCAGTGATTTTTTTTCCTTACCACGTTTCTGAAATCACGCAAGTTAGTTTTCATAAAATAAACAGCTTTCAAAGTTTATCCTCTATTTCATCAAGTTGCACCATTACAGAACAAGCACAATGTAGAAACACGTTTGGGAACAAGCTCAACCAATTTTAGTTAAGCATAAAATACAACTGATTGCAGCAGAAATTTTCTGTTTTCTAAAATGCAGCTAACTGCACCTGCTCAGAATGCTAAGGACTTATCCAGTTAGGGCCATGGACAGAAGGGGTTTCTGGTTTTGCTTTTGTGTTTCAATCTTGCTAATGATTTAAATTGAGAAAAGTTCAGATAGCTAGACCAGTAATTAAGTCAGAAAGCATGCTTGTTTTGCTCAGTAATGTACTGCTAGCACCTAGGTTAGAATCAGTCACATAGATGATACTGTATAAATATTAGTGAAATAAATGACAAGTGGTTTTTTGTGTGTTTTTTTTCTGTTTTACTCTAACAAGCTCCAGGCATTTTCTTTCTTGAATAACCTACAATTTTATGCAATCCTGAGCAGAGAGACCACAGAGATGATAATATCATATTTTCAAAAGGGTACTATTAATATTTGAATGTTTGTAGATACATATTCTTCTTTTATTAGTGATTTTTATATTTTTTAAACTATCTCAATATCTACTTCAAATTTAAAATATGAGGAGATGGAACTCAAGGTCAGCAAAGGTTCTTATATATTCAACTTTTCCCTCTATGTTTACCTGTTGCTCAGAGTCTGACTGGCCCTGTGTGACACTGTATAGCAGACTTTCCTCCAACACATCACAGGCTTCTAGCTTGAAGCTGGGATGCATATACCTCTCACTCACCATTTCACTTCCATATCTCTCTCCTCCTCACTCTTCCCAAACCTTAGTCTGCTCTTCCTCCCTCCTCCCCTCCCCACCTCATCCACCTTTTCTCAGAGATGCTAGTGTCTCTCTATCTCCTACCTGATCACCATGGTGTCCTCATCCTTGATCTGTCCTGATATCCTGTCTTTTACTTCCTGGATAGCTTACACCCCGTCTCATAGTAGCCAGCCACACATATAACAATGCTTTACGTTATATCGGAAGTTACACTTCCAATAAAATCTCTGTTACAAACAGTCCACTGTCCAATATCGCTCTCCGCCATTCCGGGACACTTACTTTAATGGCCTCACTCCAACATCCCTTTGCCTGTAATCCATCAATTTTTTAATCCATCACCTTCTTTAGGATTTCATTTCCCTCCTTACATAGCTTAGTGTGTACTCTTCATAACCAGTGCACTTGTCAACATTCTTAAATACATTTATTTCTTCCATGTCAAACTCTTCTGTCAAAATTGCAAAACTGGTTGTACCCAATCAGCCTAACATTGCTTCAGACAATCATGAATTCTTACCAATTGAACTCACTTTACACTTACATCATATATTTAAGTGGAGAGTCAGTCCAGAAAATCCTAGTGCACTCCGTTACTTACTCTTTACTGTGCCACCCTAAAACACCTCTGAAAACTTCAATATTTTCCCCAAAATCAAATTCTTAACTACTGGCATTTCCTAATGCCATAGAGAGGAATGGATAAAATATGAAGCTACTTTATTTCCCTCTTATCACATACTAGTAAAACAGAAAAAATGCCTACCTACTTCTTCCCACAAATCTTATTCATTCTCAAACTAAAATACTTTAACTATGTTTTAACTGTCAGTCTTTCCCTTTGTCATCTAGTTTCTATCCCTTCTTACCCCACTTTTGGCTTCACTCCTAAAATTGTCCTTTTCTCTCCAACATCCTCAGTCTCCCTCTTTCTATTGGTTTATTCCCATCTATCTACCCACAAATGTGTTTTCATATAATTTATATAAAATGGAAACCTCCCCTGGCCTTATGTCTACATCTGCAGGAGCCTCTTTTTCCAGATTCTTAAATAAAGCTAGCACCTGTTCACTCTTGAAAAGGTTCATATCAAGGTCAACAATGACCTCCATTTGACAATGAGATCCAAGGTATATATCCTGCCTTTATCTTATTCTGCCTCTCATTATTTATCACAGTTATTTAAAGTCTCCTACTAAAATACTTTCTTTATTCTCTGTAAAACCCTATTTTTTCCCCTGGGGCATTCTGGCAAGCTTTTGCTTCTCTTCCCTTGATTTCTTTTGTCTAGTGTGTTTTTGTTTTTGTTTTTTTTTGTTTTTTAAATATATGTTTATTGATTTCGAGAGGGAGAGATAGAAACATCAATGATAAGAGAGAATCATTGATTGGCTGCCTCCTGCACACTCCCTACTGGGGATCAAGCCCAGGCCAATGCTCTATTCACTGAGCCAAACTGGCTAGGACTAGTGTTTTTTTATACTATCTAAATGCTAATTAATTTTAAACTATACCCCCAAAACTGATCATCCCCCAGAGTTACATATTTCAATATCCAACTCTCTAATGATATTTTAAATATAAAGCCATATAAAATTACGTTAGTACCACTTCTTTCATGACAAAATATTTTTCTTCCTCAGATTTTCGTATCTCAGTAAGTGGGGGTTGTTTAGGTTACAATTCATCCTTGATTATTTATTTCCCCAGTTGCCCTCATCTCTCAACACACAAACCTAAAAACTCTTCAAGCTCTGTTAAAGCTCAGCATAATCTATTCCTCTATCCACAACGCTAATCCAATCACCTTCACTTTGAAGCAAGAGCTTCCCCACCATCCTCCCTACCTCGGTTCATTGTCCATACCAAAAGCCAGAATGATATTTTAAAATATAAATCATACATATATCCCTCCTACTTAAAAACACCTAAATAGCACTCTATTCTCTTTAAACACACACACACACACACACACACACACACACAAACAAACAAAAAAACTCCTCGAGTTGTAACCTGTACCACAACCCCTAATGTGGTCTTCCTACTCACGGATATACTCTTTCATCTTTCTCTTCTTCTAGAAGTGCACTAAAGCCATCCCAACCTGTTTTTGTCCCTCCATGAAGCCCATTTTATTCCTGAATTAGTGCCTTGACCTTTTGGTTCTTCTGTCTAGATCAGTCTTTTCAAATATCATCACCTGCCACCTTCATCATGCCTCAGTTCAAAGGTCACTTTCTAAGAGATGCCTCCCTGGATCACCCTGCACTCCTGACCCTTTAAGGTTAGAGACCACTCTGGCTACAGTGCAGACATGAATGCAGAGAAAGGGAGCCCAACTGGACGATAGTTTAAATTATGCAGGTGAGAAAAAGGCCAAATATGTGTCACAGCTAGTAGCATTGGCTTGCAACCTTAGATTGACTGGCTTTTTAAACCCTTGCCTATGTCCAATGTATTTGCCCCCCTCTACAGAGTGCAGAGAGTCAATAATTCTCTTCCAGATTAGAGATTTGAGATCTGTCAGAGAATGGGTTGATCTCTGTTCAAATATTTCCAGGCCGGACAAAGGAATAAAGGGGAAGTTTTAGAGTGGCTCTATTTTCACTTGCCAGCGTGGAGCAGCAAGGGAGCTGTAGCCAGAAAGAGCAGAAGCATAGTGCTTAACCTTTCTGCCAAGTCTTTATTTTTTTTTTTTTACTTCTCAGCACAGCAGGCATTAGCTGGGTCAGTGGCACTCTTTAGAGCTGGCACCACTCCCTTCATTGGGAGCCAGCTGTAGCCCTGCCCTGCTTTACTTAAAAAGCCAACCATGCCAAATGCCCCCTGGAGGTGGCACCCTGCAGGGTCATCCCATGGAAATGACTCCAGTGTTTGGTAGAAATCTGAGGGAATAATGAGATCAATTAGTTACTTCCCATCAACTCCTTAAAGGCTGCCCTTGGCTCCAGCTTTCACTGGTGCAAATGAAAGAATGTTAGTGGGATTCCTGGTGCAGCTACAACCAAGTGGTCTTGTCTTCCTTTAAGAGACTCACTAGATGGTCGATGGTTCTATCACGATGTTCGTGACTAGAATTTATTTTATAGTAATTCTTCAATATGTTCCACATTGGAGTGGCTTTCTGATTTTAATATTGATAATGGTTTTCACTTGCATGACAACTTAGTCTTTTTAGTGGAAATGCAAAAAAAAAAATGATGCATAAAGCTTAAATGTGTGAGCTCTGATTGCAATCTAAAATATGCATCAGTCGAAACCGGTTTGGCTCAGTGAATAGAGCGTCGGCCTGTGGACTGAAAGGTCCCAGGTTCGATTCCGGTCAAGGGCATGTACCTGGGTTGCGGGCACATCCCCAGTAGGAGATGTGCAGGAGGCAGCTGGTCGATGTTTCTCTCTCATTGATGTTTCTAACTCTCTATCTCCCTTCCTCTCTGTAAAAAAAATAAAATAAAATAAAATATGCATCAAACTGACCATTGAAAAGAGCAGTATTACTTTAAGCAATGAAACAATTAAAAAAAAGAGCAGTATTATATCTATGGGTTCATAACATCACACCCTTTGGTTCTTTCTTTGCTCTGATATGACATCATCTATGCACATTGTTTTAAGTTTATAATGCAAACTCTTTGAAAATTCTTTTTAATCTGGAATTTATCACAACCTGTTAGTTTTATTTGTTCAAACAGTTCATATATTTACTTCAAATATCTGTATCCAAAATAGAATAATAAACTTGCCATTCCAAAAAATTTCTGAAGAAACTATCTATATATATAAAAGCCTAAGTGACTGGCCAATGTCTGGTAGCTATGACGTGCACTAACCATCAAGGGGCAGATGCTCAATGCAGGAGCAGAAACCACATGCATGGAAACATGGAACAGACTGATGAGTCTCAGAGTAAAGGGGGGAGTAGGGAGAGAAGACGGGAAAAGATCAACCAAAGATGTTATATGCATACTAGAGGCCTGGTGCATGGATTCCTGCACCAGTGGGGTCCCTCAGCCTGGCCTTTGGGGATCGGGCCAAAACTGGGGGTCCCAGATTGTGAGAGGGGACAAATCCATGCACCGAGCCTCTAGTTTTATATATTCTTTAAAAAATGTGAATCATTTCAAGGGAGAAAAGGGTGACACAACAAGGTGATTATTTCAGCTGT
>NW_005353324.1:525473-534343 GCF_000412655.1 Myotis brandtii | reverse complement strand
GTGTGTTCCCATGAAAAATATTTTAAAAGACCTTAATAAAATACAAATTCAGCCTAGGCAGTATTGCTCAGTGGTTGAGCATTAACCCATGCACCAAGAGATCATTGGTTCTATTCCCAGTCCAAGTTGTGAGCTTGATCCCCAGTGAGGGGGTGGGGCATGTAGGAGGCAAAGGATTGGTGATTCTCGCTCATCATTGATGTTTCTATCTCTCTCTCCCCCTTCCTCTCTGAAATCAATAAAAAATATATATTTTTAAAAGGAGCCATTCAACCCCCACCCTCACACAGTTCCCACTATAGAGTAATTCTGTAAAATATTGATTCCTTACAAACATTATATAGTGGCATCCATGACATTTGTATAAACAGCTCATATTAAACATATTTAATGCCAGGCCTAGTTGAAACTCCAGTGAAATATATTTCAGTAAAACAAGAAACAGAGGAGTGAATTTGTTTTTCATGGCACACTTAAGGCTTTATACTCTTAGTGTCTAAATTGATTTTGCTTAAAAAAAAAAACTTGGCTCTTGAATAATCATTTATGCTGATGGAATCGCAAATGCTCATGAGTTAATCTTGCCTTTTAGCAATGGGCTTCTGACTTGTATTATGCTTACACACATAATTCTTCTTATTACAATGACCATCTCATCAAGTCCCAATCTTACGATCATGATGAAAAATGATAATCCTCAAATTACTCCATTTCTCTTTCCACTTGAGTGATCTAATTGAAAGAATTTCACATCTACATTCTCCATGGATACACAGGAGAATATACAAAACATATAGAGAGCTGACTAAATACCTAAATATCTGTATAGCTGCAGAGCAACACTCATTTTCTATACATTTAAGATATTAATTCCCTGATACTCCCCCAAAATCAAGCTAATCTAGGCTGCTGTCCATATCAGAGACAAGCTATAATTTTTCTTGTATTTTAAAACATGTTATTAATCAAATTTAATTATGTGTGGTGGAAGCAGTATGGCTGCTGGATTAAGACAAAGCTGAATGTGCACCTTTGTCAAGATGCATGCTTTCGGTCAAGTTCTTTACTAGCTTTCTGTTATCAGTAAGAGAAAAAGAAACCATTATAGCTACTGGTCTGAAGATCATGGTGACAAATCTCTTTTGCATGTCCATTTGTCCCAGACAAGAAAAAAAATGTTTCCTAGGTGGTTTATTTCTTGAAGTCATTTTAGCAAGTCGTGACAACCATTAAAAAATTACTTTCAGTCTGGCCATTGTTGCTCAGTGGTTGAGCACCGACCCATGAACCAGGAGGTCACAATTTGATTCCCAGTCAGGGCACATGCCCAGTTGCAGGTTCCATGCCCAGGTTGTGGGCTCAAACCCCAGTGTGGGTTTTGCTGAAGGCAGCTGGTCAGTGATTCTCTCTCATCATTGATGTTCCTATCTCTCTCACCATCTCCCTTCAATAAAAATATATATTTTTTAAAAAATTATGATTTATATAGCTTATTGATCAAAATAATTATTCACATGTGGTAAGACAATGGCTCATGAAAACTTTCTTTTTGAGGGATGTCATCATTATCTTAGATGTCTGCTTGGAAAGATTAAAATACTTTAATTGACTTGTTGGTTAGAGAATACATTTCACATTTCTTAGAACAATTGTTTGGAGCACCATAAAGAGCACCACTATGAAAGACCATAGGAATTTAGTTGGGGCAGTAACTACCAATAAAGCAGTTGCACTCTAGTAATTATTGTGACAGTGAGAATTCTAACTCATTTCCCTACATTCTACCAAGCCCTACTTCTTTAAAGTAATGTTTATTTCTCATTTAATATTAAAAAAGAAATGTAGACTAAATTTAAAGCATTTAAAAATTATAAAGAAGTAATTGAAAGAAAATTGTTTTCAACCCAGAATCAATCATTTTTAATTAACCTTTAATAAACTTAAATTTCTTTTCTTTTCTTTTATTTTTTTGGAATTCAGTGTATTATTACATACATACACACATGCACACCAGAGTTGAATTTGCTGATTTAGAAGGTTTTTCCCCCCTCTGACTTAGAATGTACTATACTTATTTCACGAAACATGAAAATATATGAGAGTAGATTATAAATCACCCAGAGGTATCTACTGTTACCAGGGATTTTATTTTCTTGTTATTGCATGCATCTACAGATGCAGAGAATTTTATTCAGAGTCAGTGCTTGCCAGCAGCCCTGGTATTTGGATTTCCTTGGCTCTGCTCATTTGAGTGCTGGTTAAATATCTTCTCAGATTTCTAACAGAGTGAATATACCTTGCCGTCATGGGAGGGATTAAGAACTTCGAGGCCATATGGACTGAAAATGTCAAAATACCCCAGTCCCCACCTCTAATTTCCTCTATGAAATAAAATATAAAAATAGTACAAGAATGTAAAAGCACCATAAATAATATCATTTTATTAATGAGGACTACTTTTATGATTATTTTGAAATAAAAAATATCTTTTTTATTTAAAAAAAAAATGTGCATGAGGAAACTCCATACTGTTCTCCACAGTGGCTGCACCAGTCTGCATTCCCACCAGCAGTGCACAAGGGTTCCTTTTTCTCCATTTGACCCAGTGATCCTACTTCTAGGAATATAACCCAAGAAACTAGAAACACCAATCAGAAAGGATATATGCACCCTTATGTTCATAGCAGCACAATTTACAATAGCTAAGATTTGGAAACAGACTAAGTGCCCATTAGCAGATGAGTGGATTAAAAAACTGTGGTATATCTATGCAATGGAATACTATGCTGCTGTAAAAAGCAAGGGACTCCTACCATTTACAACAGCATGGATGGACCTGGAGAGCATTATGCTAAGTGAAATAAGCCAGTCAGAGAAAGATTAATATCACAAGAATCTCACTCATTTGTGGAATATAATGAACAACATAAACTGATGAACAAAAACAGATCCAGAGACAGAGAAGCATGGATCAGACCGTCAAACCTCAGAGGGAAAGTAGGGAAGGGTGAGGGTAAGGAGAAGAGATCAACCAAAGGGCTTGCATGCATGGATATAAGCATAACCAATGGAAACAGACAACAGGGGGGTGAGGGAATGAGGGGGAGGGGGAAGGAGTAGATAAGGACACATATGTAACACCTTAATCAATAAAGAAATTTTTTTTTAAATGTGCATGCATATTGCTTTTTCTCTAGGAACCTAAGCAACTTCTTCACAGTTAATTGAATTCATTCTGAGGATTTGGGAACATTACAGCCTTTTCACTCAGCAGCCTCTGCTCTGTGGCTGATTTTGGTCTCTCACCCTGGGAATATTGAATTATACTGAGCAACCAATGGAATGAATTTTTAGTCAGTTGCCTCAAATGGCTGACTGAACTGCTACTCCTTTTTCTGATTACTTGTTTTATTTTTCTGCTTGCCTTTAGCAAAAAACGTACTGGTTGTTTTTGTCTTTCTGTACATATTCATTAGCATCAGTCAGGCCATATCCCTTCAACATTTAAATAGAGCAACTGAGCGCATCCTTTCTCTTTAACCCTGCAGCTCAGCTGATGCTTTCTTGGGAAGATGGATTTAAATGCCCCGCCTACTCTGTTCCCACAATATCCATGCCTAATCCTACCAAAGCACTTCTTATGCCCTATTGTAAAGGTCTCTTCCTCACAGTACTGGAAAAGCCAAGATGTTACCCCTGGAATATTCACCATTATGTAACAGAATATTTGACAGAGAGAAGTCATTGTCAAAATAAAGCCACTATTCTCAAAAGAATAATTATAGTTGCAAAAGGAGACTAATCAGTCCAGATATTTTAGGAAGTCTTAATTCACATAAGAATGATGTGGCATAGTATTCGTCCCAGGTACAGATTTGAGTCAACTCAGGGGAGAACAGCAACAAGGATGATGTAGAACCCAGCCCCCTCCTCACACATCCTGACCCAGCCCTGCCCTCTCTCCTGACCACCACCAATCAGTTCATCAACTGCCTGTCTTGAAACCAGGAAACTTACAAGGAAATGGTCTAGCATATAAAAAGGCATTTCTGGCTCACCAGGAAAAAAAATTTAAAAATTAAAGCAGGTGGCAGGAAGATCTACCAACAGCTCTCTCTTTGATATTCATGCTGCTGCTGGATTCACAGATGATGAAAAAGTCACAAGCAAAGGCTTTCAGGGAAAACAAAGCAGGTCTTGCATCCACACTAATTAACAATCAACATAAGGAAAAAATGAAATCCCAAATTGCCTACCTTTGCAGAAGAAATTGCAAATATGATTTCAAAGATTTTTTAGTGCTAAGGCAAACCTCACTTTAAGGAGCCTACTAGAAGGGCATGTGTGTGTGTGTGTGTGTGTGTGTGTGTGTTGGGTTGAGGAACAAGGAGGCAACCTAAATTAACAGAGGAGGCTTTAAGCAAAGAATAATAAAGATTCAAAAAATGATAGGGAGCCAAAGAGGAGAATTATTTTTGATTGTTAATGCTGATTTAATTATTATTTCACTTTATTATCCTAGTAAATAAATACCCTGTTTCCTTTTAAGTTACGGTATTTTCAAGAATAACCTGTCCATTGAAAATCTCAAATCATATTCATGAATATAAATACTTTAATTATTCAATAAATCAAAATCTTTCACGTGTTCATAGTTGCTATACTCACAATAGCGTATGGACACAAATATTGTAACACAAGCTTGGAAAATGTTTATGGTTTCTAAGTGCATTTTTTATTATTGTAATTATCCTCCAAGAAAACTCACTGGAGAACAGCAATAATAATTTGCACAAATGAAAGGTCACTGCGTATT
Source organism: Myotis brandtii (assembly GCF_000412655.1). NCBI lineage: Eukaryota > Metazoa > Chordata > Mammalia > Chiroptera > Vespertilionidae > Myotis > Myotis brandtii. Next base: position 529,527 of record NW_005353324.1, on the reverse strand, counting down.
TCATAGTTCTGATACTTATTCTAAGGTTGTATTTTTCTTCCCATTCACAGACCTTGCTACTTCCCTCCTAGTTGAGTCCCTTTTTTACAAGTGGGATGATGATTAATGACGTCAAGGTGCAGACTTTATTGCAGTTGCAATGCAGCAGCATCTCTAGTGATGCATTTGATATTAGTGGAGTCAGTGCTTGCACACCTCCTCTGCACACCACACCACTGGCTGCTGCACATACACAAGGGTAAGAAACATTACCATCGCACCCTTTCAATCACGTTTTAGTGCATCAAGTAATTGATGAATATTGAGTTATATAATAAAATATTATAGGCGAATGGGAATATTTCTTAAGAGGATGGGATTTGAATTGAGCTTGATGGAATAATAGGATTGTAGAATAGTAGCAATGAATTCTTGTCTGGATAGAGAGAGTAGATAACCTGAATGAAGGCTGGTGCAGAGCATAGGAAGCAAAGAGAACACATGGATCTGGTTTGGCTAATGCGTGGACTAAGACCAGGGAAATATCAGGGGGAAAAAACATAAGTGCCATAATAACATGACCCTGGGAAACACGTTTAAAATAGTAGTACAGTCATTTTCTATAGATTTTTAAATCAACAAGGGCTCATATTTATCTAAGTCAGCACAATCCAAAACAGCTATAATGTGATCCATACTTAAATTTTTAAATTTTCTAATAGTCACATTAAAATGTTTAAAAAGGTAAATTATAATGGGGGGGATGAGGATACATTTGTAATACCTTAACTAATAAAAATTTAAAAAAAAATAAGAATAAAAAAATAAAAAGGTAAATTAATGTAACAATATGTTATTTAGCCCAATATATCCAACAGATTATCATTTTCACATGTAATCAATATGAAAATGATTCAGAAACTATATTTACTATCTTCAAAATCGAATGTTTTTTTTCTTTATTTTTATTGTTTACAGTATTACAGATGTCCCCATCCCCTCCCTTTGCCCACCTCTCCCACCACCCACCCACACTCCCCCTTTCCTTCTAGCCATCACCACACTGTTGTCTGGGTCTATGCATTATGCATATATGTTCTTTGGCTAATCCGCTCACCTTCTTTCATCTAGTTTTGTACTTTCAACCCGTCTCAGTTTGGGCCATGAGTATTTCAAGGGCTCAAGAGTCACAGGTGTTGAACAAGGCAGTTCTCTGATATAAATTGGTCTTGGGCAGGTTTGTTTTTCAGACCCTCACTGGTGGGGCCTGATATAATAATGGATAACCAATGTTAATTATCCATTCTTTGAGGTAATTGCTTCTGTAAAAAATGGCCAATGAACTATTTGCATCCGAATAATCTCAGATGCTTATTAAAATAATCTTTTACCCAGGTTTATTAAATTAGACTCTCTGGGTTGGACAATAAAATCAGCATTTTTTTAAATAAGTTAACCAAGTATTTCTAATGTAGATTAATGTTTGAAAACACAGCTTTTAAAAAATACTTTCCAGATAAACAAATGACTATATGACACCATTAGTATTTTAGAGCCAAATCAATTCTAATCACACTTTACCTTGAGAGGAAGCATAGTAGAGGGAAAAAAAAAGCTGTACATATTTGTCATCTTCTCAGAAGCTCAAATCCCTAATTTTCCGTCACAGAATTGATCACTGCCTTACACTATAATATCGCATGTTGATGCCTTTTCTGCCACCACTAGCATATAATCTTCAAGAAGTTTGGGACTGGTGTTTAGTACCCATATAATATCCTATATAATAAAGAGCTAATATGCTAATTAGACCAAACAGCTGAACCACCTTCCGGACGTCATTCTGGATGAACATCTGGATGAAGGCAGGGCTGCAAGAGCTGGCCAACACTGTGAAGGGCTGTGAGGGCCAGTCAAGGCTGCAAGGGGCTGTGGAGGCTGGTCGAGGCAGCTGGGGCTGTGAGGGCCGAGCCCTTTGCATGAATTTCGTGCATCAGGCTGTTAGTATAGTATATATTTATTAAAATAGTGTTGGCAAAATAGTAGGTGTTCAACAAATATTTGATCAAAGAATGATTGAAATATCTACTTCCTTTTAGCCAGTTACTTAAATATGTGAACTAAGAATTTTCCCATCCATTAATTCAAGATAATATGCATCTTGAAGAATTGTACGAAATGGAAACTTATTATATACACAGGGTCTTTCTTTAATACAACATTTTCTCACTGCTTATCTATTTCTCCTGAGAGAGAGAGGAGTGAATTCATAAAGTCACAGCTATAAATAACCACCTGTATTCCCTTTCCCAAGGACACTGCATTTTAAAAGCAACTATCTGAAGATATTCCCCAAAGTTCATAAGGAGTTGCTCTAAAGGTTATTCTGACTTCTGACCTTAGTGAGGCTCAAGGGAAATTCCCAATAATGTTAATGTGGAGAGAGGCACCTAAGATTCTCCTACCCCCTTAAACCTGGTTGCACCCAACAAGTATAAGTGAGAAACACATTTGTCTGGGAAAGTATTTTCTTTCTGAACACAACAATGTTAGGATTTCTGTTTGGATACATTGCTGTTAGAGAAATTTCTCTGGTTTGCAGGATAGTGTGATCCTGCTCTCTGCATTGATTCAACTGGTTTTACAGAACAATACAAATGGGCAGCTGGCCCCTCAGGTAATGATAAAAACAGAGGCTTCTCAAATGCAATATGGGCTGTTTTCCCTTTCCGCCTGTATTCTCCTTCGTGATTATAATCCATTTATAGAAAATAAAACGACTCAAGGGTCCCGGGTTTGATTCCGGTCAAAGGCAGGCACCTTGGTTGTGGGCGCATCCCCAGTGGGGAGTGTGCAGGAGGCAGCTGATCGTGTCTAACTCAGGTCCTAAGCAACCACCACTCTTTTTATGTAAGGAGGAGATCTTTGTATTAGAGAAAAACAACAAGACTTTAACTATGGGACACATTTCTTAGGGACAATAGAATTAAATTCAGATCAGTTCTCCACAGAGTTTCAATTCTGAACAAAGCTTATCAGAAAGGGGCATATGGAGACAGTAAAGGCTTGTGAATTTAATTGGATAGAAGTGAAAAGAATTCAGCTTCTTTAGAATTCTGATTTTTAAAAGACCCCAAATTAATTACTTCACAGGAGTTGAAATCAAATTGGTCTTGGTTACTACTGAGCAAGGAAAAAAAAGGATATCTGGCAGCTACATGTAAATATTTTGAGTTTTATAGCCTCTAAGATGAGTTTAATGGTCTGGGAGAGATGTCTTAATGCAAGGAGGTGAATATTTTTGATGTGTTTCACTGTAGTCACTAACTAAACAATACAATTTGTCAACTATTTCCTGTTTCACAACATTCTTCACTTTATAGCCTTATTCACTCAGGTGATAACATCATGCTACTTAATCACTGTTTTTCTTTGTCAATAATCAACAAAGTCAAATCTGTAAGATACTAACACAACAAAAGTTCCCTTTCCAATCCTTTGCTTTGGGAACAATCTGTCACCAATAAAATCTTTGGTGTCCTGATAAAAGCTTCCAAAACTATAGCAACTTCCACTTTCTGTTTGCTAATGCATGATCATTACTGAAAGTAAGCATCACATTTTACATGCTAACATCTTCCTATAAAACAGGCTGTTTTCTTTAGGTTGTGATTGTTTTCTTGGGTGGGAAGAGGGAACAGAGTTTGTAAGGTTGAGCGCTCACTCATTTTTCACAGGATCTGGTGGTCAGCACATTAGGTTTCTCTCTTTACTCACCTATCCTCAGTTTGCAATGGCCCTTGAGACGCCTAATTGCAAAACTCAATCACCTCCACTCACATTTCCAGAAAGGCCTCTCCATCTTGTGGGTATCCAGGAAGGACAAAAGCCACACTTTTGATGCTGTAGATTCTTACCCACCAGGGCTACACTAAAGCCATCCAGTCATCTTACATACCCTTAAGGAGTCTGGTGGTTGGATAAAATTCCACTCTGGGTGGTCTAAGAATACAAAAATATTTTTACACATTTGTGTGTGTGTGTGTGTGTGTGTGTGTGTGTGTGTGTGTGTGTG
>NW_005353324.1:512316-525272 GCF_000412655.1 Myotis brandtii | reverse complement strand
ATATTCTAAGAATAATACTAATAAATGTCAAAAAAAATAGTTACTTGATACATGTCAAAGAAATTCGTATTTTGGTTATTAGTGAGGCTGAGGATATAAATAATGGAACAGTGGTTTTAGACACAACTTGAATTGACATTTGATTCTGAAAACCATACATTTTTTTTAAGAAAAAAAAAGTAACAAAGTGATCTTAAGTTTGGTTGGTAGGGAAAGTGACAAGACCTGTAGGAAAGAAACACATTTTGTGTGTGTGCTATAAAATCAATGGGTATCAAGCCTGAAAAAAAAATCCTTTTCATAAATGTCAGAGGTTATGTATTGATTGGTCTTTCCCCCCCACTACTGTTTACTTTTTTGACTCGCAGAAGGACTTATATAGTTTTCTATGTCAGCCAAGGGGTGAAAAAGTCATGCCACATTGGTTTCTGTTTATTTATTTTTGTGTCTTGCTTTTATTTCATTAGCTTTTCGTTTTTTCAAAAAAAATGCCTCTGATATTATAAATATCTATCATGGACTATTTTGTCAGTGACTACCGTACTTGTTTAATACCACACCTCCTCTTCTTCTCCAAAGAATAAAGACCAAAGGATTGGGTAGTAGCAAGGGAGAAATGTCATTGAAACCACATTAGTTAGCTTTATGTTAGGCTATCACGAATTTTTATTTTTTCATTCTTCTTTTATTTATGTCCTCATTTGACAAATATTTAGTTCTTACTATGAGTACAGTACTATGTTATACTCTGGGGAAGCATATGAACTAAGAATCATTCATTGAGAATGCAAAGATGCTTCATACACACTCCTTGATCACAGAAAGCCCAGTGGTGGGCATATAGATCATTCTACCACAATGCATTATGAAGTAAAGATGTGCTTAAAGTATTTTTGATGCAGTCTTTATTCTTCAAATACTGAAAAGCTGTTATATTCTGGGCACCAAGTCCTCGCTAAGCTTAGAGTCTTGGGGAAGACAGACATGTCAAGCAAGGGGCAATCGCCATGCAGCATGGTGAATGCCAAGAGAGTGCTGCCTGCAGAGTGCTCTGGGCTGAGCAAAGGCACTCCACCAAGATTTGGGGACACTAATTCTGACTGGCAGAGTCCACAAGTCCCCTGGCTTCTTCGTGCTCTCCCCTGGGTGCCTATGTCCTATGTTCCCAGGTATCTCTGCATGTGCAAGCTCATATAATGTAGTGTCCACTCCACAGAGGTCATAGCCCTAACTTCTCAATGATGCTCTCCCCTTTACACACGGGGGCGGCCCAAAAGCTCTACCCTCATCACCGAGGACGTGACAGAGAACAGCTGCTAAATGGGTCCACCCTGAGATTTCAATGCCTTACAACAAGGAGGTCAATCGCGTGGCCAATAGGCCACATGCCTCATTTATTTGGCCCATGTTAGCCTTTGAATTGGACATGCTTGCCTTACAAGTACCTAGTACCTTGCTTGTTTTTGCCACATTTGTGCTAAAATTTAAAGTGAATCCAGGTCTTCACATCAGGGCCAGTGGTGCCTCTGCTGGTCACAGAGCACAGAAGCTGTCCTTTGGATCCCAACTTCAGTACCTGTCTGAAAAGGAAGGGCTGAGGAAGGGAGTGAGCAGGGAAAGGGGTTAGCTTGGTTCTTGCTCAAGCATTTACATTTGGGGAACACAGCTAGGCTGCAATGGTGATCTCTAAAAACCACAGAAGCAGCCCGGGCAAAGGAAGCAGCAAGGGTTTGCCTCTGAAAGCCGGGACAGCAGGGAAACCACAGCCCACACAGAAGCGCCTTTATTTCACAGGAGGCCACTAATAAACCACTCAAACAGAAGCCTATTTGATGGAGAAAGAGAGAATGTGTCAGGGGGCAGAAAAAAATTCCTACAAAGAATTCAAACTGAATTTCAGTAATAGAGAGTTAATGTACTGAAAAAATAAGCTTGCTGCTAACAGCAAAGACGCTGCCAAGAAATACATGGGAATTAGTGCCAGGTTAACACATAAATCAAAATTTGGCAATTATGCAAATGAGAGAGCCAGAGACTTTATTTCATTTCCATCTGATTCCAGAATAAAGGCCCTAATTTTGATGAATATATAAAGAGATTTTAAGAAACTGAGATGATGAATTGCAGCAAACTAAAGATATCAATCTCCCTCTGAAAAAGGAAGATGATTAAAATATTTTATATATGAATATCATATATATTCAAAATAGACATATGAATGCACATACTGCTATAAATATATTCAGCATTTAATTTGTACATATTCAAGGGCAACTCTCTTTTTCTATGGTACTTTTTTCTGACATTTTTACACAGCTCTTAAGAGTATGTAAAGCTGATATAATTTCTCCATTTATGAGATGATTAGTTTAATATCATAATTGAGTAAAACAAATGTTTCTTATTTATAAAAGTGCAGCTAACCATAGTAACTTTCCATTCCTTGAAATGTGAGATTACACACTGCTTTGAAAGGCCTGGGTGGGTCAGATAGGATAAGAAGTGGGTCATTCAGGATTAATCTGTAGTTGCTCTATTAGGCATAGTTTTTTAGCACTGACATAGAACTGCTACAGAAAAGCAGGGGCATATGCTTAGGCAAACACAGTTCAAAAATGCATAACATTAGGCAAACAAGTTGAGTGTTTCATTCATAATCTCATATCACATAGCAAGGTAGAATATTTAATTCTAAGAGTCCAACTATTCTCTTAAGAACTAAGGATTAAGAGCCATTCATCCTGGGTTTTGGCATATGGACAAGCAGATGGATGGACGTAAGCATTTTGGAAGGCACACCAAGTTGATGCCAACTATGATGAAAATTACATAAAACAGAGACCAAATGACACAAAGCAAATGTTTGAACACATAGAATACTTTGGAAAAGGAAGACATGAACATGTACTTTTTGAATAACTATGATACTAAACCGCAAAAAGGCATTTGGCTTGCTAGCCAGTGAAGCTATATAAAGGGGAACAGAAAGGTAAGTCAGTTGAACAAGCATTCGATACTAGTAGATCCAAAGACTATTGCATCAGTTAAGATAAGAAGGTTTGTGGCATAATCATAACCCATGCTGTTGGCAATCCATACAAAAGCACCTAAGCATGATAGGTCAGAATCAGCAATCCCCTTTGTGTTTTATGACATGTCTTAAAGTTTTGCTTTTGCAATTATAGAAGGCCAAATTGCACTCTTGGAAGATAGAACACAATTATTTTTTAAATGTACAACTTCTTTCCATTTAGATTACATGAATAAGGATACAACAAGATGCCAATTGTTTCAGAAATCATGGGAAATTTGGCGAGATTTAATTAGTACCAATAAAATGGGTATAAACATTTATTGAGACCACAAATCATGTGGTGATTTAATGTGCAGGACTCATTCTTTTCTGGATCCCTCTTGCTCAATGAGCCTCTCCAGTCACTTGGCTTTAATTCCCTATCATATGTTGCTGACTCCAGATATACATCTCCAGTCCAGAACTTTTCCTGAAACTTGAAACTCACACACTATGGACTTGGCATAGCCACTTGTTTTTCAAATCTGTGCTAAAATGTGGCATGCACTAAACCAGCTTCCTTCCCTACAATGACCCTTCAGGTTCCTCCTTGTTGAATGAACATTAGATAGACCCAAAGGCTTAAAAGCAATCCCATTCTTCCAGCTGCTCAGAGAGTCACTACGGAATTACTGTAGATTCCTTTTTTCCTACACCTTCTGTGCAATCAGCAAACCTAACAAGTGTTTTCCAAATAGTGCCCCAAATATGACCACTTTTGACCATCTCATTGCATGGTATCCTCTCTCACTGAAAAATGTATTACTCTCTGGAACTGTAGCATTCTCCTAAAGGATTCTTGGCTTCCTCCCATTGATTCTCCACAAAAGCCAGAATGATCCACTTTACTAGTACATATGCCAGATTATGATATTCATGTTCTTAAACCATCCCTTGAGTTCTCCTAGCCCTCTCTAATGCCTCATCTCTAACCTGTCCCTTTATAATCTTTCTGATCCCACCTACTCCACATGCCTCTCTAATGCCTCTCTCCACTTCAGCTCCCAAGCTGTTTTGCTGACCTTCAAACAAATCAATTATGATGTCGCCTCAGGGTATTTGCACTTACTGTTCTTTGGAAAGTGTTTTTGATATATAAGCACTTGGCACCCTCCCTAACCGTCCTATGATCTTTGTTCAAATGTCAGCTTGTTTTAGAGGTCTTTGCTGACTACCTGAGATACAGGCCACACGCCACCATCACCATCCTCAGGCGCTCTCTCTAGCCCCTTTGCCTTGAATTATATTTCTCCATAACATGTTTATCACCTGATTCGTTGTAGAAACACACACATGTGCACTCACAGTCTTTCCTCCTTATTTGGAAATCCTGTATTCCCAAATGTGCCTACTCACTAACATTTATTTTTATCTCACACCTAATATCTGCAGTGTTTTCAGGGTCACTCATAGCACGCACAGAGCTGCGAACAGTTTTCTACCCAGGAGGCTCATTCTCACCTGAGGTAAAACTCTCCACCTTCTTGTTTCAGCTGGAATACTGTAAACAAGTGTCCTTTTTGCAGTCTATTTCTTGCCGTGTTTTACACATTTTTGTGACGATTGTTGGTGATTTTTCTGTTTAAAATGGCCCCGAGTGCAGTGCTAAAGTGCAGTGCTGTCTAAGGTTCCCAAGCACAAGAAAGCCATGGCGTGCCTTACAGAGATGTGTGTTTGATGAGCTTTGTTCAGCCATGAGTTACGGTGCTGTTGGCCATGAGCTCAATGTCAGTGAATCAACAACAGATATTGAATAAGGTGTCTTTAAGCAGAAACACACATAAAACAAGGTTATGTATTGATCGGCTGACAAAACTGTGATCAGAGCCTCACAGAAACCTACCTTGTACTTCCCCTAGGAGCAAGGATTTAGTATGTGCTAACTCAGTGTTTGCGGTGACTTTCTAAGACATAACTACTGTGAATAAGGAGATTGAAATGCATTTTTATTGTCACATTCTTCCCTAGAACACAGGGGATTCTGAAGCAGGGCCTTGTTTATTTTTCTCACTAATGTATCTCCAGTGCTTTAACCTGAGCCTGAAATATAGCAGGTGCTCAGAAGTAGTAATATTTTATTACATTATCTAATTCTCCCAACATGTCAGTGTTGCAGGAGTATTGCACTCATTTAACATACGCCAAAGAAGTCAATCACTTGCTTAAGGTCACTCAATGGTAATTATCAGTGCTAAGAGGTGAAACCAGGAAGTGTGGTTGGGTTCCTAGTCACCTCGGCATTGATCAAGGTGGAGTGGGTGAATACCTGTATGATCGGTGAATAAAATGAAGTGAGAAATAAATGAATGAATTAAATAACAAGTGAGTTTTGGTTATATCTCATTCTAAACTGAATGTATCTTTTGGTGACAGTCAAGCCCATAGCACTTGCTATTAAACTAATTGTGACATAAAAATTTATTATCCCTAAATTAAAGCACTAAATAGAGGCAACAATGAATATAAACCTTAATGCAGCCTAGCGTAGATAACAGATCAAAGATATAAAGTCAGAAAATGTGGACTCCACTCCTGTATTAGGCTATCTTCTGTGTGTTACACACACTCAGTCACACACATATACCATCTGCCCTCATTATAAAGTCACCAACACTTGGAGATTCAGATTTTGCATTGTGATCCTATATAATAAAAGGGTAATATGCAAATTGACTTTAACAGCAGGATGACTTGGAATGACCAGTCGCTATGATGCACACTGACCACCAGAGGTCAGATGCTCAACACAGGAGCTGCCCCCTGGTGGTCAGTGCACTTCCACAGGGGGAGCTCCACTCAGCCACAAGCTGGGCTGAACTTTGAGCACAGCGGGGTGGTAGGAGTCTCTCCCGCCTCCTCGGCAGCCCTAAGGATATCTGACTGTGGGGAGCAGGCCTAAGCCATTAGTCAGACATCTCCTGAGGGCTTCCAGGCTGCCAGAGAGATGTCGGACTGCCAGCTTAGGCCCACCCCCTGGGGAGTGGGCCTAAGCCAGCAGGTGGACATCCCCAGAGGGGTCTCGGACTGTGAGAGGGCACAAGCCGGGCTGAGGGACCCCCATCCCCTCGAGGGCACAAATTTTCGTGTACTGGGCCTCTAGTGTACATATAAGGATATCCTCTCTGTTTGCTTTTCTGGATTATTAAAACCATAATGGGGGACAATGAATATAAAAGAAATTTGAAAATGGCTAAATGTTATGAAATAATATTAAAATGATTAATTATTATGCAACATTAATGATTCTTCTAAGTATTTGAAGCAATTTATCTAGGAATTCATAAGGAGGTCGTTTTGGGATAACTATGCTGATTGTTACAATAAGAAAGCATGTAAAATCAGACACACAGAAATGAGCATCACTCAGACATAGAGTTTTGCTTTCCCTTCAGGCTAATGGGATTGATTTTATGCACAGTGCTCACCTGATAGCTCTATTAGTCCTTTCCATCTTTTCTTTCTAGAAATGAGTGGGACTGATATGCAAGTAAAATCAAATAAAGACAGGACCATTGACCCAACTGCAGCCTGACAACTGTGACACAGAACACCTTCCATTCACAGATCTTGAGCTTTGGTTTTGCCTCATGAGGGCTTCTGAGCTGTCACTTTGACTTAATTGTTTCTTTGTGGAGTAAGAACCGATAGTTGACCATGATTTGTGTTGATTTTCAATAAAGTTGCTGCCATGGGTATTTTAGCCAAAACATCAGCCTGACAGCTTTAGTGGCACAGTGTATGTGACACTAATAAAGAAATGAAAAAAAGATTTCCTTGTATTGTGAATTTTCTCCACTTTCATTGGCAGGTGGAATTCTAAACACTGCAATAGGGAAACCAAGCTTACTTGTATGTCATTTGTACAAATAATAAACATGTACTCAATTAGTCCCAGCAATTAGAAAGCGTCCATTGTCACTTCCCTATCTTACAATGTGAGTCAGATAGATATGTCTGCTTTGTCCTTGTATGGCACTAAGACACAAATATGGGTTGTTGTTTTTTTTTTGTTTGTTTTGTTATTTCTGGGTCATGAATGCAGAAAAAAATTCAACCACAGGATTCAACACTTAAAGTGGTGTGTGTGTGTGTGTGTGTGTGTGTGTGTGTTTAATTTTCAGAGGAAAACAATCAAAACAATTATTTTAAAAATGAACATGTGTAGAGAGATAGGCTAACAGAGGGAGGGGAGATGGGAGGAAAGGAAGGAGAGAGCAAAGGAGGAAGTTTGCAGCTGAAAAACAGAGTAGAAAGGCACTGAGTAGATTTTGAGATTTTTGCCCAGGTTGCAGCTATTTGTTTACCGAGGTAAGATTTCATAAATTATCAGTCCCATTGCTTGCTTTGTTGACAACCATGTTTATGACTTTCTTACAGAGCCAACCTGCCAAATTTTATATGATTCATTGTACAGTAAAGAGTCACAAAAGCTTATTTTATTATAAACATCTCAACAGAGGTGGCTGCAACATCAAGACCAAGGTTTAGACCAAAATATATAAAAATTAATTCAAGATAATAAAATATTTGAAAGTCAAATAAATGTTATAGAATTTCTGATTACAAAATGTTATCAGAAAATAATAAATTCCTAGTTATCCTTGACTTTTCTTCTAATTGACCTGTCTTAACTTATTTAAATATAATATGTTTATAATTAATGGTCAAAATAAGTTGTTTTCTGTAAATGTGGCAATGATCATCTGATTCAATTATTTTGTGTGTAACAATCAGCAAGTCTTTCATTTGTTAATCCTTGTAAAATAAAAGCACAACATGATAACATTTTCAAATACTCAACACATGCCCTTGTAATATGAATATAGTTAAGACTTTCACAATGTAATTGTTGACTGCCAGGCAGCATCATAGCATCATAGCATCAAACTTTGCTCATTGGTTAGTACCCAAAAGTCCAAGTACCATTTTGTGAAGCAAGTTTAATACAGGGGAAAGAGATGGTTCAGTATATTGCAAACAACTGATTGTGTGAAAGGCAGACATATGGACATCCAAAAAAATTTGTGGCCAAGGGAGATATACTTTGATGGCAAAACATTTTCTTCTAAAATATGTAAAAAAGGAAAATATTCTTTTCCTAATAAAGGCCACTGTGTATTGCAGAGGAAGCAACTCCAATTCACACCTAAAAGAAGCACAGGTGGTGTTGCTTTTACAATTCAGTTCATTCATAAGCAATTGATTTAGCTTAATTTGGGAGGCACATTAATCCTATTATGAAAAAAAAATTGCACTTGTACCGATAGCCTGCATCATTTTTATAGCCAGTTGTATATTGTTAGATATCAGATTGTTATCATAATTAGCAATGTCTAAACTACTTTTCACAGATATCTATTTTATTTTTAAATATAATTTTACTGATTTCAGAGAGGAAGGAAGAGGAAGACAGAGATAGAAAATCAATGATGAGAGAGAATCACTGATTGGCTATCTCCTGAATGCCCCACACTGGGAATTGAGCCCACAACCCAGACATGCACCCTGACCAGGAATTGAACCATCACCTCCTGGTTCATAGATCAATGCTCAACCACTGAGCGAGGCCAGTCGGGTGCAGATATCTATTTTAAATGGACGTAAACTACTTTTCACAAATATCTATTTTTTATTCTCACTCAAAGATATGATGTTTCAATACTATTGATTTTTAGAGAGAGAAGGAGGGAGAGTGATAGAAACATCAACTTGAGAGTGAAACATCAATCAGTTGCCTCCCCTATGCCTCCCAAATGGGGATCAACCCACAACCAGGTATATGACCTGACTGGGAATCAAACCTGAATCCTTTGGGTGTAGGAGACAGTGCTCCAAGCACCTGAGCCATCAGGCCAGGGCACAAATATCTATTTTAAATGGACATATATTCACTATGTACAGCCACCTCATAGAGAATGTTTTTTTTCTCTTTGTAGAATTTTTTTTCTACAGACGAGGCAAGGATGGTTATTTCTTTCAACAAATTATATGGATACGTATTTTTTAGGTTAAGTGATATGCATGTTTTAAAGTATTTTGATTGTGTCTAGAAAGTTTTTTCCATTCTCCAACAATATTGGAGTTAAATCAGTTTTTAAGTATTTACTAATATGACAAGAAAAAGGTCATTATTTTTAGTGTAATTTGCATGTCTTTTTTAATGTTTAAATTTCGGCATTTCATCATATATTGGCACTTTATATTTCTGCTTTCTCAGATTGCCTATTCATCTTCTTTGCCCCTTTTATTGAAGGAATATGACACTTTGTCTTTATTGATGTGTTCGTAGGTCTACTTTTCCTATTTAATAAAGTAACTATTTTTTTTATCATAGCATTCTACATGTTATTTCCTACATTATCGTTTCTTAAGGTTTTATAATACACAATAATAAGATTTTATATTTCTTTATTTATCAATAATGACTTTTATATCACAATGAAAAATGTAATTAAAGTAATGGTTCTTTCTTCAGGGTAAAATATTCATTGAAACCTTTATAAGGAGAAAAGATTCAAAAAGAAGTCTCATGAGTTACCTGAACTCATTCATGGAGTCTGTAAAAAAGTAAATCCTTTTCCTGTTGTCTCTTCTGAGCCATGCGTGTAACACCTCCCAGTGATGCTTTTGTAAACATCCATTAAATGTACATATATTTGATTATGTACAACCATCTCATAAAGAATATTTTCTGGTTCTTTTATGATCTAATTTATTTCCATATGTCCATTTATTCAGAATACCATTACTATGATTATATATGATATAAATAAATTACCTCCTTTTTTCTAAAACGTTTAACCATTCATGCCTGCTCAATTAAGCTAATATCCATTTTTTTCATTGGAAAGAAACATTGGATGGATATGTTTGAGATTTATAAATTTATTAGCTTTCATATGTTAAATTTTCCTCTTTGGGGAAGACAGAATTTTAATGTATTTTAAGTCCTTGAAAAATCAAACTCATACATACATGAAAAAGATGATCAAGCAATCAGATAATGTAATTGATGGGCTTCCATTTAAAGCTATGTATTAAAATATATACAATACTAAGGGTATACCATTCTTAGGTGTCCATAGAACATTTAAAAAATATAATCACAATCTAAATCAAAATTAAATACAAAAAACCCCAGACCAATACACATATATAGCTCAAATTATCCTACCTTGATGCAAAAAAAGCAAAAAATTAATTTTTGTAGTAAAAAAAAACTTAGAAATTTAAAAGTAAGCACAAAGCATTCTCTCTAATAACTCTTACATCAAAAAAAATCATAATTCCAAAAATGTTTAGGATATAAAGAAAGAGTAGAAACTATGAGTTGCAGTTAATGCTATAAACAAAGCCAAATTTATTTTGAAAAATCTTTACAATGGTATAAAATGAAATTTATCCATAATGTTGCAATAAAATAATTAATGACATAGAATGTTGCCGTGCTAAACTCAACTACAAATATTTACAATAATAATCCAAATTTTACAAATTAATAGTCTAAATCAAGCATGTCAAACTCAAAGGCTAACACGGGCCAAATAAATAAGGTTTACGTTTAGGTGGGCCACAAAAAAACAAAAGCTTCAATTTTCATAGAAACGTAGGTTTATTTCGATAGAGACATGCTGAATACAAAGGGCTGAAATAAATGAGTAATCATTAACAAAATAATAGAACATTTTAATAAAAATAATATTTTTTCTTGAACATTAACTTACCAGACACTGAATAACTGCACAACTTAATAAGCGTAACGCAAATAAACCTACTTTTCTTGTTCTCCAAAAGTGAAATATTTCCTGTTGCACACACCAAACAAGTCAGTCCAAGACTAATGACATGGCAATCAGCTGCTAAAATATTTGCTGCTAGTATTAGTGAAGAGAAATGGTGTGTCTGCGCGTAAGGCACTTAAAGGAAATGAATGCAACATGATTATAGTAATCAGTCATTAGGGAATGTTGTAGTTCCTTATTAAAATTATGTATAACAGGATATTGTACAAATGAAATTATGAAATTTTTATTAAAACATTTCTTACATACCGTTATATTGGCTGGGCCACAAAATACGCCCGCGGGCTGCAAGTTTAACATGCTTGTTATAAGTGAACAATTTACTCTATTATATTATACCAGGAAAATAAGGGAATGAAGGATTTCTTTAAGGGCTAAAAATACAGATGATTCTCTTTCTTTTATCTTAAAAGTGCACTATTAATCTTTTTACAAAAATTCTACTTCAAAAAGAATTAAAATTAATACAGTCATATGTGGAATAATTAATTCTGAACAGATGTATGTGTGTGGTTTATCCTATATAATAAAAGCCTAATATGCAAATTGACAGTGGAACAACCAGTGGAATGACCGGTTGCTATGATGCACACTGACCACCAAGGGGCAGACACTCAACACAGGAGCTGCCCCCAGCCCGCAGGCCCCAGACCAGCCAAGGTGGGTGCCAGCATCCCTACCCCCCGATCGCCCCACAGATCACCCCACAGATTGACCCTGATCGCCGGCCAGGCCTAGGGACCCTACCAGGGCAGGGATTTCGTGCACTGGGCCTCTAGTATTCCATAAATGCAATGAAAAGATGATAAGTGTTAACTTCTGTGGAGGCAGTTTACTGAACTGCCCTTCTTCAGAGACATCAGAGCAGAGTGGAGGGAAAAGAGCAAGAGAACAAGAGAGAGGGGTAGAAAGGGAGATAGTGAGTAGACGACATACTGTCATGATTAGCATCATGTTCAGTTCAAGAAAACCTAAGGAGGATTCAGGGAGCCAGTTTTTACACAACCAAGATCTATCATAGAAAATAAAAGTATTTCGTGAAATACACCTGAAATATTCTAGGTGATTTAATGGATGGACACTTGCATGGCAAAAACAACAAATTTTAAATAAGACCTATTTTCATCCTGACTAAAGGAGGATTTGGCAAGTTAATGGCCTTATTCTAGAGAGTTGAATCTTTATTTCAATTTCTTTCTGAAGTACAAAAGGAAATATTGTGTTACTGTTGTCCTTTTTAAGGAATGATTCACTTTGAAATGCTTATCTGTGTCACACAGTATTTGAAATCTATTAATGTGTATTGCTCTTTCAACAACTACATGAAGCTGGCATTACTAATTCTATCTTCAGAAAGAGGGAATCAAGCTCACAGATGGTCAGGATCTTCTTCGTGGATACACAGATTCTAAATGGCAAGATTAATTAAATTAAAATTCAGTTTTGGCAGTTTTGAAAACCACTGCTCTCCCTGCTATTACTTGCTCCATCCTAAATATTTGTCTCACCCTCTGTTTCCTTTTCTATCTCACATAATATTAAACCTGATCAGTATTTGTATGGAGGTTAATGGAGACACACAACTTCAAACTCTACTCCTGGAGAGAACCCTTTTTTTTTCATTGTTAATACAAATGTTAATACAAATGTAATTTAAGATACTATGTTTAGTGCAAATGTATCTTCGTAAACATGCAAATGTTATTTATCATCCAAGATACAGTTTAGCTTTCAACATTTCCATGATGAAGGGCCATCGCTAATACCAATGCTTACTCCCGAGTCTCTGCTTTAAATTATGAGGGTCCTCACATGTTTAGAAAACTAAATGTACCTTAACATATCGTGTCCCATATAAGCAGTTAGTATTGTAAATATTTTATTTTCTGGATTCCTTAAGCAGAGAAACTTTGCCTTCAGAAGCACTTTGCTCAGTACTGAGCAACTTTCACGCTCTTGACAAAAACTCATATGCATCCCTATGTTCATAGCAGCACCATTTACCATAGCTAAATTTGGAAAACAGCCTAAGTGCCCATCAGTAGATGAATGGATTAGAAAACTGTGGTACATCTACACAA
>NW_005353324.1:505331-512098 GCF_000412655.1 Myotis brandtii | reverse complement strand
AAGGACTTGTATGCATGCATATAAGCATAACCAATGGACACAAGACACTGGCGGGTAGGGGAGGCTGGGGAAAGGGTAAGGGGGGAAAAAAAGGGGACATATGTACTACTCTTTGTAATACTTTAAGCAATAAAACAAAATTTAAAAAAAAGAAAAAAAAGTATTTGCCTCTGTACATACACTGGCATGTACATACTAACTCTCCTCCTGGACAACAATCTGGGTTTGTAAGATATTCAGTTAAGGAAAATGAACTTTTATCTGTTGATGTCATTTCCAAGGCACTTACTTCTAAAGACCTATACGTAGTATCCGATATGAAGACAATGTCTGCTATAATTGCCACATATGAGGGTGGGGAGGGAAAGATAGTCTTGATTGGTCCCCTCCAGTAAAGGATTTTTACATAATTTGGTATTTATTTTCATATCTATCAGGACTTTTCTTTCTCCTATGCAATTTAATTTCCTTGTTGACCTTTTCATTAATAGCAATGTCTGTGGTTTATTTTTTTAATATGAAAGTGAATGTGAGAACCACTGAAAGGGCACTCCAACACCCATCATAAAATGTATAACAAGTAAGATGCTCCAGAAATAGGTAGTTTTCTGTTAATTAGATACAGCTGACTAAAAATAAATAAATAAATAAAATCCAGTAGTCAGTGCTCGTTATAAAAGCACTGGAGGTTTCACAAAAGCAAGTCCTCAGAGTTTACAGGAGGATGTGCACCTTAGCAGGATACCGATCGCTGCAGACTCCTAAACAAAGCTAGCCAGCAGGCAGGTGACTTTGACTGGGAAAGTGATGTGACCTGGGGAGTGCATGGTGCATTGCCGCCCTGTGTGTCCTCCTGTGCCACAGTGAGTTTCAGGGTTAGAGGGGCATCCTGCCATTCCTTCATGTCCTTTCCCGCCCTCTCTCTCTTTCTCTCATGCCCATGACTCCCCAGTTTCCCTCAGAACAATTGTACTCTTTTCTCACCAAGGCTGCAAGCCACCTGATACTCAAATACCGAACTAGTAGAAAGCTATTTGGGGAACAAAACAAATTTTAAATAATACTTTACATATGATGCACGGTCTTCCCATCTAGGATCACAGGTCACCCTCACCCCCCAGTTTAATTTGGCATATGAGGGTGATGGCAGCACCATCCAGATGAGGAAAGTGAACTTCCCAGGAACTAGAGCCTGCTACAGGCTCTGACCACATTGGACCTCGATGTAAGGGAGAGATGGGTGGGCATGAGCCCATGCTCTTTCCTTTAAACGATGGTGCCTCTGATTATCTGCCTCAGCAAATCCTGCCTATCTGTTAAGTGATGTTTGTTGGTTTCTCCTTTAAAGAGAAATTAATCAAGTATAACCACAGAGGAGAGGAAGGCAGAGCCTTGCAAATTGTCTCCAGCACTACTGCCTGGCAGCAGATTATGTTCAGATGACTCAGAGGATGTTCACTCTTCTCTGGAGATGCTTTGTGCTAATCTTGTCCTAGTTTCCCAGCAGAATGGTTTATTTCTCCTATTTCACCATGTTAGCAAATGCAAATGCAAATGCAGAGAAAGAGTGCACAGCCTGTGGACAATTGACATCTCTCTGCCTCACCATGATTAATGTCTGGCTGCTCACTGTTCAATTCACCATTGTGAAGGCAAGCAGGCATAAGCAAATCTACTAATGCATCATTTCAATTCCTAGATAGATCTTTCTCTTACTCCATACTGCCACTGTTAGTAAAGCAGGCAAATTAAGCACTGCCAGCAATAGGGGGTAAAATGAAAGCGCAGGCATAAAACTTCACAATTTACAAAAGAATACCCCATCAGAGTCATTCGGCACCACTTTCCAACATTCTTGATGCTCAAAATATGCTATATGTAGCTGTTTTAGGGGTGTGTTGGTTTATGGTATATGTGTAAGTGTGTGTGTGTGTGTGTGTGTGTGTGTGTGAGAGAGAGAGAGAGAGAGAGAGAGAGAGAGAGAGAGAGAGAGAATAGATGATAGATACATAGCCAGAGATAGTGACAGTGCAGAAAGACAGATTGCAAAAGCTCTTGTACAGCTCTTTTTCTCTCTTTTACCTTCATAATTGAATTCTACATCCAATGCGACAAAGGATCTCTGAATCACCTAACACATCCCAAACTGCCAATTCAGACAGGACCTTAAATTGATGTAAGAATTTTCAGATATGCCCTATATGGAAATATAGCAGTCGCCACCCCTCTGTGCACTCTGCCTAGAGAATCCAAACTCTTCCACCAAGAGTATTCAACCATTCCCCACTTACTGGCACCTTTCAGGAAAAAGGGACGTGAATAATAACTAACATTATTGAGCACATTCCTTGTGACAAGTCCTGTTCTAAACTGATAAGTATGTTAGTCCTTTAATTCTTTTTCCAATTCTCTGAGGCATGGCCTATTATCTTTATTTTACAGGAGAGGACTTTGAAGCTCAGAGACGTGAACTAACCCGCCAAGGATAGCAGATCTAGGGTAAGACAGAGTTGAGATTTAAATGAAGTGATCTGGTAGAACCTGCTTGTTAAACCATGGACAATATCTGACTTCAGCAAGGCAATCCTTTACTTGTCCCCTCCTTTCTGCATATCACAGAGCTAAGCAGACAGGAGTAGCTGGACTCTGCCTTTGCCTAGGTACCAATATAGAGGCTTAATGAAATTAAAACGATGCATGAATAGTGGTTCTCTAGCTATTGGAGCCAGATCTTCCTTCTAGATCAGTGGTTCTCAACCTTGGCTGCACAGTAGAATCACCTGGGAATCTTTTTAAAATCCTGATTCCTGGGCCTCGTCCTCCGGAAATTTTGTTTCTTTGTTATGGGGTGCCACAACATTATTAGTAACAAAGAAACAGAATTTCCAGAGGATGAGGCCCAGAAATCAGGATTTTAAAAAGATTCCCAGGTGATTCTAATGTGCAGCCAAGGTTGAGAACCACTGTTCTCAATGAAGCTAGGAAATAAAAGTGAAGGGCAGAGATTTCACCAGCCCAGGTCTTCTCATAAAATGGGATCCACCCTGTGTGTGTCCTTGCATGTTCTTGCCTCCTAATTTGGAATTGTGAGGTTGTTGTTTTTTTGTCTTTTTAAGTGTGTGGTATGTGTCTCAGGCATCCCTTGTCAGTTCTTTCTATGGGTACATAAAATGGAAAGCCCCCTTTAAAAAAATGTATGATTATCCGAAGTATGAGGCTAACTACTCCAGGCTAACTTATTTCACATGGCTACAATTTAATATAAGAAGACGATGGAGGTTGTGTTTCTGTCTAGTTGTTTTGGGACTTGGCGCTAAGCATGAATTCCATCAGGTCTCTCAGCTGTCCTTGATTGCTGTAAAATTCTGTGACAGTTTTTATGACCTAAATCTAATGTACAACTCTAATTTCTAACCAACTGTATAGAGATAATAAAAAATGTTCAAATCAAATGTTATATGTTTCAGGTCAATGAATAGCTAAACCTCTCCTGAGTTTGAATCGGTGACTTCAATATAAAGAAGATAATGGATGGGGAAGCATGTTATGAACAACGACTGTAGATGATTCTCACTAATTTGAAGTTGCTCGTGCTTTTTTCCAATATGATTTGGCCAATCTTTATTTCAACTGTGACAAAATAATAGGAATCTTTATTTCTCATTTGATTTCCAACAAGGCATTGGCTTGTAAATCGAATACCCTACATGAGATTTTTGAGACTTCATGAAGTAAATAAAAAGGCAAAGAAAGAAAGGAATAGAATGTTAATCACCATAAAACAATGCATTTTTAAACACAGAAACCAGTACAGAAATATTTTAAAGGGTACATTAGTACATGTGATTAAGATTTCTTAATATTTTAATGCTTTATTATCTAGACTAGAACTTGACATTGATTCCAGAGCAATCTTGATTCAGAGAGAGAGAAAAAAAGGTGCTAAATTTAAAAGTTTATATTCATTACATAATATATTGACTGTATACTTTTAGATATAAGATGACAAGGCAGAATATATTTTAGCCTTCTGTAATTTTATTACAAATAACTGTGATATGTATTATTTTAAAGTGCCATTAGGTTCTATGTAAAAATGCATAGATGTCATCTAACAACCTATGTATGATGAGCAAGTCTTTGTTTTAGATGAAAATCTAGATGACTACATAGGCAATTGTTTAATTTATGTGAAAGTTAGACAAGTTTAGAATGGAGGATGACAAAATCCTGGGAAGAAGACTTTGAGTGGATTTACCTCTTTGGAGAGAAACTCTAGGTAGCTAGAGATAAAAAATAACCTTGGGTGTGAATTGAAATCGAATGAATGTGGACTACAAAAACCTCAGGTATTAGTATGAAAAAAAAGTTTATGTGCCTAATACATTTACTAACATTATTATTGTTAAATTTAACAAACTGGCCATCTAAGTAATAGTTGGAATGGTATATTTAATAATAGCTTGTATTTATTGATTGCCTAGTACATGTCAGAGGTTCGATCTATCTATCTATCTTATCTATTTTATATAGACATATTAACCTCAATACTTCAAAGTAGGTGTTTTGTTTTTAAATAATTGCTAACTCAGTGTTAAAGGTTTCTTTAATAGAAATCATGTGTTGCTATGTTATTATTAGGCCATATCACTGTAAGAAACAGTTGGGATGCATTTATTTGAATGGTTTGAGCCTAACTAAAGGGTGTCTGGACCCACATAGGTTAAGAAACAAGTGATGGCATTCCTAGGCAGGCAGTGGGTAATGTTTCAGAAATGAAGTCAAGGTTTTGGGCCACTGGGAAGCCAAGCACTTCAGTTAGCAAGAGGCTATTTCTTGGACATTTACTTGAGTGTTCTTACAGCCCAATGCTAATATTTCTGATAATTTTAACATATTCTTTTCCCCTTCTATCATACTTAGAGGTCTCCTGCCCCTTTGTGGTGTCTTGTACTACATTGGCTCATGGAATCATTCATATATTTTTGCAAGGTTAGTTGCCTGTATCTGAAGGGATGTCTGTCTTCAATCCAGACATGAAATTGCAAAGGGGTGGCCATGGATCTAAGACTGGTCTAGAATATGAGAAGTTTCTTTATTTAAAAAACAAAATTATCTTTTAAGAATTCCTTTATCAAGGTTAAAGACACTGTGCAGAGTCAGTGTATTAGTAAATACAATAAAATTTGCTTAAATTTCTAACTAACTGTTAGCAATTAAGTAGAAACACATGTTTTGGACATCCACAAAATGATTTTGACACTAGTAAGTATAATTCTAATTTAAATTATTTGTATTTGATTAAATTGAAATATTTGAAAGTTAAAAAAATAGATGTTCAGGGTTGTTGTTTTTTTCTTTCCTTTATATTGATAAACTCACTTTCCCTTTATTGTTTTCAGCAGTTAATAAGGAACAATTGTGCAATCACTAGATTTAATTACTGTAGCTCAAGTTTACTGAAGCACAAATAGAAGTTAATGACATGAGTAGTAACAGAGAACACCAAAGAATATCTGGGTGTAGTATCTTTGCAGGCAGACTAGGAACAAACAGGTTAAAAACAAAAATGCTCAATGAATCAGGATCTCAGGTAGAATTATAATAAGTTCAAGAATTTGTTTCTGTTCAATGGGACATTCATAAAATTTAATATGCTCTTCAGACCATGTTTACTTTTAAGTTTTATTGTGAGAACCTCCTATATGTCAGATAGTTTACTAGGCTTCTAGATATAAAAGAGAAATACAATGTAGGTTTTTACTGCAGGGAACTCAAATTCAAATGAAGAGAATAGTATGTAAACAAATATTTTTTAAGTGGGTGGTATAATGTAAAGATGAAGAGACAGAAGGAGCATACAAATCTTGGTACTACAGAAGAAGGATTCGCTAAGTCACTTGGAGAATTAAAGATGAAATTTGAACTGGATCTTAAGTGAGGGTGATTTTGCAAGTAGATAAAATGGGGTAAAGTATAATCAACATAGACAGGAAACTATGAGCAAAGACCAAGTAAGTGAAGAAAAAGGTGTTGTTCATACCTAGCTATGGATCAGTGGGCTGCTGTAGTAAAAAAAAAAAAGAAAAAAAAAATTAAAAAGCCCAAGCAGTGTGGCTTAGTGATTGAGCTTCGACCCAAGAACCAAGAGGTCATTGGTTTGATTTTGGTCAGGGCACATGCCCGGGTTGTGGGCTCAATCCCCAGTAGGGGGCGGGCAGGAGGCAGCCAATGTATGCCTCATAGATATTTCTAGTATCTCTCTATCCCTCTCTGTTGCTCTCTCTCTCTCTCTTTCTCTCTCTCTCTCTCTCTCTCTCTCTCTCAAAAAATCAATAAAACATATTTTAAAAAAACTGTGTTATAGGGATTAACAAGATTTTAATCCAAAGAGAAAGTTTGAAATCAGATTATCTACACTAATAAAAGAGAAACATGGTAATTAGCATACGACTGCTACCCTCCCCATTGGCTAATCAGCATATCCTTATGCAAATTAACTGTCAGCCAATGGCGGCCGCGGCAGCCATGCATTGAAGCGAACAAGGAGGCTTGATTGCTCCAGTGACTGCGGACTCCAACGTTCACCGCCTCACTTGCCGGCCTCTCAGCTGCAACTCTAAGCAACTATGTTGCAAATATAGAAGCTAAACAAAACACCAGAAACCTGCGTTAGTCAGCCAGGCTTCAGCCAGCCAGACCGCAACATTGTATCAAATACAGAAGGAAAAACAAAGGCCAGAAACCGGCTTTCAGCAGCCGAGGCC
>NW_005353324.1:463254-504459 GCF_000412655.1 Myotis brandtii | reverse complement strand
GGCCCTGCTCTGTGCGTGACAGGGGGTGGTGCTGCAACCTCCCCATTGACCCTGCCTTGAGTGTGACAGGGGGAGGTGCCCCAACCCCACAATTGGCCCTACCCTGAGCGTGACTGAGGGTGGCATCGCAACCTCATCGTCGGCCCTGTACTGTGCATTACAGGGGGTGGCGCCCCAACTCCCCAATCGGCCCTGCTCTTAGCCTGACCAGGGGCTGCAAGGGATTGGGAGTTTTTTGGATATTATCAGGAAGAGAAAGGAAGCCAGGAGGTTTTGCAAATCAGGAGTGTGACATAAGACTGTTCTTTCAGAAGGCCCTGGAGTGTGCACAAATTTTTGTGCACCAGGCCTCTAGTAAAGATTATAAAGAGGCTAGGAGTTTGGATATTATCAGGAAGAGAAAGGAAGCCAGGAGGTTTTGCAAATCAGGAGTGTGACATAAGACTTTCTTTCAGAAGATAGCCCTGGAGTCACTCAACAAAAAATGAAAGTTGCCAGCTTTGCCCACATATTTCCTCAAAGGAGGAGCTGCGTTTTTAAAAAAACAAATTAAAAACCTTTATAATGCCTTATAGAATACACTTAATCACATTCAGTGATTATTACATATCTATGTTTCTTCTACAATTAAGTCATGAGGACTATTTTAATAGGCTATTGCTTCACACTATTTAGAATGTGCATTTTTTTTTCACCTCAATAGAGCAATTTCATCAGAAATGAACAGGGATGACAGCTATTTTCATGGAAGTTAACAATATATGAACTTTTTTGAAATACATTTAAAAATGGAGTATCTTTCTCTAACTTATTTTTTTTTTAAAGGATGGAGGAAATGCTGCTTTCTATTCCCATATATTTGCCTATCTTGGGAAAAATAATAAAACCTTTTTCTCACTCATTCTCTTAAGTAGGATTATTTTTTTATTTAATCTTCACCCAAGGACATTTTTCCATTGATTTTTAGAGAAAGGGGAAGAGAGAGGGAAAACAGAGAGAAACATCGATGTGTTTCATCGATTGGTTGCCTCCTACACGCACCCCAACCAGGGCCCTGGCGGGAGAGAAGCCTGGAACCAAGATATGTGCCCTTGACTGTAACTGAACCCAGGACCCTCTATCCACAGGCCGAGGCTCTATCCACTGAGCCAAACAGGCTAGGGCCTGTCAAGTAGGATTTTACATAAGAAATTATAATGAACTTATTTTGTGACCACTTTAAGAAAAAACATGTCGTAATTATGGATTATAAAAATGGGTCCACTATAACAGCATATTTCTTATTTAAAAAGGACATTATTAAGCAACTTGAAAACTGTTACTTTTAAAATTTTACACATCGGTTGTGATTGCTCATTGGCCTGTGCTTTTAAAGAAGTGGACTGAAATAAAGAAATTAATTAATGCAAAGAGATGTGCCATGTAGTGTTTCAGAAAAATGATAATGTCCATTTCCAACTCTTTTGATGAACATCTAAACATGTCAGATCTGTTAGCACTGTTCTCTCTCATTTGAATGGAAGAAGACTGTCAGAGACAACATGGTATGCAGAAAGAATGCAAAATTAAATAACTAAACATTTCTAGTAGCACAAATATTTTACAGAACATCAAAGGATGGTGTTGTACTTTCACTTGAATACCAGTTAAGCAATAAAATTTTTAAATTAAATAGAAAGAGCAACATGTTGAAACTTCAATGGAATTTTAAAGTGACATATTTGTAAATCAATCAAGCAAAATAACAAGCTGTTCCTTTGTACAAGTACAAGTACAAACAAATAGGAACAAAATTCCAATACGATGATCTAATCAATTGCAGAATTTTATAAACTGAATTTTATCCTCTCTTCTTACCACTCACAGTCTTTGCCATGTTTCAAACTGGTACTAGAATGAGACTTACACAGACACTGAAATCTTTGGTATGGAGCAAGAGGCTTTAATAATCCAGCTTTACTGGTGACCTTATAAAGTGTTACAAATCGTTACACAAAGTCTACTATTCTATCTAACAGGTATATGTATTTCTAATACATACAATGATGGTGAAATAGTCTCCATATATCTTGATTTTTCAGTACTATTCTAAGACGTTTACTTCTGATCTGTTCAAATTGCCTCTTGTCCAGAAGACTATAATCTGTCTGAATCTGTGCAAATATTACCCTTTGGCAGCAGATAGCACATGAGTTATAGCCACAGGTGGCCCTTCAGGTTTTCATTTACACATAACTGCAATTGACCTACTATTTATTGGTCTTTCTCAGAAGTCTGCTTTCACTGTAATTTGGAGAACTGAACACTGATAGTCAGCATATTTAAACAACCATATCTAACACGGACTCTGATTTATGGCTGCACAAATCAACAAGGCAAATAAACAAGAACAGCTTGTTCACCAAAATAAACTACTTTATTTTAAATAATTCTGCTATAAGAAATCTATTAAACATTTGGAAAAATATGCATCTTTAAGAGTTTTCTTTATTTCAAAGATATGAACGGCAGTGCTGGAGGAAAAATTATCAGAGTTAGCCTTGCAGCATGCGTCAATAATTTATTATTTCAAAGAAACCAATAATGGCCTCTTAGAACATGTAAGAATCATAACTCGATTGACTAAAATGACAAAACCTATACTCCCAGACTTCCAGCAACTTTCATGTACTCTTCCCATTCTTAGTATTCTCTGTATGAGATCCAAAGATTTAGAGTGTGATAAGGGATGTAAGTGTATACATCATCTAGCCCTCTGCTATCTTGAGTTTTAGATGTGTTCATATTTTTCAAAATGTGATGGAAATTATTCATCTGCTATCTAAAGCTAAGGACAGTATATCACAAAAGACGGAGTGAGGCCTTAAAGGGAAATGAGTCACCAAAAGCAAGCTCTTTCATTCTCACCAAGCACAAAGGGAACAAGGGTTAGGAAGTCAAGTGAAGGGACAAGACTGCAGATACTGTGGAGAACTGATCCCAAACAGGAATAAACAATTTGAAACTTGAAATTTGATTTAATAAACCCTAATATAGCATAAAGATTTTATATCTCTTACAGTGGATCAGTTTAATCAATTTATTTAAAAATTGTGTATGTCAAGCCTACCCAATTTAAGGGAACTGTGGACAGGTGACTGATATTTGTAGATATAAAAATCATATGCATTTTTTTATAAATATAAAATGATATACACCTAATAGTCTCTAATACATATTCTCCCAACTCATCACTAATCATATGCAAATGATGAAAAATTTAAAATAAGATTAAAAACTAAGACAGAGAGATAATCTTTTTAGAGATATTGGATGATTCTCCAAACCATCAGACAAACGGAGCCTAAACAGTCCTAGATGGAATAAGTTAGTGTCATGAAGTAGTGGTTCCTAAAACTAGTCAGCCAAACCTTTAATCCCTCCTTTATTTCAAAGATCCATACACTGCACCACAAACAAACAAACAAACAAACAAAAACTGGCAGTCATTATTCATTCATGGTTCTCAAAAGTATGCAAAATCACAAAATTAACATAAAATCTTATCGCACTTAGGTGAAAGCATTTTTATGGACAAAGCAAATCAATATATAGTTCTAATTTATATACTCCCAAAGTACATATAAATTCCCAAAACTTTTTGTGTGTAATAATATAGAATAACAATGTATGCATATAAACATATTCACACTAAAAATAAAAAGTGTCAAGATGTAAGTATCCATCATAAAATTGAAATTAAGAATTGAGGTGTAGAAAACTATAAATTTAATATACATCTCTCAGTTTTGAGAGATCAAACAAAGGAAAAGGCTAGCATGAAATTTTACAACTTATGTAGTATTATTAAGAGGACAATATATAAAAATTTGCACCATAGAAAGAAAATACATTGTCATAGCCAAGGCCCATAGCACTTAAATATTATTGTGCATTGATCAACAAAGAGAAGCATCAATTTGTCACACAACATAAAAATAAATTAATGTAATGGAATTGAAATTAATTACAATTGTCTTTAAAAGTTTTATAAAATCAACAATACAACACAAAACTAAATATAGCTTCTTCCCTAATAAATCTAAGGCTAAAATAGAAAACAAAATAGCAAGTAAAATCTATTTGAAAATGATCAATAATCAGTTCTGTACCCATCAGAACTCATGGAATGTAGCCAAAACTATACTTTGAGAAATGCCATGGACTTAACTTCCTTCATTATAAAACAAGAACAAAAATTTAAAAACTAAACATCATACTCAGTAATATAAATAGTATAAGAATATATATGTAAGGGAATATATAAATTAATAAAGATTAAACAGGAAAAATTAAATGAAACAGCAATAAGAAATCGGAAATCAGAGACAAAATAGTATATTCAATAAATACTTACTAAAGCCATTTTTAAAGCAATAACATATATGCAAACTTCTTTAAAACAAAGTCAAGAGAAGAGATAGGTATACTAGACAGCAGTATTTAAAATAATGGTTAAGACCACAGAAAAGTAATTTATAAAACTGTAAATAGAAAGCTTGCCCTTTTACTTTACTTTAAAATCTAAAATTTCTATTTATATCACTCTGAAGATATTGAGAATCTCTTAAAAATAAATTTTTAAAAAGTAGAAAATTTTAAATCTGTTTCATGAGGAGGATTGTATAAATAAATCCCTGACCATAGAAGTTATATAAAAATTAGTTAAGAAAGATCCTGTGTCTTCCCCAAAAGACATAGGATCCCAAGAATTTTAGAGAATGACATAAATATAATAAATAAATTTTTAATAAGCATATCCTTATCCTCATCCAAGGATATGCTTTTTAAAAATTAATTTTTAGAGAGAAATGAAGGGGGGGGGGAGGAGAGAGAGAGAGAGAGAGAGAGAGAGAGATCCATATGAGAGAGAAACATGGAATTGGTTGCCTCCCCTAAGTGCCCTGACTAGGAATTGGACCCACAATGTAGGTATGTGCCCTAACCCATAATCAAAACCACAACCTCTTGGTGCATGGGACAAAGCTCCAACCAACTAGGCCAGCAGGCCAGGGCCATTTTTATATTCATTAAACTATTACAGAAGGAAGAAATTATGAAAAGCTTCACATGTATTTAGCTTAACTAATTAAATACTAGTAATAACTATAACAAAGGGAAAAAAAGATACTAATTCATTTTATTTACATATATAGATATAAAATACTTATAGTCAATTTACTTCAGCAATATATTACCATGATAATATAAAGTTTCTAATAGTAAAGTGATGATGGTTGAAAACTAGAAAACCGCATAAAGTAAGTCTACTTTATTAATGAGTTAAGAAAGAAATTATCTCCATAGACATGACAAAGCTATATGATAAGCTTCAATATGTATTTCTTATAAGCCCATCATAAACTGGGAGAATAGACTTTTTATTTCTTTAGCATGTTGAATAATTTCAACTAAAAGCAAGTACTCTCCTTGTCAATAATGATGGACTACAAAAGACCTTCCAAGCTTCTGTCTATGAGGGTGGAGAATATAGAAGAGGAAAAATAACTGAATTTTAAAAATTTAGAGACAGAAGTGTCTTTAACAGCTTTATTTTGTTTTGTTGTTTTTTGACCCCACACGCCCCACTTCCTAGATCTCTGTTACCAGATCATCCTTGATCTTGCCAATGGCTATCACTGGCTCTTTTTCATGGTGGTGGATGATGGTAATGGCTTGTGCTAGTGGTTTGCTAGATCTGGTTGCCCAACATTTAAATATTTCTAGATACTTCTATAGGTTGACACTTGAGGCCTGCCCTCAGCAAAGAGATCAACAACTGATTCAATGTGAGGCTGCCTTTCTTATTACTGCTTCTACTACTATGCTAAGAATTTGTCACAGAAAAAAACCCTAAATCTGCCTTTCCCCCTTTCTTTTTATTTTGCATGGTCCAGGCAAGACATTCTCTTTCAAGACTGCAGTTGCATTTTTTAACAGCTTTACACAGGTCTAGTTGACATACAACTTGCTGCACATATTTAAAATGCATGACTTGCTAAGCTTTGGCATGTTTATACACTGTGAAACCATCAACACAATCAAGTCTGGGAACATATTCACCACTCCCATAAGTTTCCTTACAGCCCTTTTCAGTCTTCCTACCAGCAGTCCCCTCCATCTGCAGGAAAGCAGGGATCTTTTCTCTAAGACTCTAGATTAGTTTCTATTTTCTTTTTTTAAAAATATATTTTATTGATTTTTCACAGAGAGGAAGGGTGAGAGATAGAGAGTTAGAGACATCGATGAGAGAGGAACATCAATCAGCTGCCTCCTGCACACCTTCTACTGGGGATGTGCCTGCAACCAAGGTACATGCCCTTGGCTGGAATCGAACCTGGGACCTTTCAGTCTGCAGGCCGATGCTCTATCCACTGAGCCAAACTGATTAGGGCTAGTTTCTATTTTCTATAATTTGATACACGTGGAATCATATAGAATGTCCTATTTTTATTTGGCTTATTCCATGCAGCAAAGTTACTATGAGATTGATCTCTGTTGCAGCATCTTTAGTTGTGTACCTTTTTATTTCTGTCCCATTCTATAGATAAACCACAATTTGCTTATCTGTTAATCTGATGATGGACATCTGGATGGTTTCCAGTTGTTGGATATTACAAATAAACCTGCTTTGTTTATTCCTGCACAGGTCTTTGTATGAGCATATGTCTTCATAGCTTCTGGTTAAATACCTAGCAGTAGAATGGCTAAGTCAATTGGCTAGTTTTAAGAAACTGCCAAATGGTTTTCCAAATTATTTTACCAGATTATATTCCCTCTAGTATTATATGAGAGTTCTCATTTTTCCACATTTTTGCCAACCCTTGGTTGATCAGTTTTTTTTCATTTTACCTGTTTCTCTCAGTCACTAGAGGCCCAGTGCATGACATTCATGCACTAGGGCGGGGGGAGGGGGGCGGCCTGCGTCCTCTCACAATCCGGGAGCCCTCGGAGGATGTCCGCCCGCTGGCTTAGCGAGGAGTGGGCCTAAGCTGGTAGGCGGACATCCCCTGAGGGGGTTCTTAGCACTGCCACAGAGACAGGAGAGGCTGCTGCCACCACTGCTACACTCACCATCCGTGAGCCTGGCTTCTGGCTGAGTGGTGCTCCCCCTGTGGGAGAGCACTGACCACCAGGGGGCAGCTCCTGCTTTGAGCATCTGCCCCCTGGTGGTCAATGCACGTCATAACAACCAGTGGTTCCACTGTTCAGTCGATTTGCAAATTAGCCTTTTATTATATAGAATTCCCTTAACATTGCCTTTCCAATAGTAAAGTTTTTATTTTTAATAAAGTCTAAATTATTTAATTTTTATGGATCATGCTTTTGTTATAATATCTAAGAAACCACAAATATTTGCTCTTATACTAGAAGTTTTATTCTTTCAGGTTTCACATATAGGTCTGTGATCCATATTAAGTTGGATGAGGTATGAAGTGTTTTATGTTTTTGAATATAAATATCAAACATCATTTATTGAAAAGACTATACTTTCTTCCCTGAACTGCCTTTACATCTTTGTCAAAAATCAATTGTCCATTTATGTGTGGGTTTACTTCTGTGTTCTATTCTGTTTCATTGAATATTTGTCTCTCTTCATCTCAATTCCACACTATGCTGAATACTAATGCTTTATAAGTCTTGAAATAAGGTAATTTTCCCTCCAATTTTACAAATTTGTTTTGGTTATTCTAGGCCTTTCAAATTTCCATATTCTAGAATTTCAATGCCAATATTTCACTCTGCACACATGCGTGTGAGTGCATATGAGCGCACACACACCACACACACACACACACACACACACAGCCTGCTAGAATTTCATTTGGGATCATGTTGGCTGACTATATATGCAGTAGGGAAAACATAGGTTTACAGTTGTTCATATGGAAAATAATACAATAACTAATAAATAATAATACAAGAATAAACTGTTTCGTGTACTCCCAACTGTAAACCTACTTTTGACCTACCCTGTAGATCAATCTGGGTAAAATTGGCATCTTAATAATACAGAGTCGTCTGATTCACAAACAAGGTGTGCTTCACCTATTTTCATGTATTTTTAAATTTCTATCAGCAATATTCTGTAGTTTTCGGAGTACAGATTGGGTCTTAGAAATTTTTATCAGATTTATACCTAAGAAATTCATAGTGTTGATGTTATTATAAACAGCATTGCTTTTATTTAAATATTTTTGTTGATTAATATAGAACTAGAATTGATTTCTTGTATAATAATTTTGTGCCCTGTTACATTACTAAATTCACTTATTCTAAGAATTGTTGTGGCTGTTTTATAGATGCCACTAGATTTTCTACATAGATGGTCATGGCATCTGCAAATAAAAATAGTTTATAGCCTTCTTTCAATCTGAATACCTTTAATTTCTTCTTCTTGCCTTTTGCACTGGCTAGAATTTTTACATTATGTTAAACAGAAGGTAAGAACAGACAACTTTGTCTTGCTATTGATCTCAGAGGGAAAGTATTCATTTGTCATATTATGCATGATGTAAGCAATCAATTTTTTATTAATGTCCTTCATCAGGTTGAGGAAGTTCCCTTCTATTCTCAGTTTGCTGAGGTTTTACTAAAAATGCATGTTTGATTTTGTCAGATATTTTATCTGCATATGCTGAAACAATGATGTTAATTATGTCATATAATAAATTATACTGATTGATATTCAAATGATACATAAACCACGTATTCTGGGGATAAACCTCACTTGGTCATGATTATATATTTTGGAATATAATTTGTTAAAATGTGCATAGAACTTTTGCACATATGTTTATTAGGTGCATTTGCCCATAGTTTTCTTTTCCTATAATTTATTTCTCTGCTCCTGGTGTCAGTGTAGTGAAGGCCTGATGAAAAGTGTCTTTCCTCTTTTATTTCTCTTCAGTCCTCCTCAATTTGCGTAGAATTTTTATTATTTCTTCTTTCAAAGTATGGCAGAATTTACCTTAATGTCATCTACACCTGAAATTTTATTTGTGGGAAAGTTTTTAGGTACATATTTAATTTCTTTAATATACATAGGGATAGGATATTCAGGTTATCTATGTCTTCTTGAGTAACTCTTGTTGTTTGTGTCTGTCAAAGAATTTGTAAATTATGTCTGTCAAAATAATTTGCAAAAAGATATTTATAATATTTATAATAGTCTCCTAATATGCTGTTGCTGCATTTAGAACCTAATGATCTCACCTCTCTCATTGAGATTTGATATTTTAGTATTTGCTTTTTGTTGTTCTTGATCATTGTAATTAGTGTTTAATCAATTGAGCTGCTTGTCTCAAAGAAACAGCTTCCACTTAATTCATTTTCTTTACAATTTTTTATTTGTATTTGATTTCAAATTCTATCTTTATTATGTTCTTCTGCTTACTTTGCATTTGATTTGCTCTTCTTTTTTTCCAGCTTTGTATAAGCTGAGGTCATTGGTTTGAGATCTTTTCTTTTTCCAATATAGGCATTTATTGCTACAAATTTTTCATCAGTACTGGCTGCAGTTTTGATATTTTTTTCAGAGTCTATAGTCAGGATCTTCTTCCACATCTGCCTTACATTATACTTTCACGCAGCTTCAAGAAGTCAAGAAAAAAATATTTTAAGTCCAGGTCTACATGCACATACATTCTCTCTCTATGTATATAGAGTTGTATGTTATATACATATGTGTGTATATGTGGATTTATATCTAAGTTTATATATGTATACAAAATAATGATTATAATATTTTTATCTTATGTAATGGCATATTACCCCCCCAAAAAAATAACACTACATATTCTGTTCTATGCTTAAATAGCCGTTAACAATAACATACATAACCAAAAACAAGTGCTATCTGGGTAAAGAAGTAGGATATTATAAGTATAATAACAATATCATAATAATAACTACCATTTGAGATATATATAATTTTATTTTTAATTTCAGCCTCTCTATGGTACCAGTCAGACTGTGGCATTTGTTCAGATTTCATTATACGTGAGCCTCAAACTCAATTGGAAGAAATCTTTCATCAAGAGTTAACCATATGTCTCTCAATAATAGGGGGAGATTCTACCATCCGTGAAAATTGTATCCTCCAATAGAGCAAGTCATCTGGAAAGCTATCCTCTTAGAGATTGTAGAAAACTACAGAAATGTGTTGGTCAGTCCCCAAGTTCTCCTGAGGCTTATTTCCTCCTGCACGTTTTCATTTGGTGTGTTCAAAACCTTTCATTTGCATTTTAGTTTTCCCCTAATTCTTACTCTGCAGGGCTTTCAATGTTGAACTGAGCTTAGGAACTCTTCCTATTAGGGTTTTTCCTCTTTCCATATACAGGGATTCCCCCAAAAATGTATACACACTGTAACATCTGATAGCTCAATTTTGAAAATAAAATGTATTTTAATAAACACTGCCTTTATAATTATTCAAGTATATGTATACATTTGGGGGGATACCCTATATATATAATAGGCAAAAAGTCTAGTATTAAATTCACTGATTTTTAACTAATTTTTAGGCATTAACTGTTCTTAGGCCTTATTGGTGCTTATTTGTGTTTCCCAAACCCAATTACTCCGAAACCTTGGGGGAAGATGTTCCATCTACCCTAACACTGTCTCTCCTCACACAAAATTTTCTAGGCTTAAGGTATGACTGTTGTGCCAACAAAACCATATATTTATTCTTGTTCTTTCATTAAACAGGACTATTACTGTTTTAGCTGTAGAAACTTGTTAGTGCCTGAATGTTGGCTAAGAGTCACAATAAACCAAAGCATAATATTCATGTCATCAACAAAATCCCAATACCATTTTGTTAAAAAGCCTGCACACAGAAATTCTCTCAATTTTGTGAGCCTGAAATTACCTTAGATACCAACCAATCTCTGCATGGATGACCCCTTGCTCCCTACATATGACGTCTAACTCTTGAAGTTTTAGATCACTAGTAAACCTTCCTGGGCTACCAAAATGTACCCTATCTCTCTAAGACCAGATTCCATGCGCTACATCAGTGATTCTCAGCCATGGTTGATTTTGCTTTTGCTCACCCCGAGGGTGATTTGACAATATCTGGCGACACTGTCAGTTGGTACAACTGGAGGGCAGGGGTAGCTGCTGGTTTCTAATGGATACAGGCCAGGCATGTTTCCTACAATGCTCAGGTCAGATCCCTATCTCCCCCATTGCCAAATACCTGGCCTCAATGTCAACCGTGCTGAGGTTGAGAAACCCTGTTCTAGCTCATTTCCTACTCTATACATTTTATTTTGCGTGGAAATGTGTCCCTGGGAAGTCCATCCACCTCAGCATTTATAAGTCCTTGAGGGAATGCACCCTGGTTCTAGTGCTCTACACACTTATCTGAGCCTGCCCAGCTGTGCCCGATGTTAATTGTGTCTCATTATCTTATAGATAAGCAAATGGGTTGACTTAGGCTACATAGTCTGCCCAAGTCATTGTAAATTTCTATAGTCCTCTACTTCCTCATCTTTATTTGCTTTTACATGCTGCTTCATATACCAGCTCTGTCACTTACCTCGCTTGCCCTTGATGGCATCTGAGTCGTCCTAGGCTTCAATAAATGCAAATTCAAACAGAGCACTTTTCCAATATTTTGCCCCAAACTTGCATGCTTATCTTAGCTTTTTTGGTCTCAAACACAAGCTTATAGCAGGTAGAGGAGGCCAACTAAAATATACCAAAGAAGAAAGTGGTATAGCTCAGAGAAACTCATCTAAGTCTGCTTTCCTAGAGTGGGAACACTCTTGTTTGAGGATGGCTGTCAGGCCACCGCACTGCATCCTCTTCTGGCAGAAAAGTGTTACTATCAGCTGTAAACATTTCTCCATCACTTTGAACATTCCATGTTTTTTTTTTTTTTTTACTCAAATCCATCACAGTAATTCTTTTCTTTCTTAGAACTACTGTGGAAAGGAAAGACCATGGAACTGTTTAGCTTCCTAATTGGTCAACATCATTTCAGAAGATGAACTAATAAAATTTAAAAAATGTGAATCCTAACAGTTGGGAGGGTTGAGCAATAATGGATAAATAAAGTCTGCCTTATTAATTAAGCCAATGAAAATATACTGAAACACAACTGGAATTAATATTCGGAAATTGTTTCTGGTTATGAAGGCACATACACAGATCTGCATTGCAGGGATAATAGCAGAAAACAGGAAGAAAATATTGAAAGGGAAGATTCATCATGTTCCTACTAAGAACAAAAATAAAATGATTGTAATATGTGTAAAATTACATTTTCTCCCATATGCAGAATATTTTAGTGTAAACATGCTCACAAATATAATTCAACATACGTCGAGTTTTATTATATCCCAAGATAAAAGATTTAGAACTTAAAATTAATTCACTCCAATTATTCTTTAAAAATAACACAATTCAGATAAATTCATCAAATAAATTTTATTAGGGCACTGACATAAAAAGTCTAATGTTTGTCTGTATCCTCAAACATTTCACTTATCCACCAATAGAGAATCATTTTAAGAAACTAAATCAAAGAAGTAGAACTTTATTTACTGTCATGGAGCAATGTCAAAATATACTAGATGAAACAAATAAATCCAAAAGCATACAAACAGAATTTAGATCTGTACAGCTAGTATAATATTGAAAAGAAAAACATATTCATTGTTATATGCACAGAAAATATCTAGAAGCATACAAAGCAAAGTGTTAACGATATTTTTATGGTTCTCGGGAGTATAAAAGCCAATGGAAAACAGGATAGTGAGAAAGAACCACTTTTTATATATCTATTAATTTTACACCAAATGTAGACATAAGATGAAAATGATAGCCAAAAATATATTTAAAATATGAATGATAAAATGGAATTTAACCTATTCTATTAATTAAACAGCATGATACAAGCATTACAGAAATAAAAAGTTTAATAGTAGAGAATGTGTATTCATATATATTTGTATATATATGAAAACATGTGTGAGTACATAATCTATACACATAACACAGAAATACATATGCATAAAACTTTAATATATATAAGTATTTAATACTGTGTAAGTTAACAAATGAAACGTTTCATAGCTGTGAGTAAATGACAAATGAGATTGGGAAACAGGTAAAATTTTTGACAACAAAGTTAATAGAATTAATGATTTTAATGCCAAAAATAAAACAATGAAACTATTAGAGGAAAATTAAAATAAATATTTATTTAATATTTTGGAGGTAATTTTTTGTACCATACAAAAATGCAGAAACAATAAAATAAAATATACAATAATTTGAAATGATGAAATTAATTATCTAATTATACAACCAAAAGCCCACCTAAAATAATTAAAAGATGAATTACAAGGTCTGAGGAAAACATCTGTGATGTTTATAGAAGCTAAAGGATTAATACACAAATTTAAAACCTATTTTAAGTCAATAAAATATAAATTGACAAAAATGAACATATAATACAGAATAAGTATACAAAGGTCAAACAAATGTAAGAAATTATATGTGTCATTATTAGTCAAAGTGGTGAATATTAAAAAAACAAAATACCATTAAATCTTTAAGGAACAAATCACCACCAATTTCTTTTAAATGTTGAAATAGAGAACATGGATTGAAATATAAATATATAATTTTACTTTAATTATTTTTTAAAAAGACATAAGTGCACAGGTGGTTGTCTTATGTTTGTTCATTCCAAAAATATTGAAACAATTACCCAAACAGCACTGGGCCCCATGTAAAATGATATGATCCACTAAGTGAAATTATGCTGCAGATGGTTGATTATAAATGTATAAATATACTCACTATAGAGTTAGTTAAAATATCAGGAACAAATTACTTTTATTAATTTTATTTGTGTATCAAAAATACAAATATGCTAGTAAAATGATAATCAAAGTTATTTGAAAGTATTTTCCTTCTTTTTTGCCCTTACATATTTTGTAATCTTGAGCATATATTAATGAAAAAAGTCAGTGAGAAAAATGTATATTTAAAAATGTGCTACTCCCAAATCCATACCATAAAGTTAATTTATAGTTTTATACTTTAAGTAGTGAATAATCTTACTAATTTTTCAAGATAAAAATGTGTAAAAACTTTTCAAAGAAGAGAGTCTTATTATTTTTTAAAAGGCATGGAAGTAAAATTTGAAAATGTGATCATTAATTTTTTCATTTATGAAGTTTTTATTCTATAGAAGATGTGAAACAAGGCACTGGAGGTATAATGTCAAACAAAGGCAAGCATCTATTACCTTCCCTTAGGTAAATTAGATTCAAATAAAAAAAACAGAATTGGAGGACATTAGTTAAATCATTGTGTTAAAAAAAAGATGGTAGTGAACATGAATAAAATAGTGTGGTTTGACAATGCAAGGGTTTCTGCAGTGGCTTCCCTAGGAGGTGATGAATGGGAGATGACTAAGTGGAGTATGTATCATGCTTGGGCTGCCTTATCCAATGATGTTGTCAAAGGGAGCGCATGGCAAATAAGAGTGGATTAAAGGAAGCCAGTGTAAAGAGTGTGAAGGCTTCCTTGGACAGATACTGGCGATCAAGAGGAGTATGAAGTGAGAAGCATCTATGAAGGCAGAGCCAGATTATTCAGAATAGAATTTTTGAGGTTAAGGGTTTTAGTTTCCATCCTAAAAACAATAGGACTCCACTAAATGGATTTAAATAAAGGAGGGTGACATGCCCAGCTTTCATTTTGAAAGATGCCCCTTTGTAAGCAGTGCAGAAAATAAATCCAACTGAGCAAGAGCAGATATGGGGAGGCTAAATAGGACAAGAAGGTGGCACTAGTAAAGTTAGAAAGAAATGGGTGGCTTTGAGAGATACTTCAGAGGTAAAGACCAACAAAACTTCATAGTAGATTGCTATGGATTGTGAGGTTGAAGATGGGGTCAAGGAGGAATCCTATGATTCTGACTTGCAGAAATGTATAGTTTCATTCACAAGACAGGAACCAGTGAAAGAAAAACAAGCTTGGAAAGAAAAGCTGTGGTGTGGTTTGGAAATGGGTTTAAGGCATTTCTTAGTTTTGAAACCAGATGCCAAACAAAAAATTGGTATACATGTCATAACTCAGAGAAGAGGTCAAGCAATAGGGAAATAACATTTATATTCTCTGTATGTAAATGGAACTGCATGCTGTATATGTAAATTTGTTAGAAAGATAGAATGAATATAAATGTATAGGGCATAAGAGGAGGTACAGGAGGGAGCCATAAGGATATGAAAAAGCGGCCATAAAGAAAATAGGTAAAGGAATTTGTGTTTTAAAGGGATGGAAAAGGAACATGAAGAAATAAAGATGAACTAAAATAGACCCAGAGACATAGAAGACTATCAAACCTCAGAGGGAAGGCAGGGGAAGGGTGGGGGGAGAGATCAACCAATGAACTCATATGTACATGGGCATAACCCATGGACACAGACAATAGGGTGGTGAAGGCTGGGATGGGGAGCTGGGGCAGGATGGGAGAAGAAGTCAATGGGGAAAAGAGAGGGCATGTTTAATACTTTCAACAAAAAAGAAAAAAATAAAGAAAGAAGGAATGGTCTGAGAATATAACTCCAGGAAGGAAAACAATTAAGGAAGGAAGACCAAGTGTAGAATGCTACTGAGATATCAAAGTAAAGCAAAGAGTAAAAATAGAGCATCCCATTTAGTGATAATAAGGTCAGTGGTAATGTTAGCAAGAGCTGTTTTGATGCTTGATAGGCTCTGAAGACAGATTATAGCGGGTTGAAGAAGATGGTGATGGATGAGGAAATGTGGACTGGTGTAGAATTTTTTGGAAACATTTTCTATGAAGAGGGGGAAAGGGCAGAGGAAGATATCAGGTCAGGAGAAAATTCTATGTTGTTTATTTTTGAAAGATGATAATCCAGTGTGTATAAAGCCTATAAAAATTACCTAAATTAGGAATCAGCAAACTAAGGCATGAGGCAAATCCAGCTTACTCATTTTTTGTAAATAAGGTTTACTGGGACACAGATGTACCCTTTCTTTATATATTTTCTACTAGAGGCCCGATGCACAAAATTCGTTCAACGGGCTTGGCCCTCGCAGCCCCAACTTTGTCCAGAAGGTCGTCCAGAAGGTTGTTCGGCTGTCCAGTCTAATTAGCATATTACGCTTCTATTATTATAGATGCCTGCTTTCATGCTGCAAAGGCAGATTTAGGTGGTTGTGACAGAGATCATATATCCCATAAGTCTAAAATATTTACTACCTGGTCCTTTACAGAAATATCTTGCCAACCCCTGATCTAGATCACAGAAATAATTTTGATATATCAGAAAGCAAAATGCAATATAAGAATGATAAGGTAAAATTAGTTAGAATGTCAAAGAATATTAGTGGAGGGATTCTTTCAGGTGTAGGTGATATTATACCTTAGGAAATAGAATATGGATATAATTCCCTATAAGTTGAAGGTAATTCTCCTCAAATTCTAAAAATAACAACAATAAATCTTAAAAGCTTTAGCAATTATGAACAAAAATAAATTGATGAAACTAAAATATAAAAAAAACTAGAGGAATTTTATATATTTAAAGAATTTTAAGGAAAACGTGCATGTAATGATCTAATGACTTTATTATGGATTATAAAAGCAGGGTTCAAAGGAATGCACCTGCCTCACTTATTGTTTCTAGTGTAGTGGTCTATAGTAATTGAATGAACAAATATATAACTAGAGAAGATGTTTAAGAATAGTAATTATTACATAAAATAAGTCTTTATATTTTCAACATTTTCAAGAAAATGGGTATTCTAAAAAACTATCCTTTAACAATCTGATTCAAAGACACAAAAAGGAAAACAAATCTGGATAAAATTCATAATGTTTCTCAGTATTATGTCCAAAAAAGGTACTACAAAATAGTAGATATTTTTAAATTTCAAGGAAAATAAAATGACCATATTTTAACTATTTTTGTTAGAAAAAAGATAAATTATTAAATATAACTACTGATAAAAAGGACATACAATTGAACCACCTTATTAAGAGAGATTTTAAAATTGTAAACAAAACAAACTCAATGAGAGCTGTTCTAAGAAAGACTGTTATGAAAGGAACTACAATAATGCAAGTAGCATGTAACATTAGGAAATAAAAATATCTAATTTATACTTTCAATAACTAAAACCTGCAAGCTTATTTTCCATTGTCAGAATTTGATCATTCTTGTGATTGATTCTGTGACAGCTCTTAAAGAGCTCTCCTATTTCTGTGTGTGAAGCTAAGGTTTACCTTGGAAATTTTGCAAGATATATATGAGGAAAAAATAAAATATATTTGGAAAAAAAAACACTAAAAAGTGGGGAAAAAGACATGCCTTGCAAAAAGAGAATAATAACATGCCAAAAAGAGATTTTTTAGTAAAACTTCTAGTTCACCTTGATGTTTATTTTATAAATAAAACTATAGGTAAGATAAATGTTATCAATTTTTACCTAAAATAAAATATTTTATTTATTATTGTAAATACAGCAATAAGTCCCATGTTAACACCTACTAATAATATAGATACAGAATACATTTTTGATAACCTAGTGAACGAATAAATAAAATGATAAGATGAATAAAATCACAGGAGGCAGTCTGTTAAAATTAGAGAAAAAATATGTTCTTAATCACCATAATTATTTAATATTTTCCTAGAAGATTTAATCAATAAAATGTAGAAATTAAGTAAATAAAAAAGGAACAATTAGAAAGTTAACACATTTCCTATTTTACAAAATTATTTTTAACTAGAAATTTCCAAAAATTAGCTTAATATGTATTGAATTGATTTGGTGAAAACATTGATAACAATTATATATACATATATACACATATATGTTCTTATATATGTATTAGAATTTTAAAATAAAGCAAATCAACTCATCCGTATTGGGGTTAAAGAAATGGGTAATATAAATGAAGCTTTATGCAATTTTTATAACATAACATCCATAACATTCCTTTTAATGACTGTAGAAATTTAATTATTTCCTTTTGGATTCATTGAACCACATAATCTCAGTCAAAATAAATTGTGTATGTATATGTTCAGAAACAAAAAGACAGAGAAAAACATGTAGAATTTTATTATAAATACTAATAGCAAAGAATGACTGAGATCATTGTTGTAAATATATGACATTTAGTAGAAATAACAGATTTATAAAAATTAAAATGTATTTCTAAACTTTAATAGTGTAAAAATATAATACTGATACAAGAATAGAGGGAATTATGGGAAGAATACAGAATTCACAAAAATGATATGGATATATAAAAATTACATTAATATTAGGTAAAACACACTAAAATTGTGTTTTAGTAAGAAAAAACAAATTGGTCTATGTTTCACATGATATACTGAAGAATATTTTAGATAGCTTACAGAATTAAATATAAAAATAAGCCTACAGAGGAAATGATCAAAATTCAGTGAGTGTTTACTTACACACTGAATGGGAAAAGCCTTTTAAAAAAAAAAAGCTATTAATTAAAACTAGTTTATTGTAGACTCATGGACTTAATATGCCATATTTGAAAGTAAGAAATTCG
Organism: Myotis brandtii; assembly: GCF_000412655.1. NCBI lineage: Eukaryota > Metazoa > Chordata > Mammalia > Chiroptera > Vespertilionidae > Myotis > Myotis brandtii. The sequence continues at coordinate 485,828 of NW_005353324.1, read as the reverse complement.
ATAATACAACATATACAGAAAAAATCTATTGCATTAAATCTGAAAATATAAATATTAAAAATTAAATATATAATGTGTCTACTTCTTAAACTTAAAAAGAGTAAATAACATTGGTGTACAGATGGGAAAATGATGACTCTTGTACAATGCATGTTGTAATACAAATATATTTTTGAGAGTTATTTGTTAACATGAGTTAACTTTAAAGCTTTCATTCTTTTAACTATGAATTTTCTCTTCCAGTAATCTATCTAGATGAGGAGGTAATTAAGAAATATTTATAACAGTGAAACAAAGCATCATCAATGTCTAACAAAAGGAAGGCATAAGTAAAACATGACACATCTTAAAGATGTAATTTCAAAAGATAATATTTTAAAAAGTGATTGTAATCATCTCAAAATTTGAACTTCAAAGTTATAGTATATAAATATATGTATACTGTTTTTAATGTCCAGTTATTTTTATCAATATCCATATAGACATACATATGCATGACAGAAGAAAATGTAGCAGATTTTAAATGATTTCCATTACTGCAGAATGGAAATATTTTATCATTATTTTATTTATTTTTATAAATAACCTCATGCTTTCAACATTTTCTTTAGAAGTATTCATTTATAATTAGAAAGTAAAATGTCAGGTTCACCCATAAAATTATACTTGTTCATAATTCAAAATAATATGTATCTAACTATTTAGCATTAATAGAATAGAAATAGACTGACAAAATTAATAAAAGAATTTTCAGTAAGAAATGCAATGAGAGAGAATGGATGCTGTTGTCCTCACCAATCTTCATGTTTTGAGTGGAGAATTGTACACACATTCCCGAGGTTAGCCCAAAGTTAAAGGGCCAAAGGGTTGAAAGAGTAATTTAAAATTCTCTTTTTCTCCAGTCCTTTGAGAAGACAGACCATGAGTAGATAGAGAGCCAAATGGAATTACGATTTGCAAAAGGTTAAAAATTTACATTTACATTTTACATATTTTATCTTTCAAGTTTCATGATTAGAGTCTAAGCAATGATTCCCCAATTTAAAAAAAAATCTGATTAGAATACTATAGACCATTTCTCAAGATGTAAACCTGATTGATAACCTTGCAACCGGAGAGGGGAAAGAGACTGAGAAAGGCAATATCAGGATTAATGTCTCTGTTATCACTCTTTAAAACAGGTCAGAAATTACAATTGGAGCAGCTACCACTGAACTGGCATCCCTAAATGCAAAGGGAAAAAGAGATCCCTGGGTGGCATGGTCCTAGTGCCAGCACTTCATTGCCAAAGGCAAGATAGGCATGGTTATCATAAGGGACAACACTATCAAAATAGTAATAAAAACAGTTCAATTCAAAAGTCACATATGATGTTGTCTATTTAATCACAGTGTCCTTAGATAAAAAGTACAAATAGTGGGGTGCAGGACCGGGGAAGAGGGGGGTCAATGTGAGAAAAAGGGGACACCTGCAATACCTTCAACAATAAAGATAATTTTTTAAAAGTACTTGAGGAGCCCTAACCGGTTTGGCTCAGTGGATAGAGCGTCGGCCTGCGGACTCAGGGGTCCCAGGTTCGATTCCGGCCAAGGGCATGTACCTTGGTTGCGGGCACATCCCCAGTAGGGGGTGTGCAGGAGGCAGCTGATCGATGTTTCTCTCATCGATGTTTCTAACTCTCTATCCCTCTCCCTTCATCTCTGTAAAAAATCAATAAAATATATTTTTTAAAAAGTACTTCAGGAAAAAAACAAGTATGTGATCAATCTACTAAATTCTTGTCTATATATATTGAATCATCATAAGCAGTTCCCAGACTTGAGGCAGTTTACAGATCCAGAGCCTTCTGAATGAATGGCAGGTCAGATTGCCTTGAGGAAAGACCCTACTGAACTATCAAACATATAGACGTCTATCCCTGGCCTTCCCCATAAGCACATACAGCTATTTACCAAGCTGACTGTGCTTTGGGGAAAGTAGAGTGATCTCTGGAGGATGGCTGGAACCTGCCTCTAAAGTGACTAATTCCTGGAGATCCAAAAATGTCGCTGTGGTCCCCTAGTCAGAGTGGGGTCTCGCAGCCACTAATGGACTTTTAGTTCAAGTCCATTTCACAGTGGGTTCAGTAGGCCCAGAAACCCATCCTGTGGTTATTTCCCTAGTTCCAAAATGCATAATTGGAGGAGACATATTCAACTACTGGCAGAATCCAAACTTTACTTTTGTCTTTCCAATCACAAAGAACACAATGTGTAGTCTTCTCTAGCAGAGTTGCCTTTTTTCTTTTGTCTGTAAGGCTTTTTTTTTTTTACTTAAGGACATTTACCCAGTGGTAGCTTCTATTACATAGCACGCAATAGTAACAAGACATATTCTATGGGGATATTTAAAAAGAAATGCATTTCAAATTAAAATATATTACAGGCATTGGGACAAAAATAGGACTTGTATAATATACTCATGCAAAAAATATGAATTCAGATTATATTTAAGCAAATATACATTCTAGAGAAATAGTCTTCTTAAAATCACATATTAACTTTTTATTTAAGAATACCCAGTATATTGTTTAAAAATTCCCACTTGTCATGAATACACACTTTGGGGAAATTAAAACTGCCTCCACTTGTTAAGAAAATGAACCTAAGGACTCTAAACATAATCAGATTGGAAATTTATAAGTTCTTTCTATAAGCTAATTCTTCTTTAGAGTTAATACCAATAAAAGAATTGTAAATGCTGCTTCTTTAAAATGTGAATAATATGCTCAGCCAATGGAGTATTTTACAATCCTGGGGTATTACTGAAATATTTACAGCTCAGACAAGGGACTGAAAGGTCAGGTTTATTATTCATTTTAGTAAAAATGTAACCACAACACTTGTTTCTACATCAGGGAGTATTATAACCATCATTATAATAATAATAATAACAATGCAAATAATACAGCCACATTGTATTTTGCATTTTTCAGTAGACAGTAGGGCTTGTGACTAATAATCATTTATATTTACACTGAAGCTTTTTTTTTGAAGGAGTTCAGAGTGGTTTTTGAATAGTAGCTCATTACTCATTTCAACAAGTTATTTAGAAAGTTCTTATCCCAGTTCAATAGATGGAAAATTATATCACAGAAAGGTCAGATTTATATTTACTTGTCCAATATTACAGAAGTAAAGTGAGTCAGTTTCAAATCTCTGAGACCTCTTTTTCACCCCTTGATCTAACCACTGGACCAATGCAATTTTGGTCCATGCTGTGGTTTGACCATCAACCTAAAAGTATTTTAAGGCTGACCTCTTTGCTATTACTTTTACAGACCTATAAGCACAGAAGAAAATAACAATTTTTCATTGTGGAGACCACACTAAAAAAGGCTCAGGCATAATTAATTTCTTTTTTTTTTCTTTTTTAAAATCTTATTTGAAACACTTAACCATAGTTGATGTGAACTAAAATTTATAAATATCAAATACTTAATAGTGAAATGCATCATGATCAAATTTATGCTAAAACAAACAAGCAATGTTTTCAGGACTTTATTTGAACATAAATGTATTTGATAGGAGTTAGTTAAAAGAAACCAAAAAATCAGCTTTCAAAAGTTCCCATCACCACAAATAATTAGATATGTAGGAAAAAATTAAAGAACCAATGTTTCAGGAAAGTGACTTGAAAGAGGGAGGAATTGAAAAAGTAAACATAGAATTTATACCAAGGAATGTTGCTTGTTTTTTTGTTGTTGTTGTTGTTGTTTGTTAGTTTGTTTAAACAGTTTTAAATAAATAAATTGTTTAAACAGTTTTAAATAAATTGAAATAAAGTATAATTCTAATGCTTTATCTGACGCTTGATTTTAAAAGAAGACAGCAAACAACAATTGTTATTCTTTAAAACTGAAAATATACAGTGAATATAAATTATACATTAACGTTCCAAAATAAAACAATGTCACTTTCCCTCTTTGTCTATATCATTTGGCTATTTCAAATTTAGTGTTATATTGTTTTGCTATAAATTTAAAAATAACCCCAAAATGGAATTAATTCACAACTATATTCCCATTTGAAAGTATAGATTTGCTTACAGAGACCTTAAGAGTGAATTTTCTTAAATAAACCCATTTATATTTATTTTTCTCTTGTCTGCATCAAATACTCAAACATACTATAAAAATAAATATACATTTTAATTTTTAAATTCAATGAAATTTGAAGATTCCAACCATTAAAACATTAATTAAAATTGTAAATTTGTGTAGAAAATTTTGTTTTGCTATTATATTTACTTTGTTTACCTTAAAATTTTCTCTTAAACCAAAGTGATAAAAATGTTTACTGCACCTTACTTTCTTCTACTACAAAACTTTATATTTAAAAAAAAGAATAAAAAATGAACCTTCTTGCTAGGTTTAATGATTACAACTTTACCCCTAACTCTGAGTCTGAAAATTCAGTACATACACAAAAAATTGAAGTAAGGGGGAGACGATAACCTTCCAAGCTATGGTGATGTAGATGTCTGAAAATTCAGAAAGCAATCACAATAAATGGAAGTAATGACAGAATAAACAAACTTATTTTGATTTCTTTAGATACTTTAAGGTCTCCCCCAAATATTTACTTTTGAGGTAATTCATGTGAACTGAACAAGTTAGAAAAGAACAGGGCTTATTCAAAAGTATAATATATATTACTCTACTGTGTGCAATATATGCTTCAGTTTTTTAGAAATATTTATGGGGAATATATGGATGTTTAATTTTACATGGTTATTTAAATGCAATTATATTTCAGTTACTTTGATGTTTATATTTAAAAATACCATTTATATAATATTAAAATATAAAGATATCTCATTTACACGTACAAACGATAATGTCAAATTTTATCATAATCTTATTTAGTTATACATGTGTTTATTGTTTATCTGATATCCAGGCCTCAGATTTTGCTCAATGTTTTCCTTTTAGTCAAGCTTATTCGTATTTTTTGGAAGAATTTTTCTGATTTTTTAAAAATTGTCACCGTTACTTTAATATTTTATTAACATGTATCAGCTTTGTTATCATTTCATTCCCAAACTTTGTGTTTATGAGTATTATATAATATGTAAGATTTGACTTAAAGTTTAACTTCTGTCTTTTAAAGGACTTATCCCCACATTTGTTTAGACCTTAATTGATCTTGACAATGAAAGCATTATTTTTTAAACCATTTAGCAGGAGTATAAATCATAGCCTTGGTACATATCAAGCAGTTTCAAGGATATTAAAGCAGTTTATTTAAAAGCCAGTGATTTTGGTATCATAGAAAATACTGTTTTGTATTTTTTTTGCAACCTGTCTTATCTTACAGTTAAAATTTCTGTACTATGAGTGCATGAGAAAAATACCCTCATAATTCTTTTTCATTTTAAGAATATGGAGATTTTATTAAACTGACCAAATGAATTCTAGTTCTTTGGGTACTATAAAAGGCAATTTGAATTTTTAAAACATATTCAACTTAACTTTCATGTTGTTGGTTTTTTTTTTCTGATCCAAAGGCATACTAATTTTCAAAACTCCCAGTATCTAGTGATATACAGGTTGCCACTGTTTCATTTTGTTTTAGTGATTCATGAAACTCTAGAGACATGAAAATTCTGATGAGTCACTATCCCAATGATATTACCGAACAACTTCCAAAGCATAAAGTTATCTATAAATGTAGTTACTGAGAATGAGGATGACTAGATTCTATTGAATATAGAAAAGTCTCAAGAAGAAAAATCCAGGAATGATGTGAATATTACTGGGGTGTTTCAAAAGCTATATATTCCTAAGGCATCTCAACTTGGGATCTTAGAGAGTAACCAATTATTATAACCTTGTCTATTACTTGTGAATCTGAGCTAATTTTAGGGAAAGAAATTGAACCCTTTATCGTCACTTTAAATTGTTCCTAAATTGGCAATGTCAGGCCTTTTTGACAGCTGTCACTCTGAAAACGCTATTCACAAGTGACTTTAATTGGATCAAATTCAGACTATAGATTTTTTAAGAAGAAGTAATACTTTAAATGCTGTCAAAACAACTAGTTACTTGGTAGAATCTAAAAAATATATAAATGTGTGGGTTTGTCTCTGCATGTGTGCATATGTGTTCACACATGGGTGTGTGAAATGTACGTGTCCCTGAAGCAGGCCATTTTTTTTTATTAACTCAAGTTCTTTCTTTTCTCTTTGACAATGACTATAAATAGCTCAGTTTCTCGAGCATCTCCCATCTTGCCTTGTAGTCCTGGGATTGGTCAGAGAAGTTTTACAAAGTTTACTGATCTGAGAAATGTTTTGATTTGAGCTATACTGTGCTAGTTGAATAGACTCAATTCAGTGATGGGTCACAGAAAAATGAAGGAACCAGTCCAAAGTCACACCAAATATGACCATGTGTAGTTAGAATCCTGTTTGTTTGTTTTTTACAGAAAGAATAGTAGACTATCTAGACATAAGATACTTATAATTTTAGAGAGGATTAAATATACATCTTCAGAAGTATGTTCCTGACTAACAAATTCTGGTAATTTAAAACTGTTCTGTTTGTTTTTTAACTAATATGTCAATTCTTCAAAATGGACAAAAATTGTAATAGAAATATATTTATGTTGTCTCTATCCCCTCCTCTTCCCCTCCCTCTCTCTGAAAACATACAAACACACATAGATATATACACACATAAATATACAAAGTATAATTTCAATTATAACATTTTAACATAATACAACAGTAGATAGCCACCAAAATAAAGTCTATTTTCTATAACTTTATATTGGTAATGTGTAAATTTAACTCAATGATACTGATTCTGCTTCACTTAGAATCCTCTTTGAACATATTATGCTTTTTAGTTCTTCGAAATTCATTCAGTGTACTTCAAAATGTCAACTTCTAAAGTGTAGAAAGATGTTAATAACTTCCTTAGGTCAATAGTTTGAAACAGACCCAATACAGTCAATAAATACAAACTTTTAGTAATGGTCTATACAACCCACTGCATAGCAGTGAAAGGAAGAATAAAAGCCCCTAATAACAACCAATATACTTATATTTTACTCGACTCTGAAGAATATAACCAAAATATCAAGTATTTAGAAAATATATAACTAATGTCGTCTATACTCCCATTTGCCTAATGGCAGTACTTTTAGCACTATAGGATCATTAAACTTTATATTTCAATAACTTAACTCTTAAAAATCTTGGATGGAGGATTTCATTCATTTTTACCAATTTCTTTTTTTTTTAATTCAAAATATAAACTTGAAATGTTCTCTCTTGTACTATATTCCCAATGACTAATTTTATAAAGGACCTTGCTATTTCCAGTTGATAAACACATCCTAGAAGAACCAGGTATTCAAAACTGTGTTCTATATCACCTCTACGTAAAATTTTGGTACACAAGATGAAGTGACTTCACGATCTTATATATTTTGTAATGAGATAAAGCTATGCAAAAGTTCACAAACTATCTTCAAAGTATGCATTAGAAATTTCCTCTTTTAATGACACCTTACAAAGTTTTAGGCAAAGCTGTGTCCTTTTGGCTTTAAGTTGTCTTTTCTGACAACATAGTGAGGACAAATTAAATGATTCAATTCAACCACGCACACTGATCCACTCCAAGTATGATGATTGAGAAGTATGTATCTGTCAGAGTTGTGCCATATATCATATTAATTATTCATAACTATCTACTCTATTCTTCTTTTATAGATATATTTTTACTGCCTAACTTATTATAATATTCTCCTTCAATTTATGAGCAGAGAATGTGCACATGGACTTGTCAAAATTAAATTTTGTAAAAAATAGAGCCCAACTTACTTCTTTGTAAACTGCATGCTATATTTGTGTGGTGGCTCACAGACATCATTCTTATCATAAATATTAATATTTTTATTTTCTTCTTAAAAGAAATATACAAAATGAATCTTTTCACTATTTAGATAACTAAATATGACATTCGTGTTGAAGTGGAATTTTCAATTTAATGAAACTTTTTTCAAGGCACTATCTTAGAAAATTAGCATTTGGTGCTAAGTGTTCTAGTTAAATATTTATGGCTTTGTTGGGTACAGTTTAACATTTTGAATTTTAAAAAAAGCTACCTCAAAAAATTATAAATATATTATGATTCTCTATTGATATGTAAGCTTTATGAACAACACCAGAATTGCATTTAGCATACCTCTAATGTCTTAAAAAATCATTATCTTGGGCAGATCATTCCTCTTGCTTGGGTTCATATTGCAGAGAAGTTTTCTTAACAGGAGAAATTTTACTCCAGGGTGACCAAGAAGTAAGAGAAAATTATGGTTTTCATAAAAATTTCTAAAAATTTGCTTTCCCTCATTTGTTATATCCACCTATCACTATAACCTGTCAGAAAGGGATAGTGGTGGCTGCAAGGTTAGTTTTTGCATGCTTATGTTTCAAAACAATTTAGTAGTCATTTAAATGTGGCTTGATTGGACCACTTATAATGGAAAGGGAGTTATGGTCTTAAATGTATAGTCTACTACTTTCTACTTTTTAGGGCACGTAGAGTTTGGTCTACTTCAGTAGGGCTGCCATATTAACACAACAAATTCTTATAACATTTAACTAAAGTCTTCATTACTTATTGCCTTAACACCATGTACATCCCCAACAAGGCCACTGCAATTTCATAATCATAAACTCCAATCTACATAGAATATATAGTATCAAACTGTGTTTTTAAACACTCATGCTTTCACAGGATAAAATGAGTTTTTGTCTTTTTCCGATTATGATACCTAGGGTCTTTGAAAAAATAATCTGGAAAAGTTTTGGATCCATTGTTCTTGATCCAAGTTTTTTAAGAATCTCACCATTCTATTACAAAAGTCAAGAGAAAATGAATAAATGGAAATGGATTTTCCTTCCTTTTTATACTACTAGCCTTTACATGGATCTCAAATTATAAGAAAACTCTAGATTAAAACAGGGTGAACTTGTTTTACTAATATACACATATAAGTGTCAGACTGTAATAAAGACATCTTTATATAGACTTTTATATAAAATCTTTTATTCTCTTTCATGTTTAAGGGCAATTGCATATACAGGTTTTTTGGGAAATTTATTATCCGGGGTTACTTTTCTCACTTTCAGTCATGGACTAAATAAGAGAAAATGAACTCTGTGAAGAATAGCTCAATACTGCAAATTATACTGAGTTGGAGATTATTTCAAACTCAGTATATGTCTGAAAAACATTTGCATTAGCATCTACATTTAGACTATGGAAAGATTTGGGTATACATTATCAAAGAACAAATTATATTTTAACTCTTATGACTAGTATTAAAAAGAGCAAAGTCTTTACTCATTAAAACTTTATTTTGAAAATGTAATCATCTAAAATTCGATGGTAAGACCACTAGTGCCAGAACTTAACCTCTCTTCACTCTGTATTCCAGCAACAAGGCCCTGGCAGTTACAGTCTTTGCACTTTTTGATCAGTTTTACCAAGAAAAGAATAATTTGTATCCAGTATTACTTACTGACAAGTTGAAACCTGTGGCTATTTTTCTATTCATAAACATGTTCCTATAAGTGATCTTTAAAATAAATAATCAGAAACTGAGTGCAAACTTTGTCTCATGAAAATGAAAAGAGTATAACATGAAATGCCTTCATTTGAGGCAAATGTCGCAGAAAGGCTAGTACCCAGAACTCAAATCTCTCTCTTTTTATTTATATACATTTGCATCACGTAGTTTTGGATAAGTTTAACAAGAATACACATCATTTCTTTTTGGGGATGACAGCAACACACAAACACCCCTGTCTTGCCTGTCATTATGTTACTGCTAAATCATCCACAACATCATGACCTGACTTTATTTTCCGGGGACGTAGCCCAAAAATGAAACTTAAGTTTCATTCTGATTACATACAAATAGCCAGCACTTAAGAAAACCCTTGAAAAGTGATCTATGTCTGATAATTAAAAAACAAACAAAACAAAAAAAGAAGGGGGAGAAGGAAGGAAGGAAGGAAGGAAGGAAGGAAGGAAGGAAGGAAGGAAGGAAGGGAGGGAGGAAGACATATTTAAATGCCTCATACAATTACACGGTAGGCCTCTGACATTCTCTATGCTGGTATAATAACTAAATGGCAAGTAACACAAAAACAGTTATCCTTGTGAGATCCCTGTTGCATGCTTTAATTAAAACTAAAAATTTACAACAAAATCAACCCTTGGATAAATTGCTCTTTGGTTTAAATCTTCGTTACCTCCTGGAATTTTGGTAAAATCACTGTGTTTTTAAATTAAGCTGGCCTCTCCTTCTCTACTCCATTATAAAAGTCAAATAAGAACCAGACAGAAATCTTAGAATAGTTAGAATAGTTTTGTTTGTGTGTATGTGTGTGTTAAGTCCAACCCCTGTATACAAACTGGTAAAAAAAAAAAAAAATAGATGTTGTAACATAGTACTTTATTCCAACTTAATCTCATCCTTGAATGAACTTCCTTCAAATTTCAACCATTAAAAAAACTAAAATAAAATAAAAGCAGTCAATTTCCTGGTGGTCGTCATTTAAGTAAGTAACCTTTCACACTGAGCAAAACCCAAAAGCCACAGGGTCATTAATCTTTTCTAGTGATTAGAGACACCTCTAAGCGCTTCAAACATTTACCTCTCCTTTCCCGCAGTAGAAATGCTTTTAGGAGGATCATGGTTCATACCTCGCATTCCCTGGAGCCAGAGATGGTATATGTGCAGGGCCCAGATCCATTAACGGATATATCCATGGTCTCAGAGTTTGTAGGCTTGTAGTCCACGTAATACTCCTGTAACGGGGAATTCATTTGTCTTTCAGACTCCCTGGTCTTTTTCCGCCGCCTCTTCATGAGAGAGTGCTGCTGGAGCTGTTTCATGCTGGCGGGGTAGCGTTTCCATGACACGTAGATAACCAGGAGGATCATGGCCACCGAGAGGAACAGGGCCACGCTCCCGGCAATGATTTTGTGAAACGAAACGTGCTCATACTCTTGTTCTGCGCCGGGGATCTGAAAGCCCGGGGAGGCGCTGGGTGCTTCCAGGGTGGGCTGGACGGGGTCAGATTTGGAGACTGTCGGTTTGGGAATAATCAGAGGCTTCTGGGGAGTTTGGGGCACCAGGTGGGATTTTTCTGTGTTGACCACCGGGACTTCAGAGCAGATGTTATAGGTTTCCACGGCGTCGCTCACCTTTTCACCCTGGATATGCTTAGGTCCCGCACATATCATGGTGCTTTCCTTATTCCCTTTGAAATTCTTCAGCCAGTAAAATAGAGGGCAAATACTCCGACTGCATTCCCACATATTTCCAGACAAAGTGATGGATATTAATGATATCCACGCGTTGACAGTTTCCTGGGAAATGTTGGTGAGCTTGTTGGAATCCAGATTCAATTTCTGCAGATTGGGCAGGCATTTAAATGTGCCCGGCTCGATTCCTTGGATGTCATTCCCTGATAAATCCAAGTTGTGCAAGGAACTCCAAGTCCATGTCAAGCCTTGGCTGATGGAGCGAATCCTGTTCCATTGTAAGTAAATGGAGCGGAGGTTGAAGAGACGCGGGAAATGAGCAAAATTGATCTTTGAAAACTGATTGTGCTCCAGGTGGAGTTCCTTTAACTTCAGGAGGCCAGCAAAAGCATTGCGGGACAAGCTGCGGAGCCGATTGTAACCCAAATCCAGGAAGTCGAGGTTTCGACAGTCTTGAAAAACTCGTATTGGCACAGTCTTGAGTGAGTTAGATCTCAAGTGCAAAATGATGAGTTTCCGGAGGCCTTTGAATTGTTCCGATTGCAAAGTCTGAAGCTTATTGTAGGAGAGGTCCAGATTGCGGAGATTAGGAACCGGGTGAAAGGTTTTATTGTGCAGATAGGTAATTTTGTTGGAGCTTAGAATTAATTCTTTCAGTCTACGAATGCCTTGAAATGCATCTTCATCCACCGAGCTAATGTAATTATGGTCAAGATAAAGCCATATAAGCTGGTTAAGGCCAGCAAACTGATTGGATTTGAGTTTCTGAATGCTGTTGAACCTTAATGATAAGCCTTGCGATCCTCCAGAAATGTTCTCTGGGATATCTGCGAAAGCATGAGACTCACAGTACACAATTTTGCCATCACATCTGCAGTTCTTTGGGCAAGCTCTCTGAGCCCCCGTGAACATAACAAGCAGCAGTGTGGAAAGTAGCGCCAGCACCACGCGCATGCCTCGCAGCTGCGTCATTAAACGGAAACCTACAATGTTAAAAAGAAGACAAATGCACATTGTAAAGCTATTCATATAAAGCATCCCCAGCTTACCAAGATCAAGGGCATTTCCTCTAGGGCAGTGACGGGACAGTTGATTTCAGAACCATGCATTTAACATTGAAAGCTTTCTTGTCTCCGGGGCTGCATATTCCCTATCAGGTTTCATTCGTTCTTCCTTGATTTTTAAATCACCACAGGGCTGTAGAACCGAGAACAGCTTTCTTTCCCGAGTTTCAGGAGTTCATGCAAACATCAGCAGTGAAAAGCACTGAGCCTGGCTTATCGCTGAATGCCAACATTTTAATAACAGTAAGTATTTGGCAAGTCAGTGTTGAATACCAATACCAAACGCAGGAGCACCAAGTCTTCTGGTAATGGGGGGGAAAAATAAAATGTGATTTCCTAAAGCCCCATGCTTGTACATCTTTCCTAGTTGAGCACGCAGGCTGTGATTTGGCAAAGGAGCTTCAGTCATATGTCAAGGTAATCCAAGTCTGTCCTGCCTGAAATTGTATCATTATTGCATAATAGAAAAACAATGTTTGAGCTCTGAGAAAATGGCATTGGGACCAGCGCGGGCAGCCAATGAAGCCTGGTACGAAGACTAATTAGTCAAGATCCTCAACATTAGGAAGAGCTGCCTGCCTTAGCTCTCCTGCCCAGGGATCTGCACAGCTCAGGACCCTGACTGTTGATAACACAAAACACTCCAAAGTTCAGATCCTCGGGTTCTCATTAAAATATCTGCATAAGGTGAAACATAAGCTCGCGTAGTGTTCGTTTTACTGTTACGTTTAACATAGTTGCTTTTGCAAATGTGAGGTATAAACAAGTAGAGAAACGCAAGCTACCATCCCCCTCCCCCCCTATCCCAACCTGCTCAAATGTCTCGCGGACTTTTTTTTTTCTCCCCTACCTCCATTAACTTCTGAAAACCTACAAAGTTGCAATCTATGGGCACTGAGGCTGCATTTCCAAGTCATAGCATCTTAAGGGATTTCTTTACCCTGTCAACAGGAGATTTATTAGTTCTTAGTGGTAGGAAGGGGAAAAAAAGAAAAGAAAAAAAACTACTGTGTGCTGAGGTTTCTATATTCCCCTTAAATATTCATATTTGTAACCGAGAGGCAATCAGCCAAACCTCTAAGCAAAAAACAACCTCTCCTTTTATTCAACCAGTTAAGTCCTTTTTTATTTTTTCTGTTTGAAACCCGATCTTGCTCTCTGTCCTCTTGCCAGCTACAGACTCATTGAAATACATTCCAGCTCTCCCAGACAGGAGAAGGGGGGCTGGCGGGGGGGGGGGTGCCAGTCACACTTGAAAAAGGAAGACGGGCAAATGACTGCTGGAAATTTGGATGCTGTGGTCAGAATACAGCCTCAAAGATAAAGCAAGCCCTTGTGCGACCTCTGAGAAAGTAACGACCCCACCCCTCCAGGAACGCAGCAAAGTGCTAACCACCTTCCTGACAGCGACCAGAAACGCACGCACGGTTAATATTATCAAGAATATAGAAGCAAACACAATGTTTATCTCATGCTCAATTCCCAAGCTGTGGGTACGCATACCGAAGAGACAGTCTGAAAGAGATGTCTCTCGAGTCTAAGTCCGTGTTATGCATTTACGAATTTTAAAGAAACTACCGAAAGGAAAATGATCTAAAAATATAATAGCAACTACAGTGAGTCAACTGGCAAACTCGGAGGCTGCTGCTTTTTGCCTGTTTCCCCCGTCTTTTATCAGCTAACGCCGCGACGCGACCGAGGCTAGGAAGCCTAGAGGATCAGCTTTGCTAAGGAAACAACAAAAGTTCACTTACCCATCCTTTGTCATCCAAAAGCGGTTCCCCCCTCTCTCAGCTTTCTTCTTAATTGGTCTCTTGTGCCGAAACCACCACCACCTTCATGACACAGTGCGGCTGTCATTCACACCATCCTGATCCCGCATGTGAGCTAGTAGCCCCATACAAACTTCCCCGGAGAGGACGGGCAAAAAAATATATATACATATATGAAAAGCTCTGGGGGGGAGGGGGGTGCGGGGAGGGCTTCTAGGCTCTGAGGACCATTGTGTGATTCACCAGAGACCCATCAGCAGTAATTGGCAATCTGTGCGAAAGAGCTACAGCCCATCTTGAAGGTAACCAACTTCTCTATAAAAAGACAGAGAGAGAGAGGGGGAAAAAAAAAGAGAGAGAGAGAGAAGAAAATCTTCAGAATACCTGGCATTCCTTATTGTGCTGGCTTTTGCCATTCCCAGATAAAGCAATTCATCCTCTGGCTTTTCAGTTCTTGAAGCAAGCAGGCCTCCTGTGCTGCCTGAGACCCCAGTTTAAAAGCCATGCAGGCTAGGTTTATCCATTTAGCTGGTCAGGTTTAAAGTGTTTTGTAGCTGTGCTGAGAGGCAGCCCTTGTCTAATTCAGAAGGCTTTCCAGAGACTGATGATGCTCAGAGCTTGTTGGTGCTAATGCTTGAGTTTGTGATACACTGAGTGCCCTCCGCTGGAGAAAACAGATTGCACATTAAAGACGGGAACAAGTGAGCCTGTCAGTGGTGTGCAGCCTTCCCTCTCTCAGAAAGGGAAATTAAAGGCGCAGGATCACTTTTTTTTTTTCCTCTCCAATAATATATATTATGAAAGGTTTATGCAACGGAGTACCATTCTCTGATATCAAATATGAAGTAAAACACTGCTTCTCTAAATATTATGTAATTGGTAATTTTTAAAAGTTGCCTTGACCCGATTTATTTCTTTTTGCTGCATATGCATGCATCACAAGGGAATTTATTACATGTTTTTTTTTTCAATAACAGAACTAATTTGAGCTTTATTTTTGTTGCTGTTTGTTTGTTTGATTTATTTACATTTTTTAAACAAACCACACAGAGAATCAATCTTATTCAAGGGGGAAAAAATGTAATAAAATCACTTTTAAAGATGATTACATGGCAAATCTTAGGTCTATTTTTTAAATTCCCAACTTATGGTAATAAAATAAATTCTGCAATTTTGTGCATTGTATTGAATATTCTAGATCATTGCTTTCTAAAAATGTACATTTTTAGTTTTAAATCAGTTATCTTTAATACTATATTACCAAATGTACAGGTAGCTAAGAGAGTCTAGATGTTAAATAAGAGTAGAAATGCCAGCTTCGTATCATTAGCACAGTTACTTTTTAAAAACTTGTCTACATTTTAATGTAAATGTTTCTCCAGCAAGTCATTTATCATAATGTTTATTTCTATTTTAAAAAGTAAGTATGTTCTAGATCATTGTTGTATTCCTCTAAAATGTGCAGAATATCCTCAGAATTAGGAGGGATGAAATGACGAAATACCTGAGATATGTATTTTTTAAAACCTATACATTATTTTTGAACCTGAACTGAAATTTAAAAAATAATATAGCATCACGCTTCTATTTTGTTTATCTTCTTTACTTGTTTATTTCATAATCCTCTTGCTAATAATTTTGGAACAATCCAGAATGAACCAATGTAACACAGAGAAAGACTGTTGGATACGTTGCTAACCTAATTTACCCTGTGTGAGAAGTTTAAATGGAGTTTAAGCAACTAGAATTACTGAAAATAAAAATTTTTAGAAATACTTCTTGGTTTTAGACTATCTTCCAAAATATTTATATGTGGGGAGGGCTTATCATATACGTAACAAAAAAAAAATTGACTCAGATTTAATAGTATGCAGTCACAGGCAATTATCCAAATACTAGGTTTTCTGAAAAAAAAAGGGGGGGTGGGGAGGATAATATGTAACCCAAGTATATTGCTTTCCCATTAACTGATACCTGAATTTCTATTTTAAGAATGTTTACCTTTGGCTTCAGGATTAATACCGGTTGAAATGCAGATGCATACCAAAAGAGACAATATTATTTGGTTAATGAAGGGGGTATATCTATCTACAAAAATAAACATAAGTAATACATATATAATTTGTTCATCATTGTGTAGTTTATATCGAAACAAAACCCCACCCAAATATTCAATGATAGAGGATTAATTCTGGAAAAAAATACTCATGAAATAGAACATATGCTGCCATTAAAATGAAAATGGTTTATACATGCTGAGAGGAAAGGATGATCACAATTTATAAAGTTCGGAGAGAGGGGAAGAGAACACCAGTGAAGGAGAGTCTGTCACTCTACACATTTTTGTTTGCATTGGGCCAAAGTAAAAAGGAGATCATTTAAATGGATTTTACATAAACAACTAGAGTTATTGTGCATCACTGAAAATGAATATTTTTAGAAATATTTCTTGGTTTTAGACTATCTTCCAAAATATTTATAAGTTTTAGGGGATACCATATGCGTAACAATAGAATGTGTTTTTATTTAATCTTTTATGATTTTTTTCTTCTACATTTTAAATTTTCAAATGTGATAAATATATGGTCCCTATATGTACCAAACATATACAGACATATGAATGAATTTTTCTTTGTTTGAATATAAGATATAAGAAGAGCTTTTGATAGTGGATTAAAAATAACCCAATGACGTTACACACATTTATGGTGTAAACATGCATAAATAGAAGTGTTGTTTGAAGTTCTAAAAGCTAATAGACGCTGATTTATAAAGTCATTACCAGATCATATGTAGAATATATAAAGAATGATGTCAAAAATCAGTTACAGGTCCCTTGAACACACTGTGAGGACATAAGAGGGTCAAGAGATTAGAGATTGACAAATGATATTGTGTGAAGATTTCTAGATACACACACACACACACACACACACACACGCACTCATCCTTCCAAAGGGAACGTTTTGGAAGGAAGAGGAATGTCAGCTACTAGGTTTAATTGTAGTGAATGGTATTTCTATGGGCTACTTGGACATGATATGTGTTTCTAGCAGTGAGCCCAGTACAATAGAATGGTATCTGATTTCTGTCTGGGAAATCCAGGAGATAAGAAGAAATAATACTTTCACCAATAAAGATTTTTTTAAAAAGAAGAAGAGATGGTTGAAAAAATAAAATGGAGAAAGAAGAGTAAAACTTGTATTGAGATTGGCTTTTGGATTTCACTTGCAGAGTTTATCTGGATAAAAACATGCACAAGTGTTTTCCATGGAATAAAGGAGAAGTTTGTGGGATAGAGAGTGAGCTTGGTGTTGTTTTCATTCCCGAGGAGAACAGAAAGAGTCTATATGGGTACACTACCCAAACAGACGATGACAACAACAACAGAACAAATCAAGTTTGACAAGCATCACATGGATGACAAAGAAAAAACATGTGTCATCCTCATCATGGGAAATTTGACCCATTATTTCTAATGGTGCAAAAAGGGAAATATCGATGTGCCTGTAAGAAACAGAAATACATTTGGCATCTTCTAGGCTCAGGCATTTCAAACCTTTTCACAGTAGTACCAGTTTTACAACCATGAAGTTTCCTGGTTGTCAGAAACAGCAATGAGTAAGTGTGAGAGGAGGTAGGCAAGAATGAGAAAAGCTGGGGGACATCTGTAATAGTGTCAGCAATTTAAAAAAAAAAGAACGAGGAAAGCTAACTATGCTTCCTCTGTTTTCTACAGCAGATGGCTCACTTGCAACTGGTCCTACATTTGAACATGGGGAGAAGGTTTAAGCTTTATATGAAATATGAGCTATTGACTAATATGGTAAATTTAATACTTCCATTTTCTGATTTCAGACATCATGAACTAAGGATAAAATAAAATATTTTGTTACCTCAAAGCATTTGCTGATCTCACCTTGATAACTTAGAATTGACCAGGGTAGAAGGATTTTTACCACAAATAGAATGTTCCATACATTCTATTTTCCAAAGATTTTTTCATACATCATGGAAATCAGCAAAACCTAAGAATGAAAGTGTGATTCATTTCTAGAGTGTCCAGACTTAAAGAAAGTGATGAAGAAAACATTAGTAATATGGATTAAACTAAAAAGTGTGCTGCATTTGTAACTATCCTATATAATAAAAGCTTAATATTGAATAGAATGTTCCATACATTCTATTTTCCAAAGATTTTTTCATACATCATGGAAATCAGCAAAACCTAAGAATGAAAGTGTGATTCATTTCTAGAGTGTCCAGACTTAAAGAAAGTGATGAAGAAAACATTAGTAATATGGATTAAACTAAAAAGTGTGCTGCATTTGTAACTATCCTATATAATAAAAGCTTAATATGATAAGTGTCTGGTCCACCAGTCAGCCATTCAACCCATCAAAGCATAATATGATAATGATATGCTAAGGTCACTCAACTGCTTGCTATGACATGCACTGACCACCAAGGGGAAGACACTCCAACAAGGAGGTTAGCTTGCTGCTGGGGTCTGGCTGATCAGGACTGAGCGAGACGGGCTGGACATGCCCTGGAGCCCTCCTGGGGTCGCTACCAGGCTGGCCAACCTCCCACATCTCTTCCTGGCATTGATCGTGCACTGTGGGGTCCCTCAGCCTGGCCTGCACCCTCTTGCAATTCAGGACACCTTGGGGGTTTTGGAGAGCCAATTTCAGCCTAATCAGGCAGGCCCGGCTGAGGGACCCCACTGGTGCACGAATTCATGCACCGGCCTCTAGTGTAATTATAAATAGCACACAAATTGAGAACTTTATTTCCAGTATTTGAAAATTATTATCTGGATTGAGTAAAAAAGTCACTCATATTGCCCAGGCTGGTGTTGTTACATGGTTAGAGTGTCAGCCTGCACACCAAAAGGTCATGGGTTTGATTCCTGGTCAAAGACATGTACCGAGGTTGTAAGTACTATTTCCCGCCCTGGTTGGAGCATGTGCAGGAGGCAACCAATGGATGTCTCTCCCCACCCCCGCTCCCGCTCCCGCCCCCACTCCCTCCCACTCTCTCTAAAAATCAATGGGAACAAATATCCTTGGGTGAGGATTAACAAAAAAAAAAAAAAAAAACAACAAAAAAAGTCACTCATCATTAACAAATGAGCAAAATGTCAATATATGTCTATGTTATTTCACTTTTGTCTTACGCATTAATGTAAGCAAAAATATCACATAGTATTCATGTGTGAATAATACTCAAAGAGCCAGTTGTTAAGCAGTACACTAGGGGGTATATATTTATTGTTCCAAAAGCAAACTAGTCTGAATATTTAAATGCTAATGATGACCTAGTTTTAATGAATAAATTAAGTAGTCAATCATTGCTATTATTACAATCATTGTCACTTTCAGTGCCCTCAATACCTTCTTTCTTTCCTAAAATAGTGTTTTTCCCAATTAAAAAATAAAATGGTATGTATCAGTTAAAAAAATTAAGTTACAACTTAAAAAAAATCTCAACTCAAATTGAAAGAAAATAAAATGGAAAATTATTTTAGTTCATGCAAATCAATATTTTATTATAGTCAGATATAACTTGATTCAGAAATGAAAAGTATCCCTGGTAGCCAGTTTCTTTTGGTCCATTTCTCAGGTCTAACTTCCTTATTTCCATTCTAATTCTGGTTTCAAGATAACCCCCATAGCTCTAGCTCCATGTATATTACCATTCAAGAACTAATAATCATTTCATTGCATGCAGTGGCTCTAGTGGAGTCTTTTTCTTATTCCACCCCTGAATAACTTTCTGTTCTACAGGATTGGGAGTCCCTAAGTAGTTTAGTTTACATATAGGCCATACATTCCATCCCTGGAGTTGTGCTGGGCATAGCTTATAAAAACAAAACAAAACACAACACTGAAAGTGAGAGGGAAAAAATGTGTGTATGTCTTCCAAACTATAAAGTCATCACTAAAAAGTGGCTGCCCTGCCAAAGCACCTCATGCATCTAGGCAGGGACCATGTAACTAATCACTTCCAGATTAACACAAGCAAGAAGGAGGGTTTCTTTCTCCTTCCTCTGACTAGAGCCCTTTTAAGCCGTTTAGGTACTGGATGACAGGGGATAATATGTGTTACCAGTATAAATGGGATGAGGGGTAATGATGAATATTGGGAGCAAAAAATATACACCATGCAAATAAATACACAAATGAACCAAACATATAAACAAATGAAAATAACAATTAAGAAGCAAAAACAAAATAACAAAATATAACTATGTCCCAGTAAATTTCTTTTGCTCTTGCCATACCCTAGCATCAGGACATCATGGTACCTATGCTTTTTTTATTCTCAATATGTGAAGCTTTTTCTACACATATGTAACATATCCCTAATCCTCCTAACTTCACATTTAAACAGTAGGAGAGCAAATTAATGTTGTCAGGACTTTCTCCTATACATACATACATACACACACACACACACAGAACCACCATACATGCACATGCTTAAAAATAATTTACTCTTCAAGACACATTTGAATTAGGCACATAATTCAATTTCAACACAAATCATCATTTTTGAAAATAAGTAACCTTTGACCCTTTTTCAGTTTACCTATAATGACTTAACAGCACCTAATTTCTGATAGTCGTGATAATTAGTTACTTAATTTGTTAAAAATTTAAAGAAAAGTAACATTTTATTATGTGTATTTAACTGAGTTAAACTTTGAAGACACAGACTTAAAAATAACTGTGGTTACTATCTTTTAAAAAAGTAAATCATGAGATAGGGATTTCATCAGATTAATAGAGTTTGTAAACAAGAATGAAATCAAAATGATAGACTTATAACAGAATAATTAAAAATAATTTAATTTAATATCTCTATAGATAATTTTTTTAATATATTTTATTGATTTTTTACAGAGAGGAAGGGAGAAAGATAGAGAGTTAGAAACATCGATGAGAGAGAAACACCGACCAGCTCCCTCCGGCACATCTCCCACTGGAGATGTGCCCACAACCAAGGCACATGCCCTTGACCAGAATCGAACCTGGGGCCCCTCAGTCCGCAGGCCGACACTCTATCCACTGAGCCAAACCGGTTTCCTCTCTAAAGATAATTTAAATGGAAATTGGGAAGAGCTGAATGGGATATTTTTTAGTGATCTAGATAAAAGAATATAATATCAAATTTAGTTTAGAGGCTTTCATGAATATCTCTACGTATTTTTTCAACCATATACCATAAAAAGAAGCCATTTTACTGAATTGAAAATACTTTTATTAAAACAATACTTACTCTTATATGCTTAACTTTACTTAATTTTACTTAATAATGTGCTGATAGTCTATTTCACTGACTTCTAAGTGTATATAGAATGAAGGATATTAATATAAATAGACAGATATAGAAATTAAAATTAAGATAAGCCTAATAGCCTTTCAAAATCTCACAAATAGTTAATATTAGTTTTATGAATAGAACTCAATGCATGTGCAATGATTGCAGTTTGCTGGTATAAGATTTTGTCTACTTTAGCCAATAGTGGAAACATCCATTGGAAATTCTGTTACCAAAAAGTAAATCTTGGCTCAATCGCTTTTGATTGTTTGTCTTCAATGTCTGCTGTTTTCAGAAACTTTGAGGTGACATAAGAAATCATACCCAAAAAATGACAAATTCTGATATATAACAACGCACAACTTTGGTTCAGGAAAAAAATTTAAAAAGGAGAGCAATAGATCAAGGATTGTTTCTATGTAATATTTTAAAATATAACAATATAGATAGGGGTAATAAGTTATAGGAAATTCAGAAAGTCAGACTAGAAAAAACAAGCAAAATATATATCTCTACCAGGAAAAGAAAGGTTAAACACCACATAGTAACTATATTAACAGATATTATATTTTCAATTATAATACACATGTTTTTATGCCTGTGTTTATCTTCTATTAGAAAGGGGATGGTATGAATTTAAATAGCAGAAATATTTTGAGAGCAAAGTAAATAATGATAGTAGAGCTACTATAATATTGCCAGTAAGATTCAAGTTTAGATAGCTTTTACATATAGCTTTTAATAGTCAAAAATACATTTAGTAAACAAGTACTAATCTCTGTGTAGCTGGATATAAAAAATTAAGTTAATTAGTCCTAACTTAAGTTCCTTATCTATAAAATGGATACAATAGAAAAAATAGTATATCGTTTTTATGGTTATTGTTTTTAATATGTTTTTATTGATTTTTAGAGAGAGAGGAAGGGAGAGGGAGAGAGATATAGAAACATTGATGAGACAGAAACATCAATGGACTGCATCCTGTATGCCCCCTACTGGGGATCAAGCCCACAACCTGGGTCAGTGGCCTGACTGGGAATGGAACCAGTGACCTCTTGGTGCATGCAATGATTGGGACCTATGGTT
>NW_005353324.1:408938-463165 GCF_000412655.1 Myotis brandtii | reverse complement strand
ATATATATATATATTCTCCATATCAATATCCCTATGTTAATAAGGATATACATTTGTATTTAATGTGTATTTGTTGTTTTCTCCAATAGATTTGAAAATATTTAACTCAGCTAGACTGTATATATTTTGTATTTTTCACTATCAACTTTTTCTTGAGAGAAAATTCAAGCTTTACAGTTTTGTTTTGTTTTAATTGACTAACTGTCCATATATTATCAGGCCTACACAGTCCTTTCAGTCATAAATGTATTTTTGTATTGGCACTGTCAACAAGGGGACCTGTATATGGTCCAGGCTCAACCATAAATTAGCAAAATGACTTTAGTAATATCACAATTTCTACAGACATTTTCCCCCATCACCTCTAAATGAAGACATCAGTTTGTGTCAGGTGCTAACAGTCTCTGATCAGTAGCATGCTATCTGAATTACAGAAAACAAATACCGTAATAGGTTATAACTATCAGGAAAATTCAAGGGAATCCAGTCATGCAATGCAAAATGATGTTTCAGTCAACAATGGACTACATGTATGATGGTGGTCCCATCTATATATATATATAAAACCCTAATATGCAAATAGACCTAATAGCGGAACAACCAAACAACCTGTCGCTATGACATGTGCTGACCACCAGGGTGCGCGCATGGATCATGGTGGGTGTCGGCCTCAGTGGGATGGTGGATCATGTGAGCAGGGGTGCCAGACCAAGGCGGGGCACTGGTTGCTGTCTTCAGGGCGAGCCTCTGGTGGTTACTGAAAATTCTTTGCTCCCGTGTGCTGCTGTCCCGCCCGGTGCTCACACTTACTGCTGGCGTCAGCCCCACTAGCACCTGCTGCAGGTGCCCGGTGCCAGCCCTGATTGCTCAGCACCATCAGTGGGTGCGAGCAGTGGCTGCTGACCCCGATCACCCCTCAGGGCTTCCCCACCTCCCCCTGCTCCTGAGGGGCGATCAGGGCCAGCAGCTGCCTCTCGCACCGGCTACTGGCATCGGCTCCAATCGTGGGAGCAGATACCCCAATGGTGGGATTGGCAGCGGTGGGAGCAGGGCTGCCGGCTGACAGGGGACCCAGGACTGCAGTGGGAGAGGCTGGGCGGGGGTGCAGATGATGGGCTGAGACCCACCCCTGTGTCCACCACAGCCTCGTGGCCCACAGTTCTTTCAAGGTGCACAAACTCATGCACTGGGCCCTTAGTAGATTATAATGGAGCTAAAACAAGGATATTGCCTAGTGCAGTCTTAGCCATCATAAGGTTGTAGCACAACGCATGACTCTTCCGTGCTGGTCTCAGTCTATTGATGGTAATACCAATAGCTAGAAACGTCCGGGGCACTCACCTGGGCCCCAGTGAGCTTCCCACAGACATCTCTCCTTTCCAAACCAATGTTATAGTTGGACTGACCCTTATTATGACTGTAAGACACCCTTAAGTGGTAACCATTAGGAAGATTTGAAGAAAAAAAGAGTTTACTACTTACAGCCTCTGGAGCATACAGGCCATCAAGAGGGCATACAGAGAGGTGGTGGAGACAGACAAGAGAGAGAGAGAGCGGAAGAGAGAGAGAGGACACAGACCTGGAGTTCTGCACTTAATGGGGTAGCAGGTGGGGGCCACAGGTTTTCCTGGCTCACTCTTCATTGGAGAGTTTAAAACATAAGAGAGAGCCCAGGCCAGATGGCTTCATTGGTTGGAGCGTCATCCTTTACACCAAAAGGTTACAGGTTCCACTCCAGCCAGGGCACATATCCAGGTTGCAGGTTCAAAACCCTGTTGGCCATCCTGCTTCCTTGACAAAATTGGACCTATCAGGGATTATTCCACCAGCCATTAAACATTCCTCCACCCTTCTCATGCATTACATTAAACAATAAAGAGAATGTTTGAGAAATTTTAGTCAATTAGATGAGAAGACATTTAACATTCACCTGGTAAGATTAAAGTCTTTATCAATGAATTCATGACTTCACAATGAGTCCTTTAGCCCTCTACTTCTCAAAAAAAAAAAGCCTTTCAACTGAAAACAGAATAAAACAAAAAAATTAAACATACCTCAAATGCAAACTCTCCTTATTTGTAACTATAAAGAATCCAACTGAAAAACAAAAACAAAAATCTTATAAGTTGATTTTAGATGTATGTAACAGTTTGTAGCAACTTCAGCATTAACATTGCAATTATTCAGGGATGTGAGCTATATAAGTTTCTGTTACAAGGTCCCCCGCTGACCCTGAGAAACTCTCATTTACAGTAGACAGCATGGAGTCACTACATAGCAAATGGACAAATAAACATCCTTCAGCAGCTGGGAGTAGATTCCATCTTATTCTGCAGGAGAGTAAATAACAAGGCAACATGAACTTAGATGCACTGCAATTCCTATACCAGCTTAATGATGAACACATAACTACAATGTTAATAACAACCATCCAGATATTACCCTGAAACACACATCTCATCAGAAAATGCTACTATAACAGAAACAGATTTCTCATACACACACATGCCCCCACACACAAACATCCAGCACTTTTCCCACAAACAGTTTTGTTTGTAAGCATTTTACTTGCCATAAATTACTGCCATGAAAATGTAGTTATAGATTTTCTACATCTAACTTATTTGAAATTTAAGGTTTCAGTAACCTTAAGAAAAAAAAAAAAAAAAAAACACCGAAGAAACCCAATGCCATTAGAAATTAGTAGAGGAAATTGAAAGGGTCTTCCATGGTTGGAGAGATTCTCGATTTTAGTTCTATCCAGATGCCAGCTAAAGAGTATGACTTTGGTCTAGTTATTTAAAAACTCAGGATGTAATTTTTGTTGTGTGTATTTTTTTAACATCTGCATATAGTCTTATAAAATTTACTATATTTTCTAAAGGTAATGGCAAAAATGAATAGGTATTTTAAAAAATGAATAGGTATTAATAGGTTAAAACATGCACTCCTGGAAACTTCCATGAGCTAACTAAAACATATTTCTAGGGGAACAGGAATTGCATTTCAAATTTAACAGAAAGGCTTTATTTCAGTAGGTGGTATTTCCCAATTAGAGGGCAGGCAAAACGGACTGCCCACTCTGGTAGGCATGTAACTCACTTCAGCACATGGAATGAGAAAGGGGCCACATACTAAACCTGACAAGCTCAGGGAAGGCCTACAAGGAGACCTTACAAACTCAGAGACCTAAATAGGATGGTCAGAAAGTAAAACTTTCTAACTAAAAGGGAGTCCTGGAAGGTAGTCATGTCCTAGGATGGTGTCTTCCTTGACAAAGATCAATCTTTCCCTTAACTGAACCTGTTGTCTTTTTGTAGCTATGATAACACATCTTTGGATTGTTAGGTAATCCTCTTTTTCAGACCCCTCAGGGCAAAATCTCACCAGAACAGGAAGCCACAGAACCCTCCATTGTTCTCCCACATAGCATCTCCATGTGCTGTCAATGTTCATTGTTAACTATCCCATACCCACCAATGTAACAGAAGTTTGTGTCTGTTTTACTTTTTATCAAATCTCAGAGATTTCCTCCCTTTGCTTCCTTCCACCTCCCTAATCTATCACCAATGGATTTCACGCAACCCCCTTACGTCTTCCCCTTTGGCTCTGATGTATACAATAAATGATAAACCTGCCATTTTCTGGAGCATTTTCTCAATCCATTGAGATTTTGCTTTCCCTGCAATTGTTATTATTTTGGCTCAAATAAACTCATAAAAATTCTCTACAGGTTTGGATGTTTCTTACATCAACAAGCAATAGGACATGAGAGCTTGTTTCTGAGGACAAATGGGCTGGGGAGATGTAAGCTCTGTACCTCAACACAGAAGTTAGGGTCCCACAGGCACCCTGTTCCATCCATTCAGACATGAAGCTCGAGGGTTCAGCCAAAGTACAGCTGGCAGAGAGGGGTCTGGAAGGGCAGCCTTGCATCCGCCTGGGATAGGCTACATGATCACACATCAGAATTGCTGTGTGATCATAATGAAAACAACAAACACCGATTTAACCCTTACTTTATGCCAGTCACTCCTCTATTTTTTTTTTGTTTTTGTTCAAATATATGCTCTAAGAACTGTTACTAATTTCATTTTACAGATGAGAAAACAGAAAAATAGATGAAAAAATAAATTTCTCAAGATTGTACAATGATTACATGGTAAAGTCAATATTAGAACCCATGAGTAAAATTCCAAAGCCTATGCCCTTAGCCTCTAGGCTAGTCCAATGCAAGCTATTCTGTGTTAGTTGCTCTTGAGAGGGTGGGAGAACATAAGCAGAAGCTGTAAGCACCATCAGTATTGGAGGTAGATTCAGTCCTCATCAGGTTTGATTTTTACACTAACTAAAGTTGTATGGACAATAGCTAATCTGCAGAGCTAAGTTAGAAAATGAACTCACTCTGAGTTAATAAAAGTATGGAGCTAGTCTGGCCAGTGTTGCTCAGTGGTTGAACATCAACCTATGAACCAGGAGGTCAGGGTTCGATTCCTGGTCAGAGCATGTGCCCAGGGTTGTGGGCTTGATCCCCAATTGTGGGAGGGGGCGTGCAAGAGGCAATTGATCAAAGATTCTCTCTCATCATTGATGCCTCTACCTCTTGTTCCCACTCTGAAATCAATTAAAATATATTAAAAATATATTTTAAAAATATGGAGCTATATAACCTCTCTGACACTTTGTGTGGGCTGAGATCCTCTTCAAGGGGACTAGGAGAATATCGACTGCTTCCAAGAAGGAGTGATTGAATTTTAGGTCAAATGGAGGATGGTATTGATATCGTTGTGATTAGCTAGTTATTAATAATAGGAAAGAAGCAAAGGGGGAAGTCACACATTATAGGCATACTAGAGACCCGGTGCATGAAATTCACCGAGGGACCCCACCGGTGCATGATCAGGGCCAGGGAGGGACAAGGGAGGTTGGCCAGCCAGGGAGGGACCACAGGAGGGCTCCAGGGTATGTCTGGCCCATCTCGCTCAGTCCTGATCGGCTGGACTCCAGCAGCAAGCTAACTTACTGGTCAGAGCATCTGCCCCCTGGTGGTCAGTGCATGTCATAGCAAGCAGTTGAGCAGCCTTAGCATATCATTAGCATATTACACTTTGTTGAGCGAACGACTGGACAACCCGACACTTAGCATATTAGGCTTTTATTATATAGGATATCATTAGCATATTATACTTTGATTGGTTGAACAGATGACCAGACAACCCGACACTTAGCATATTAGGCTTTTATTATATAGGATTGTTTGGGTAGTGTCACCAGGAAGCTGCAGTTTCACACTCCCCAGGGAACAGGATCTACTCCCTGCAAAATACTGGAGGAAGGGATTGAACAAAGGAAAGATAGATGCAGTAAAGTTGGGGTGACATAGGGAAAGTACTTGCCTAATCAATCACACCAAGAACAGAGATCATTGGCCAAAATGATCTGGCCAATGCAAGCATGAAAAAATTTGGGAATATATAATCTTCTAAACAAAGGAATTCTCTCTCTCTTGTGCTTGACTCTTGGCTTGTGGAGTTATTTTGCTCCTACTTCCTTGCATTCAATCCATTGCCCACAGTCATGTGGGCTCCACACCCAATGAACTAACGGACTGCAGCAGGAAGCACAGCTAAGCTAGCCTGATGCTGTATTGGACCTGGCTCCAACAATGGAAAGAAAACTATGGGCACTGGCTCTTACTTTAGCTCTACTAAAGCCTCAGCTACACTTCTTCTATGGGAAATGGGAACTTTTGAAACTCAGGCATTTAATTCCACAGAAATAAATCTTTGTACATACTTCATCCTTCTAAGGGGGCCTTCATAATTTCTTATTTCAGCCATACCCCAAGAACCTCATCCCCTTGAGCAACCAGGTAGATGAGCCCCACTCCTATCCTGTAACACTATCACTCATATACAAAATGAACTGACGGGTGGAGCTCACATTGATGGAAGGCTAGTGGGCTGCAGATTACTAGACTTTTCATCATATACTTTTTTTTTTAACCAAGCAATCTACTGAATAGAAAGTTAGAACACTTAGAAGAAATTTCTTTTTTGTTCTCAAAGTCTATAATTCTCTCTCCAGCCACATATTTTACAAATGCAATTCACTTACTACACAATGAACTAGGAAAGGCAAGAATATATATTCTGTGAAGAGCCATATACTAAATGTCTACTTTTGCTTTGCCTGGTATTAACCTGAGAGCACAAATAAATATGACATAGATCCAATTTCAAGGTATTTTCTATCTTTCTAAAAGAAGTAATGCATATATTTTAAAAGACAGATTAAAATAATACTTAAAAACTTACAATAGTTAAAGTAATTAAATGAGGATACAATTAGGCTGGGGTGGCTCTAGTGCCACAGTAGCCTACGTAAGCAAACTGAAACCTAAGCCAGAATCTATACTGTGGAATCCAAGAAAATGAAACTTGGGAACTATCCATCACAAACAGCCAACCAGGATTTCCCAAATAAGACAACCTTAAGCGATAGCCAACCAAATCATTTTCTTAAGCTGCTTTCATACCTTCTCTATAAAAACCTCTCCCCTAGCTCCTGCTTTATTGATGGTCAATTTGAATTAATTGAAATAGAAATAACCTCTCGAGATTAATTTTTTAAATGTTTTAAAATATGTTTTTATTCATTTCAGAGAGATGAAGGGACTGGGAGAGATAGAAATATCAATGATGAGAGAGAATCATCAATTGGCTGCCTCCTTGCATGCCCCCTACTGGGGATCCACCCTGAAATCCCAGCATATGCCTTGACCTGGAATCTAACTGTGACTTCCTGGTTCATGGGTTGATGTCACACCTGCCTGGTAGCTCTTGAAAATTATACGGTGCCTCACTTTGTAGTTTAACACAATGCATGACAAAGGCCAGTGATAAAACTAAGTATTCAAAGTGTAGAATGTGAATATGGTGAATTACTTCGGTGGCCCATGAAGCTTTTGACAGATTACAAATTTGCAAGTTTGGAAGCCATTTGTCTCTCAACAGAAGTGTCAGCAAAAATTCTTGTAATTCAAGTTTTCTTAGGCTGCATAGCAATTCTTTACTTATACTGTCCTCTCAGGTCAAATTGTCTGTGAGTTAATCACATTATTAGAATATATCTGAGCTTTAATTTGTTAAATTCTTATTCACTATTAACTTTTAATTGGAGTCATAGAAAGGTTTATGCTTCACAATGGATTTTCATATCAATATAGACACATAATTATGACTAGATATCATATGATGCATGTAGCAATGAATATTGTTATGTGGGGGCTAAAAATATTAATACTTTTCTTCCTTCCTTCTAAGTGCTTCTGGATGGACTAATCACCAAATTAACAAAGACTGACTAACAGGAGAAAATCAAGTTTGAATGCATGTGCATGGGGAACTCACACAGGCATGGACATTCCTTTGCAGTTCCAATGAGGCAAGATCAGGTATGTAAAACATGTTTGGACAAATGAGAGAAGGGTGATGGGTATTAATTTCACAAGTGAGAATGGGCGATTTACTGGTAGTTGAGGAATACCAGAGTATACATGGCAGGCAAATTCTTTTTTTTTTTTTAACAATCTATTTTTATTTATTTCAGAGAGGGAGGGAGAGGGAGATATTTTAAAAAATTTATCAGCTTCAAGACCAAAATAATTCATTTATCCATATAATTTGAGATCATCCGAAGTTGAAAATTAGGAAAATGTAACATTTGAAGGTACTATTGGTCAACAGGCTCTTTTACTCTGAAGGTATTAGGCCCTGAAAGCCCATTTTCTCTGATTTTCAAAATGGGAGGTTGGAGTAATAGCATTTTCAGATTGAGGTATTTGTGACATATCAATGATGGCATTTTCCAATTATTGATCCTCTTAAAACAAAGGCTAATTGAGGAAAAATGTATCTTCAATAAGAGAGACATTATTTGACTATCTCAAAACATAAAAATATTATTTAAAAATGGTTGGACACTAAATTAGTTGTTCAAACAGTCCAATTACTCATTAAAAAAACTCAAAACACAGAATTATGACAAAGAAATTAGAAACACAATTTCATTAATATAACATTTAATTAACATTACCCTTAAATAATGTAAAAATGATATTAAAGAAGATGTGCATTTACAAGCCCCAGCTCCAATTCTTTCCTTAGACAGTAGGAACTATCATTTATATTAAAGATCAGCCTAGAGTTAGTTAATTGTGGCTTGAGTGTCATAAAAATAATTCAAACTTGGCAATTCTTAATAAATTTAAACTCCATAATTTGTGTCAGCCTCAGAACAATTCAGCAGACTAAGAAGTCACTTGTCCTTATTCTTAATGTTATTCAGAAGAAAACGTATGATATATGCTATATTCTATTACTACATTTACATGTGCTCCTTTATAGCCACGAGTAGAAAATTAAACTTCTGGCATTCCTGCAAGCCAAGATGTGTCAATTCTTAAATCAAGACAAGATTTATTAATCATTTCTGTACCGTATCACAGATCCTCTTACAAGCTTCACACTGTTCCCCCATGGTGAGACCTTAATTTCTATAACTAGAACTGCTTGGAAAACAATGTAATATTATAAGTACATGGAGCATTTCAAGGGATTTCACAGAGAAAATATCCTTCTTCATACTGGCAGTGAGCTTCTGTCTAAAAGGAACTGACAAATGTCTTACTGCACTATTCATTCCCTATGTGAAGTTAACCCTAAGGCTGACTTTAGAGACATATTCAAATAGAGTCAGGCTCGATTTCTATAGGAAAACATTGCTTGCGAAACTCTTTTATTCTCAGGAGCTTTTAAGTTCTTGAAAGCTTTAGTCTAGGCTTGTATGTAAAAGTTAAATGCCAGTTTAGCTTCAGAGAGAAAAGTCCTAATTCCACTCAAGCTCTGTGACTGTCTGTGGACCCCAAACCCCTGTGGCAGCCTCTTGGTTATCCTACACATGAGAGCCTACTTCAGTGATCTCCTCTGTGGTGACATTGGTCAACATGAGCTGCTGCAGATTCTTCTTTAAAGAGAGGATTACAGAGTTTTTTCTTTAGCTATGTCATTTCCATGGTCTGGGGTTATATATAGTTTTTCATTGGATAGATGAATTTCTAAAAATTCATGTATGCAAATTTCCTATCATAAGCAACATTAAATCTCAAATGAACATAAAAGTCAAAGTGACATTTAAAAATAGAGAAATGTTGATTCAAAGTAGAAAGTTGATCAGGTTGTTGGAAAAATCTAATTTATTAGTCATTGAGGTGAAAGGAAAATTAACTTATGGCTCAATTGGCTACATAAAATTAAAAGAAATTTCTCTGTTTAAAAAATGGAAAGCAGAGCTAGCAAATATTTAAAGCAATTTTGAGAGACCACTTATAAATATGTTTCATAAAAAAAATCTTGTAAAATTGTTAGTAACATATCAATATTCAAGTAGATATGCCAGTGACGAATGTGAAAATACAATTTGTATTTGGTAAATGCAATCAGAAATTCTGAAAATGGGAATGTATCTTTTGTGATAAAATAAGTGCAAATAAAACAAAAGAGACAGTGCATTTAAGAAGCACTAAAAACATAATAAATGTTTAATATGTATGTAGAATAATCATTTCCTGTGGGATATATAAATTAGCATAATTTATAAATCAATGTTACAAAGTCTATCAATAACCATATATATGTATGTAAATACATTTATATACTTTGACTTAGTACTTTTTCTTGTCAAAACTGATGTAAGGGTAACAAACTCCAAAAAAGAGAAGATGCTCAGTATAGCCTCACCTATTTTTAAATTGGAGCTAATCATCTATTATTTTATCTGTTCTTTAATCAATTTTATAATACATTATATAATCTCTAAGTAGTATTTATTGATACTCTGTGGTAATAAAGGGAACATAATTTTAGGTAAGTAAAGAACAAATCAAATGTATATCCATTATGTGATATTAACTATATGAAATTATATCTTTTCAAGATGCAAGAAAAAATAATTCACCACATAAGAGTGATAAGGATAATGTCTTTCTTGTCTCAATTAAAAAAATTTTAATTACATATAAACATTTCACTATAAAAAAGGCACACATACATCTCTCTCCTATTTCTCAGAAGAATAGCAGCTAGGCTTTTGCTACTTCCTTTATCAGGGTTTGGTAAACTCTGGACCTTGTACCAAATCTAGCCAACCACTTGTAATATATATATTAATTTCAGAGAAGAAAGGAGAGAGAGACAGAAACATCAATGATGAAAGAGAATCATTGACCAGCTGCCTCCTGCATGCCCCCTATGGGGATCAAGCCTGCAACCTGGGCATGTGCAGGGAATTGACCTGTGACCTCATAGTTCATAGGTCGACTCTCAACCACTGAACCACGCCTGCTGGGCCAACCACTTGCATTTTTGTATCACTGAGGGCTAAGAAAGGTTTTCAAATTTTTGAATGATAATTTCCCTCACTGTTATTTTTGGGTAATTCTAAAAACCAAATTGCTTATAGTAGTTATTTTGGAGTATTAGCTTAGTTGCCACTTTTGGGTGAAATAACAAAGCAAGAAATAAAAATTCAATGACAGGATCAGTCAACATGTTAAATATTTTCATTTATGTATTATAGTTTCCTGGTACAATACAAAGATACTTAAATTGTTCCCCTGCTTGAAAAACCCATATCGTCCTATAACTTCTTTACTTTTTTGATCATATAATTAGAAATATGAAATGCTGGCATGTTCTCTTTCCTCTACACTATTAAACTATTTAATTGCAAAGGCAACGTCCTGCACATTTTAAGCCAATATCATTGGGGTGGTCTTGACTTGGCAACAGCTGCTCTAGGGGTGAAAAAGAAAACACTGAGAGGGCTCCCCAGTCAAGGGAGAACAGCCGGGGCTCTGTGATGGTTCACTGCCTTGAAATGAACCTATCCACGTTCTACACCAGGATAGGCTAAATATCAGAAACATACAATGGAGTGGATCCACCCAAACACAAACATCAAGGCGAGGGCGCTGAGTCAGGCAGGCCATTTTGCAGAGAACATTTTAGTTTCTTTTAAGATTTCCGTTATTCTATTCAATGCTACATTGAAAATGAACTTAAAACAAATTGGTTGTCTACTGCCATTATTATTAATCGTGATAGGTGAACTCGAACAAGTGTGCAATTCAAATATGCCATTTTGTATAGAAATTGTCTTCTTCTTTTCTGAAATTTAAGTAGTATACACAGTAAAAATATTTCAGGAGTACTATAATTATTAAAAACAAAGCAAAACAAAACAGAGTTTTCTTGTACTTTGACCCCTATTCCCTCTCTCTAAAGATAAATACTACTTAGATTTTAACTTTTTCTTTCTGTTCATTTATTAAAAAAACACTATATAATTGGATCTGCATATATGCATATTATCTCCACATATAAACAAAAATATATTTTACCCTTACCAATTTCATCCTCTTGCTCTTATAAGTTGAACATATTTTAAAACTGTTTATGATAACTTCAAAAATTATAATTGACCCTTGAAAATACATAGGTTGGGAGCACTTAACACCCACAGAAATAAAAATCCATGTGTAACTTTTTGACTCCCCCAAAAGTTAACAAATGTTGGCCAGAAGTATTACCAATATATAAACAGTCCATTAACACATATTTTGTATGTTAGATGTATTATATACTATATTCTTAGAATAATTTAAGCTGGAGAAAATAAAATGTTATTAAGAAAATCATAAGGAAGACAAAATACATTTACACTATTTATTGGCAAAGCTCCACATATAAGTGAACCCAAATAGTTTAAACCTGCATTATTTATGGGTCAATGGTTCACCAGAGGTTTTAGGAATCTATACTATAAAATAAGTCATATTTCCCTAGACCTAGCTGCCAGTATTGGTGGTCCCTGTGATTTCTTAATTGATCACAGGTTTTGAACAACCAAATGGCATTAACTAATAATTACTGTGATTCTGAATAATCAAACACTTAGATTAAATGTCATTTCAAAACTTATCAGCATGAGATTATTTGTTCTCTCAAGATACATCCTTTGCCAGTGTGATGAGCCAGTCACTGAGTTCAAACTCATTCTAGGAAGGCAAAGTCACTTAGGCATGTGCAAGCAGCTATGGAGAACTGGTCTGCCCCTCTGTATGGATGGAGGTCTTTGGTGGTGCAACATTTGGAGTTGATAAAGGCTCTGCTGTTGGCATGAGTTGGTCCTTCTCCATATTGTTCAAATCCAGGTGAAATTAGAATGGAATCACTTATACTGGTTGTATTTTCCTTTATCTACTTAGAGATGCACAGAATAACTATTCACAGAATGAAGAAGCAATCTGACACAGCTAACAGAGACTATTCATACAGGCTTGTTTGGGGGGAAATAAAGCAAAAGCACAAACATCGGGGTATAGGCTCCTGAGCTATGTAATCTGTTGTTAGTACAAACGTCACATTTCTTGGGAAATCAAAAATCAGATTTGCTTTGATATAAATTATTCCTAGGAACATTATTTTCTGTATATTTGCTTAAAATGTATTTAAATTTGGAGAGGCTAGAGAACATAATTACTTCAATAGTCTACATTGGCATTTATTTCTTTAGCTTTGGATTGGAGATTTGAAAAAGTGCTTAGAATGGTACATTTTGTAAAGCCAAATACTTATATATAAAAATTTTAAGGTATAAAATGCCAATCTGATTTCACTATAAGCAAAGTAAAAGGGAAATGACAAGTTGCCACACTATTGGCAAAACATATGAATGTGAAAGGGTTTTAATTTCCTTAAGAAGATATATCAGGGTCATAATTAAACCTTAAGAATAATAAAAGTGAAGATATAAAAGGCAACACACACATACACACAGAGAGACACTCAGATGACAAATACAAAAAAGAGTTCACTCTGATAAATAGTAAAATAAATGAAAATTAAATAAAAATGAGTAACCCTCTACTATGTCCACCACGGGCCCAATCCATTGACAATTCTTTCAAGATAAAGTGAGACTGTGTCCCCTGTGACCTCCCTAGTCTAAGGCACTGTCATCACTCACTTGAACTATTGCAGGAAACCTCCACAATTCTATTCTTGCTTTCCTCAGATCTATCCTACACTAAATAGCCAAGAGGATATTTTTAAAATATAAATAAACCACGTCATTCCTGTGTTGAATGCTCTTCTCAGGGCTGCTGCTTCTAGAAAGGCCACACCGCCCTCCAGTAGCTCTCCACCCCCTTCCCCGCCCTCCTGTAGCTTCCCCTGCACCCCCATAGCTTGTTGCCCTGCCCTCTCTTGTAGCTCTCTGCTGCCCGCTTGTAGCCAGTAGGTTGCTGCTGCCCTCCTATAGCTCTCCGCCCGCTGCCCCGCCCTCCTTTAGCTCCCTCTGCCCCCCCCTCCCCCATAGCTTGCTGTTCTGCCCCCTCCTATAGCTCTCTGCAGCCCCTTTGTACCTCGCTGGCCCACCCTCCTGCTGATCCTTAATCTGGTCATGAGGCGCTAGGTCATTACTCCTCAGGGTGTAATGGCTAATTAGCATATTCCTTTCTTATTATATAGGATTCTTTTCAGATGCATGAGGGCACCTAGCCAATATGCTCACAGGTTTCTACTTAGGTGTTTAGAGGTGTGCAGTGAGTTGGGACACTTGCCTGCTTCTCCAAAGAGCATAATTTAACTTATTGGATACTTGTAGTAAGGGGGGAGAGGGGTATTATGTTACTGAGAATGTAGACCAAAACAAAGCAGGTTGGAAATAGTATTTTTGTCTGTGCCACCACAGTGAATGTGCATTCAGAAACAGCTAGTACGAGTAAAATTTGCTTCCTTCAAAATCCAGCACAAGCATCCCACCCCTTCTTCTCCCCTCATTTATAACTTGTCTGCTACGCTAATATTGGCAGTGCCAGCACCATTCTTCTTTTGTTTATAAGTAAATCCTTGGGTTAATTTACCCTTCCCTCAACCAGCCTGCAGTGTCTTAGAAAATTCTCTCAAAGTGCTCTTCAGCCAGATAGCATTTGTTAAAATTACTACTGCTGTGTAACAAATTAATCAAAATTAGCAGCTTAAAAGGCGTAATTTGTTATGCTCCCTGTTTCTGGGGACAGGGATTTGGACAGGGCACAGAAGAGGTGGCTTTTCTCTACTCCACTGTGTCTGAGGCCACAGCTGGGAAGATACAAAGAGTGAGAATATCCCTCAACACTTGTTCACTTCCAGGACTGACACCTAAGCTTCAATGGCTGGAACACTTGGGTTGCTGACAGGAGTCATACATGTGGCTTCTCTATGCCTCAGCTTCCATACAGCATGGCAGACTCAGGCTGGTCTAACTGAATGATTCAAGGCATGATCACAAGTGTTACAACTACACAAGGCAGAAACAACATCCCCTTTAATGACCCAGCCTCAGGAGTCAAACAGCATCATTCACCAAATGATGGTCCAAGTAGTCACCAGCCTGATTAGATGAGATTGCCAGAAGGAAGGGAGCATGTCAAAGAATAAGAGGGCCATGCCTTAAAAACTGCACTGATTTCTGTATTTTTTTAAATTCTACTAGTATTTATTTTTTTAATTAAATTTTATTGGACTCACATTGGTCAACATGAACATATAAGTTTCATGTGTGGATTTCTAAGTTACAGAGTTTGTATATAGCACCATGTGCCCCCACCCAAAGTTAAGTTTTCTCCTGTCACCTCATATTAGTACCCCCTTCCCCCCCACCCCACGCTCCACCCCAGCAAGCACCACACTGCTGTTTGTTTGTTCTATGTATTGATACAGTTATCCATTTTGATGACTCCACCAGGACTGTGTGGATCTCGGTAATCCTGGAGAGTTTTGAACTCTATATCTGGTATATTGCTTGCCTCCATTTCATTTAGTATTTTTCTGGAGAGTCCTCCTCTTCTTTAATTTGGGACATGTTTCTTTGTATCCATATTTTGGCTGACTTTTTGTGTGTGTTTTTCCTATATATTAGGAAGACCTGCTGTGTCTCCTAGTCTTGGTAAGGTGCCTTATGTAGTTGGTGTCCTGTGAGACCCAGTGGTGCAGTCTCATTGATCACCTTAGCTGGGTGCTCCAGGAATGCCCCTTGTGTGGGTTAGGTGAGATCTGCTGTTGTAATTGAGTCTTGATTGCTCTTGGCCCATTCGTGTATGGGGACAACCCTCAGGCTGGCTGACTTGAGGATCAGGTGTTGACCACATGAAACAGAATTTGCCTCTGCAGCGTCTGGTGCCTGCTGACATCTCCCTTTGGATATGCTGCTTGTGAAGCTAATTGAATACAGCTCTGATGTTCTCTGAAGCTGGCCACTAGTTGTGTCTGTTCTGGGGCCTCTTAAGAAGGATTCTGGTGCAGACACTGCACCAGACACTGCCTATGGCTGGCCTTGGGCAACCTGTTTGGAGCTACAAAGTGAGCCACAGTTTGTGGCAGCCTCTGCTTGGCCTTGATGTGCATGTCAGGGACCAAGTTTCACACCAAGGCAAGCTTCCACCAGCACTGAGCCCAGGAGCAGGTCAGCCAAAGGAGTACAGCAGCCCAAGTTCGCCTCCACCTGCCTCTATCTGCCTGCTGTGTATTAGGCTCAGTCACTGAATGAGCCTCTAGAGCAGGGGTGGGCAAACTTTTTTGACTCGAGGGCCACAATGGGTTCTTAAACTGGACCGGAGGGCCGGAACAAAAGCATGGATGGAGTGTTTGTGTGAACTAATATAAATTCAAAGTAAACATCATTACATAAAAGGGTACGGTCTTTTTTTTTTAAGTTTTATTCATTTCAAATGGGCCGGATCCGGCCCGCGGGCCGTAGTTTGCCCACGGCTGCTCTAGAGGTACTTGAGTTTCATGAGGTAGGGTCTCATTGAGTCACCTCGTAGGGGCAGTAGTGTTCACCAAATTGACCCAGGTTCAAACCGGGTGCCAGTGCTGGGTTGGAAGCCACTCAGCAAATGTCCTATTGCATACCAAATCCAGCTGCCACCCACCTGGTGCCCGTAGACCTTTGTGGTGGGGTGGGGGTCTTAGGGAGTCATCAAGGTGTAGCCAGTAGAGTTTATTAGGCCCAACAGACCAAGATCTGGCTGTGTGAAGTGAAGGCTCTGCAGCAGTTGGGTGTGTAATAAAATGTTTACTGTACTAGAGCCACACAACTCAGTATGTCCCAGATTCTGCTGGGAGCCCTTGCTTAGCAGGGAGGGTCTTCCAGGAATTGGGAGGGTGGGACTAGTTAGCGAAGAGGGGGAGGTGCTGGTCAGGCTGGGGGAAGGCCTTACCCCATAGTCACAAAAATTCATTCACTGACACCCCCTGAGTCTGCCCAGACCTCTACAGGCAGTTGACTCCTCAGCAAGGTGTTAGCTCTGCAGGGTAGGGCAACAGGGATTGCAGAGGGTGGGGTTTTGCATTCTCCCAGGCTGATGCTGTAATGAGGGCAGTGCTCCACCTAAGCAAGATGGCATCTGCAGTGTGGGAGGTAGACTCAGCACAGGAACCTGGGCGGCTGTCACTTCAGCTCTCTCCCAGGAGCCACAAACCCCAATCTCTCCTCACACAATTGTAATCCATTCGTCCCTCTCCTTACCAGAGACAGGGTGACCAGTGTCTCTCTCTGGCACACAGAATCCCTGCTGATTT
This sequence comes from Myotis brandtii, assembly GCF_000412655.1. NCBI lineage: Eukaryota > Metazoa > Chordata > Mammalia > Chiroptera > Vespertilionidae > Myotis > Myotis brandtii. Next base: position 446,480 of record NW_005353324.1, on the reverse strand, counting down.
TCCAGGCCATTTGTTATGAGAGCATCTCTTCCTGGCTTTGGTCCTTTGGGCTTGGGAGCACTGCATGGGGTTGAGACCCTATACTCCTCAGGGAAAAACCTTTGCAGCTGAAATATCCCACCAGAATCTCAACCACCGTGCATTCAAAAGGGGCCAGCCCTTTTGTGTCTCCACCCTTCCTACCAGTCTCTATGGGACTTCTTTTGTAAATCCTTGGTTATAAAATTTCTCTTCAGCTAGTTTTCAATTGGTTATTCGGATGATTGCTGTAAATTTTAGTTGTAATTCCAGTTTGGTCCTGGGAGGAGGTGAGTGTACCTTCCATGGACTCTACCACCATCTTCTAAACTTTATACTCTTTTGAATATTGTTGTGAAATTTGAGAGATTACAGTGTGGAGGTGGCTATCCAGGAAGAGGAAGGTCATTGGGAAACATGATTTTCCCTACTCCATTTGCAGAAAGAAATAGACATGAACAGGGATATTTGAAATCAAATCCGATTCCCCTGCTGATTAGATATTTGTTGATGATGAAAGTGATATTGATGTTTTACTTATTAAAGTTCTTGGATATATTTCTTTAAACTCCTCTTTATAAAAAATATTTCATTGATTTCAGAGAGGAAAGGAGAGGGAGAAATAGAAACATCCATGATGAGAGTGAATCATTGATCTATTGCATCCTGCATGTCCCACACTGGGGATTGAGCCCGAAACCCAGGCATGTGCCCTGGCCAGTAATCGAACATGACCTCTATGTTCATAGGTGGACATGCAACCACTGAGCATTGCCGGCCGGGCTTCTTGGATATTTGTAACTTACTTGGAACCTAAAAATATAAAAGTCATTATAAAGACAAAGATATAGACAGATGTTGCACAGAGTCAAGGCAATAATTTATGAAAAATTATAATGCAACAGGAAGTTGAATTTCTTTGCATGTTTTGTTCAGTATTGCATGCATTATTAAAATTATTCTAAAAACTGAATACACATTAAATTTATAGGTATGTATGTATATAATTTTTGCTTGATGTTAAGTTTTTTTGCTAAAAGTCAACAGAGAAAGATAGTATAGAATACATGAAAGAAAACAGAGCTTTTACAATGTAAGTAGAAGTAACATGTAGCAACTAATTTAAAAAAATGAAAGGTGTGTGTGTGTGTGTGGTCAAAGGTAGTTATATATCAAGTATTCAATAAATTTATGGATCTATGTCTTTTTAATGAAAAAGTTTTGATAAGTGTGGTATGCAACATATTTGGTATATTTTTCTTAAATATAACTAGATATAGTTAGTAATTAAATCGTGCTAAAATATTTTTATGCTTTTTATTTCTATAGCATCTTAAAACATGTGCATTTCTGGACTATAATTTTAAACATCAGCTCTTTATAAGATAGGTCTTAAAAAATATCAGCTCAGAAAGAATTCTGGGTAATTCAATAATAGCTCTTTAGGACTTGCTCTGTCTACCTTTCTTATAATTAAGATATTTTTATGGTAGGAATACTCTTCTGCTAATACACAAATGTCCTTTAAAAAACAGATGGCATTTTTATACTCAAGAGTTCAATTAGTGCTTCATAGTGAATTCTTATCCTACTGTCTGTTTGGGGGTTGGGGAGTATTATCCCTTAAAGAAACATATTTGTAAAATATTAGTGATGCAAATGTCTCTTAGCCTCAAGTGGAAATGCTAAAAATGATCATGTAACATCATTAAATATTATAACTATGCCATATCATTTTCTTCCTCAGAGGAGCTCTTTTAATTTTAAAGTTCTTATCTCTTAAATTGCTATGAATTTTATAATTGACTCCATTATTCTATTGTAAACAAATAAATAATAATATGTTGTTATGGCCCAGCCCAGTGCTATATTTTAAAAAATGGTATAAGAAAATAAGCATACATTCTATGAATTATCATACACTAATGGGATCAAATAAAATATAAGGTTTTATCACAGTTCCCACTTTCTCTTTTGTGATAGGAGTGGGTTGAAAATAGCTGATAAGTACATACATTAAATTGTCTGTGTAATACTCCTGATAATTTTTTTATCAAATTTTTTTGGCTATCGAAAGCAATATATTATTTAATAAATAATTTAGAATCATATCAAATGACAAAAAAAATTTTTTTAGTAGAATGGCCAAAGGAAGAGAAAACTAAATCATGTCTGAGTTTCCAGAAAACAATGTAATATAATTCCATAAACTAAAGAACCCCAGTCTCTTGATTTTTCCTAGGAATTAGTAAAAAAAAAATCAAGAATAAGGAAACATATTTTCCATGTTGAAAACCAGGACAGGATATGCCTCAAAGCTCTGAAACACTTCGAATTCCTTATGAAAAGAACAGATTGAGAAATGTCTCACCAACCTGGTTGACTATCTGAGATTAAACATCCCATTTTGTTTTTGGTGATAAGGGTCATGAAAATGAATGTTGAAGAATGAATAGTTGAAGTTATAACAACTGGATCTAAATATAGGAAGCATAAATATCAATGAGGGAGGGGCAGTTATTGACCCTAAGGAATTGATTCTCCTTTACAGATATTGACTGTGAATCAGTTTTATTTTCTTTGAAATTGATAAATAGAAAAGTTGATAAAGTAATAGCAAAGCAAATTTTATCAAGGCTGTAGAAAAACTCATAAAGTATTTTGTGTTGCTAATATTAAAAATTGTCTGAAGCCCTGGCCGGTTTGGTTCAGTGGATAGAGCGTTGGCCTGCGGACTGAAGGGTCCCAGGTTCGATTCTGGTCAAGAGCACATGCCCAGGTTGCCGGCTCAATCCCCAGTAGGGGGCGTGCAGGAGGCAGCCCATGAATGATTCTCTCTCATCATTGATGTTCTATCTATCTCTCCTTCTCCCTTCCTCTCTAAAATCAATACATATTAAAAAAAGGAATTGTCCAAAAATATCAAGATAGTGCAAACTTGAAATGTTTAAGGGCATACACAGATTGTATAAAATAATATGTATGTATATGTATATGTATATGCACACTAGTAATTAATATTACTAATATTGTCACCTGTAAAAATATTTTAAAATATGTAAACATGCTTTAAAATACTATATCAATAGAGAGGAAAATTAGAAAATATATAATTTGAAAAACGAAAATGAGCTAATTGTCTTTATTCTACAAAAGGGGTAAAGATATTTATATTGTACTGCATGTTGTTTAAAAATATTTTATTTTATTTAAATTGTTTTTTATTTAAAATTGATTTCTACATAGAATTGATATAAATGAGTTTTTGAAACTCATTATTTAATAGATAACTAAAATAGGTTGGTCTTTTAAAAGATATATGTGTTTTATTGATTTTTTTTTATTTAGAGAGAAAGGAAGGGAAAGGGGGAGGAATATAGAAACATCCATGAGAAATATCAATATCCATCAGCTGCCTCCTGCACACCTCCTACAGGGATCAAGCCTGCAACCCAGGCATGTTTCCTGACCAGGAGTTGAAACATGGCACATGGGTTGACACTCAACCACTTAGCCACAGTGGCTGGGTAAGTTGGTCTTTTTTTTTTTTTTTCAAATTGCTAGATGAAGGAGAAATAAATGTAAGGAACTATGAAAAGCATGTAGCACTCTTAAAAGGCTATATAATTTACAATTCCATTTACACAACATTCTGCAATAGGCAAAACTATAGAAATGGTAAACAAATTAGTGGTTGCCAGGGATTTGGGAAAGGAAATGTGTTGAATAGGTAAAACATGTTTTTAGGGTCATGAAACTACTCTGTATAATACTATAATGGGTGGGTACATGACATTATGCATTTGTCAAAATATATAGAACACAGAAAGATTGCACATTAATGTATGCAAATTTAAAAAATCATTTATAATATCACAGGATCCTAGAATGGAATACAGATTGTGACATAAGAATTTCACTGTATTAAAAATGTATAAAACAGACTCACTATGGGAGATGGGATAAAAGTGTTGAGCTAAGTTACAATAAAAATGTGAGGAGATTATAAGACTAAAGGAAAAAGGAACTGTACAGAAGCATTGTACTCTAGTGGGTAACATTTTTTCTCCATGGGGAATGGGTTAACAGTTTTGAAACCACTATATATGTATATTGGAATCCTATATAATAAAAGGCTAATATGCAAATTGATTGAACGGCTGAACAACCGAACGCTAAGATGTGCACTGACCACCAGGGGGCAGATGCTCAATGAAGGAGCTGCCCCCTGGTGGTCAGTGCGCTCCCACAAGGGGAGTGCCGCTCAGCCAGAAGCCGGGCTCACGGCTGGCGAGCGCAATGGCAGTGGCAGGAGCCTCTCCTGCCTTCGCGGCAGTGCTCAGGCTGTTTGACTGCTGGCTTGGGCCCATGGGAAGTGGGCCTAAGCCAGCAGTCGGACATCCCCCGAGGGCTCCCAGACTGTGAGAGGGCACAGGCTGGGCTGAGGGACCCCCCTGAGTGCATGAATTTCATGCACCGGGCTTCTAGTTACAAAAAATAACTAAATGGACGATGGGTTGTGGAAACCAGGTTTTTCACTGTTGGAGGTGACAGGACAAGTAAGACAAGGCTAGAATGATGACTGTAATGGGTTAGAGAGGAGGCTTCAGTACGAACTTATTTAGCTTAATCTTGATATGGAGGGATACATTTTTAGATCTCTGTATATACATTGGTTAGCATACACACATATGTTTCTATGTTCTGCCACCTGAGAAGACATAGACTATTGAAACCTAGGGACGACAGGAAATGTAACACTCTAATCTTGCTTATGGATACCATCCTCCAGAAAAAGTAAAATCATGGTTCCCTGGAAAAATGACTGATTCTGGGGTTGGGGTAAAGAATGTATTGATGAACCTTGTACAACATTTAGTACTGAAAATGAAGAAAGTACCTAAAATAATAACACTAACAACAATAATGATGAGAGTATATGAAAGTGACCCAGGAAACCAATGAAAGAGCTCCTAATAGCCAAAGCTAGAACAATTTGAGCAACAGATTAAATAACATATTGAATTATAACCCAACGTATAATAAGGTTAATACCCATGAGTGAATACTGATATAAGTAATTGAATAAATAAATAAAATGGAGAAGAGACAAATTTCCCATGCAGAACAATTCCAAACAATGTATGTGTATACATCACCCCCCAAAAGGGGGCAGCACAACTCGCCATGTTTAAAGCGTGGGCTGCACACAGTGACTTTCTTCATAAAAGTACAATATGGGGAGGGAGAAAAAAGAATAGCTTTACAGTAGAGATACTGCACACATACTACCTGCAGCCAGATCATCAAGGTTGTAGTAACAGCAATTAGTTATTTGATACTCTGTACCCCTGATATTAGAACACTTTACCTCTGTAGACGTCCTCTCCAGAACAAATAACCTCACTCTAATCGTGAGAAACATTTTTTAAAATTTCAATTTTAGAGCATTTTACAAAATATACAAGGATTACATACATCATCCTCAAAATGATCAAGATGATCAAAAATAAGGAAAGTCAGAGAAACTCACAGCCAAGATGATTCTATGGAGACATGACTGGTAGACATAATGTGTCCTGAATAGGATCCTGAAAGAGAAAAGGAACATTAAAAATATGGAAATATGAATAATGTAGGGACTTTAGTTGATAATAACATAATCAAAGTAGGTTCATTACTTGTGACAAATGAACTATATTAAAATAAACTATTTTTAGGAGAAACTGGGTGTGGGATGTATGGAATGTCTTTGTACTATCTTTATAACTTTTTGTAAATCTAAAACTTGTCTAAAATGAACATTGATTTTTAAAAATCATTTTAGTCATACCATATGTGATAATGCCACCTAGAATTAATCATCCATTCTATAAAATAGAACATTTCAAAAAGGGCAGGTAGCATAATAAGATAAAACATTTGTGACTACCCTGCTGGTGTAGCTCAGTGGTTGAGTGTTGACCTATGAACCAGGAGATCAAGGGTTCGATTTCTGGTCAGGGCACATGCCTAGGTTGTGGGCTCGATTCCTAGTATAGGGGTGTGCAGGAGGTATCCAATCAATGATTCTCTCTCATCAATGATTCTCTCTCATCATTGATGTCCCCCCTCTCTCTTCCTTTCTCTCTCTCTCTCCCTCTCCCTCTCTCTCTCTCTCTGAAAGAAATAAAAACGTATTTTAAACACACACACACACACACACACACACACACACACACACACACACAACACATTTGTGACTATCAATGTCAGATAACTGTCAAAATGAAAACACAAAGACTAATACTTGGTTATTCAAATCTAAAAAGCAACAATTCAGAAAGGGTAAAAATAAATAAAAGTTGAGGAAAATAAATGGCACTTGTATTCAGATAAAAATGCAGCCTGTGCCCCATAGCAATATTGTAATATGCACAGCATATAAGATCAAGAGTTTTCGTTTTAAAACTAGAAAATAATGTCCTTCAATAAGGTCACAACGGAGCACTCCATATTTCACATGGCCATCTTATCCAGAAGTTCAGAACACTTCTCAGAGTTTCCACCCAACCGGTATTTCCAATCAGCCCATCTTGTTTAATACTAAATAATGAAGCTAGATATTAAAGATCTTTTTTTGAAGCTGGAAAACACCAACAGTTCTATTATTTTCCTCATTTTAAAACTTAGGACTCCAAGGTTCAGAAAAGTCATGTGTTGTACCCAAAGGCACGCAGGTAGAAAAATGAGGGTTCAGGTACGTCTTGTTATTCTGGCTCTAGAGCCAGAATTTTACTTCCACATACAAAATTGACTGAGGTTTTCAAATGAACAATGTATTTGTAGAGATTTTTAAAAGCCTTTTCTGATAACACAAATTCACATACCACCAGGGCATTAAATTAAACAAGCAGTACCACAGATGTTAGAAAACACACAATGAAAGTTTCTTAATAACACGGGATGTTGTTTTCTTAAATCACCTTCTTTTTGAAACAAGAATTTCTAGCCTAATTGCTTTGTATTTCTTTTCATACAGAGTTTCCTTTAATTAACAGCTTACCTTTGAGGGTGTGGTTTACACTTATTATTTGAGTAGTTTTTCTATGAGATCAAAATAAATCCATACAGATTAGATTTTCCCCATTTCAAAACCAAGAGTTTGACCAGAAAACTTGTTTAAGAATAAATTCAAAATTAATATATAACTAAAGACATTCACATGCAAGACTAAAAAATTAGCATATTTAGAAATATGCCATGGAAAATAAACACTTTAAGCTGAGTGATGTGTGGTCCCGCCAACAGCAAATAGGATGTGACAAGCCGCAGGCCCAGATATTACACTGATGACAATAATAGACATTCAAGGATATAGTGTAATGAGCACACAATTATGAGTTTTAATAAGGATATGCTACAGCTGAAGTTGGAAATACTTTTAGGGGTAATGGACCTTCATCATTTAAAGATAGGCCGTAAACTGCAGACAGTAAAATTCAATTACACTGACTGAGATGCATTCAAACATGCACCCATGAAGCATAAGATTCCCAGCATCATTTTGCTGATAGTGTTTCCTACGCTTATGACTGGACACACTTTTATTCTGATCATTTAGTTTATGAACAGAATAGGGAAACTGAATGGTTACTTTGGGATTAGACAAGACTGCTAGTTTATCATGGTGATATATTATATCTTCCAAAAAGCCTATGTGGACTTTGCCCAGTCACATAGTTTTACAAAAGGGGGTAATTGTTTACCCAGCGTCCCAAATTCATTAGGAAATGAAACTACCATATATCCATGGGAGAAGTAATGTTTATGGAAGGAAGCTGGAAGAAAACATAGTAATGGGTATTGCTAGTAAGCATGTCATTCTGAGAATGATAAGGTATTTGGTTGGACTATTCATTTTCAAGGTCATCAGATGAATTCAAGAGAGAGGGAACAATTCCTTTCAGTATTTTAAAAGAGTACATAGCAAACTTAGTGGAATCTTGATTTCATTACTTCAATAAATATATCTATATTATGTTTCTTAGAAAGAGTCATTGCTTCCTATATGGGGGTTTTAAACTCCTATATTACAGAATGCTAGTGTAGCGTATCTTTTACGAACAGAGTGTTTAAGAGTACTTCTTCTGCAAGAAAAATCAAATTGCCCACAATATATGCAAATTGCTTGGGAACTGTTGATCTGAATGAAATGCTCAGACCCTTAACTGGCAGGTTATTAGATACTAACAAGAGAATATATGGCATTACATTTAGCAAATTTACAGGCCATAAAAGGAAAACATACATTAAAGCTGTTTATATCATAACATTGCAGGCGATGGAAAAGTAACACAATAAGTTACTTTATTTTGTCAGCAAACACTATCCAAGCAGTGCAGCTATTTCCAATTGTGTACCATTGTCAATGGACTAATTTTTTTTAAAATTAAGTCATTACTTACAAAATGATGTGAAATATTAATCTTACATTGTTTCTTCATTGTGTCCCTACCTCTACTTACTAAAATGATAAAGTTATATATAAATATCTTTGTTAGAGTCATCTTAGTAGCAGTGCCTTCAGTCATAAAGAATGATAAGAAGCCAAAGATAAGGCTTTCATAATCTTGGGAAATGTACTGAGCTATTATCTTTTCATATTATTATAATTAAATTTTTACTCATATTTTCTAGATGCCTTCAAGTCAAGGATGAAGTTAAAAAGTAAACAAAAAGATCAGGTAAGAAGGCTTTGCCTTAGGGCTTTAAGGCTCTTTGGCAATCCTGTTTGATTACTTTCTCATCTCTTGGATTTTTTAAAAACATGCTTTTTTTTCAAGTTTTAATAGATTTTATTTTTTAGAGCAGTGTTAGGTTTATAGAGAAACTGTACAGAGAGTGCAGATAATTAACATATACTCTCTCTACTTCACATCCCAACATACAATTTTCCTTATTATTAACATTGGGCATTCGTGTTGTAAATTTTTCTGCAATTGATAAACCAATATTGATGCATTACTAATAAAAGTCCATAGTTTACATTAGGGTCCACTCTTTCTGTTGTGCAGTTCTATTCATTTTGACAAATGCATAAGATTATAAAACTACCATCCTATCTAATAAAAGAGTAATATGCAAATTAACCATCACTCCTCACTCAGTCATTCCATCACAAAGATGGCTGCGGCCACAGAGCTGGAGCCAGCAGGAGGCTTGCGTTGCCCCGGGCGATTGAGGAAGCTAAGCTTCCCGCCTTCCCTGGCCGGCCCTGAACTCCACTCAAGGCTACAAAGTTTCAATTATAGACGATAAATAAATCCCAGATACCTGCTTCCAGCCGGCATGGCCTCCACTCAAGGAGGGGCTGGGAGCCTTGGTTGCCAGGGGCAACCCAACCTGGGATCCACTTAAGGCTACAAAGTTTCAATTATAGAAGTTAAATAAATCCCAGATACCTGCTTCCAGCCGGCATGGCCTCCACTCAAGGAGGGGCTGGGAGCCTTGGTTGCCAGGGGCAACCCAACCTGGGATCCACTTAAGGCTACAAAGTTTCAATTATAGAAGTTAAATAAATCCCAGATACCTGCTTCCAGCCGGCATGGCCTCCACTCAAGGAGGGGCTGGGAGCCTTGGTTGCCAGGGGCAACCCAACCTGGGATCCACTTAAGGCTACAAAGTTTCAATTATAGAAGTTAAATAAATCCCAGATACCTGCTTCCAGCCGGCATGGCCTCCACTCAAGGAGGGGCTGGGAGCCTTGGTTGCCAGGGGCAACCCAACCTGGGATCCACTTAAGGCTACAAAGTTTCAATTATAGAAGTTAAATAAATCCCAGATACCTGCTTCCAGCCGGCATGGCCTCCACTCAAGGAGGGGCTGGGAGCCTTGGTTGCCAGGGGCAACCCAACCTGGGATCCACTTAAGGCTACAAAGTTTCAATTATAGAAGTTAAATAAATCCCAGATACCTGCTTCCAGCCGGCATGGCCTCCACTCAGCTCAATGCAGGAGCTGCCCCCTGGTGGTCAGTGAGCTCCCACAGGGGGAGCTCTGCTCATCCACAAGCCAGGCTGCCAGCTGCCAGCATGCGGTGGCGGTGGGAGCCTCTCCCGCCTCCTCAGCAGCGCTAAGGATGTCCGACTGCAGCTTAGGCCTGCTCCCCGCTGGCAAGTGGACAGCCCCCGAGGGCTCCCGGGCTGCCAGAGGGATTTCTGACTGCCAGCTTAGGCCCAATCCTCTGGGGAGCAGGCCTAAGCCAGCAGGTGGACATCCCCCGAGGGGTCCCAGATTACAAGAGGGCACAGGCCAGGCTGAGGGACCCCCCGAGTGCACAAATTTTTGTGCACTGGGCCTCTAGTTATAATATAATAGAGAATAATTTCTTTATTCTAAAAATCTCCTATGCTCCCTGTATACATCCCTCCCTTCCTCCATCTCTTCAAAGATCTGAAAGGGAATCAATGATGCTTTTACTATCCTATATATTTTTTTCCTTTTACAGAATATTATATAATTGAAATCATACAGTAGGTATGTCTTTTCTGATTGGCTGCTTTAACTTATCAATCTCTTTTTTTTTTTTAGTGTGGAATTATCATTAAAGTATATGAAATCTTACTCCTACAGAACATGTGCCACTCAGAGACAAGTATGCTATTGTCTCCTAGCCCAGTTCAGGGCAGTGGTTCATATATTTTACCTTTTGAAAGAAGTAGGCTGTTAAACAGCCCCTGATCTCTTCCCAAAGTGACTTTGTTTCCAACAGATTGTGGAGAAATTCAAGCCTGGGGGCATTTCAACAACACTTGAGCTTGTGGCAAAAAATAATTAGAAAGTGATACATAGATTCATTAGACATATAGGCAAAACTGTAGGGAGATATTTACACTAAAAATGAAATAAAAAAGCAAATAAATACAGACCACAGAAACAAAACCATTTATCTATACTCAACTGACTTTCAACAAGGATGTGAAGATCACTCCATGGAAAAGAACAGTATTCCAATAATGGTTCTGGAATAACTGGGTGGTAACATGCAAGATAATTAATTTTGATCCTTATCTCACACCATATATAAAAATGAAGTCAAAATGGATCAACAACTTAAATATGAGGTAAAATGATGAACTGTTGAAAGAAAACACAGAAGCAAATTTTCATGACCTTGAATTTGGCAATAGATTCTTAGATATGACGCCAAAACCACAGAGAACAAAACAAAAAATAGATACACTGGACTTTATCAAAATTAAAAAAATATATATCTAACAAAGGACACTATCATTAAAATGCAAATACAACCCACAGAATGGGAGAAAATATTTCCAAAACATATCTGATAAGAGATTTGTAGCGATAATTATTACAACTAAAAGTTTTAAAATGATCAAAATATCTGATAGACATTTCTCTGAGAGCAACATACAAATTGCCAAGAAGTAAAAAAAGAGATATTCTATATCAATAGCTATCAAAATGAGACACCACTTCATACCCGTAAGATGAAGAGATTTTAAAAAGTCAGAAAATAACAAGTGGTGACAAGAATGTGGAGAAACTGAAACTCTCACACACTGTTAGTGGAAATATAAAATTATATTACTGCTTTGAAAAAATCAGAAAGTTTCTCAAATAAATAAACATCAAGTTACTGTATGAACCAGCAATTGCACTTCTAAGTATTTATAAAAAACTAAAATATATGTTTATGCATACACAAACATTTATAGCAGCATTGCTCATGCAATTTTTGCTAAAAGATGGAAGCAATCCAAATATTCATCAACTGATGACAGATCATTATAATGTAGTAAATACATACAATGGAATATTATTCAGCCATAAAAAAGGATGAAGTGCTAATATACATCCCAACATAAGTAATTTGAAAAATTTTTGCTAAGTGAAAGAAACTAGGCAGAAGATGGTCACTGATGCTCACATACTATATGATTCCGTTTATATGAAATGTCTAGAATAAAAATTTATGTTTAAAGAGACATAAAATAGATTATTGGGCTGAGGGAAAGATGGGGAGACAGTAGGGTGATAGCTAGGGGTACAGGATTTGTATTTGAAGTGATAAAATATTCTAATATTGATTGTGATATTGGTGTCAAATATATTTGAATATACTAAAGCCCATTGAATTGTAAACTTTAAATGGGTGAATTGTATGGTAGTGAATTATATCTTGATAAAGCAATTTTAAAAATGAATAGATGAAGAAAAAACAACATAGCACATCTTTTCAATTGAAAATGTATCTATAATAATAAAAGTGTAATATGCTAATTAGACCGGACAGCCAATCGACCTTTTGGACATCATTCTGGACATCCTTTCAGATGAAGCCGCGGCAGCAGGGTCCAAGGCAGAGGCGGTTAGGGGTGATCAAGCAGGCAGGCAGAGTGGTTAGGGACAATAAGGCAGGAAGGGCAGCGGTTAGGGGTGATCAGGCAGGCAGGCGAGTGGTTAGGGGCAATCAGGCAGGCAGGCAGGTGAGTAGTTAGGAGCCAGTGGTCCCGGATTGCAAGAGGGATGTCTGACTGCCAGTTTAGGCCCAATCACACAGGGATCCCTAAAAGTTGACATATTTTACACTGTAAAACACTATAAAAGTGAATGATATAATAAAAGTATAGGATAGAGTCGATGTCTAATAATGAGGACATATTTTAGCAAATATTCAGCCTGTAAAATTACTAACTTCATTGATCTTTCCTAAATCTCACCACAGATTTGCTTCATCTTCAAAACATTTGGTAACCATGCCAATCATGGTCTACAGAGTCAAATTTTGCACAGTCTTCTTAAATTTTTTCCTTCTCAGTGAGATAAGCATACAACTATAGTGATATTAACTTGTGACTTACCTGAATTTCAAGTAGAATACCTTTAAAACATAAACTTTACAATTATTTTTTCTGATTACATTTGCTTGCTGTTACTGATATGTGATCTTTCTATAGTCATACTTTCTTGGGTATCACACTTTTACTACATAGAATTAATTTCTTCTTCCTGTTATTTTCAAAATGGCAAGCAGTAATGAAACATGTAAAATAACTGCCAAAAAGGAATCATTACTGAAGTAATAAGAACAGATTGAATATCCAAGTACCTAGGACTATATGATAATTAAGTAGAGCAAGTGCATAGTGTGGTGGAACCCTTTGGTGATGCTATTATGAGAACAGGAAACTTGCCAAGCTAGATTAATGCTAATGGAATTGTATTATATGATATTATATTAGATTAAAACATTTGAGTGAAAATAATTATTTTTCTCTTATAAGTTAAATTTCCCCACAGTATAAGAGCAGTCTACAATATACCATAATTTATTCATATAATATCTCAAAACTGGTTTTCTTTTCAAAATCCTATTATATATTGAAATTTGAAATATATTTTGATGCCATTTTAAAATTAAATCATAGTAAAATGGTTTTGTACAATAACTTCCACAAATTTAGGAAAAGGTTAACCAAAGGTCACGCATCCTTGCAGTACATGTATTATGCTTGTGGCATGAGGAGCTTGAGTAGACCTAGAGCTTATTATTAACTGGCTTTTCAAGCTTCATGATTAAGACTCAGAAAACTTTGATTTAAATTAGCTATGTAACACAGTAATATACTCTGCCTTTGCCCTAACTCTGAGAGATTTAACAAAATCTTAAACTAGTAGGATACTCCAAGTTATATTCTTTGTAGTTCCTTTGTAGTTCCTTTAGTGACACCTATACTTCATTACATAAATATTTATATTTCTGTAAATTGTTAAAACTGTTTCTCAATTTTCATATACATATTTTTAATTTTTTCAATTAAATTTTATATTTGGTATTATTTTGTATTAGTTTCAGGGGATAGCATAGTGGTTAAACAATCATATACTTTGCATAGTGATCCCAAAGATATTTCCATTACCCACCTGGCACCATACATAGTTATTACAATATTATTGACTATACCCCCTAATGCCTTCATTACATAAATATTTATATTTCTGTAAATTGTTAAAACTGTTTCTCAATTTTCATATACATATTTTTAATTTTTTCAATTAAATTTTATATTTGGTATTATTTTGTATTAGTTTCAGGGGATAGCATAGTGGTTAAACAATCATATACTTTGCATAGTGATCCCAAAGATATTTCCATTACCCACCTGGCACCATACATAGTTATTACAATATTATTGACTATACCCCCTAATGCTGTACTTTACATCCCCATGACAATATTGTAACTACATCTACATATTACTTTTTACGATAAATACCCTGAACTTACTATTTGTAAAACTAGTCATCCAATAATACAATCAAGTGAAACATATAATTTCACTCACTTCTTTCTCCCCTGTCAAAAATGCTATTCTAAACTTTAGGGCAGTGATGGCGAACCTATGACACACGTGTCAGAGGTGACACGCAAACTCATTTTTTTTGGTTGATTTTTCTTTGTTAAATGGCATTTAAATATATAAAATAAATATCAAAATATAAGTCTTTGTTTTACTATGGTTGCAAATATCAAACAATTTCTATATGTGAGACGGCACCAGAGTTAAGTTAGGGTTTTTCAAAATGCTGACATGCGGAGCTCAAAAGGTTTGCCATCACTGCTTTAGGGGGAGGGAGAATTATTTGGATTATATCTAGTCGCATTGTCTCTGAGACCAAAGTAGCATCAAGATTAGGAAAAACAAAAACACAAGACTATAAATAATCAGATGTTCTTTATAAGCAATTTTTAGACACTGAGAAATTTATTAAGCCTACACCATTAAATAATGAATTGAAAAATGTTTCCTCAATTGCTTCCACTCTCAGAAAATATGGATTAGTCGTTATTATTCCCTGTTCTTGTTGTTTTTCCACTTCTTGGACCTGCTCTCAGATGATACCATTAAATGCACATATGCCAGCACTTTGTCCTCAGTAGAAATCCAGAAATGAAAAAGGTCCCTCACTTATGGATAAATAAGAGCTTCTATTAACACACACTACAAAAATTGAAAAAGTTTGTCAATATTTACTAAATCAGTTTGTATTTACAAGATTTCTTTGGGCTTCTTATGAGTTCATGGCATGAATCAAGTGACAGAGACAAAAATTCACATTATACATAACCTTGTATGCCTTGACAAGGATGTTGGATTTTAAGAACAATGAGAGCTATTTTCAAGTTTACAGTAAATGAGTGACATGGTATGGTGTAGATTTAGATACAGTAGGACCGTGTAATCCAAAGATTGAAGCTAACAGAATTAGAAGTATGGCCATTGTGATGGTATGAGGTGAGTGGTAATAATGGCCTGATGGGGCCTGGGGAAGGCACAGAGGTAGAATAGGCCTGTGTTTCTATCTAGAGGCAGATTCACTTGGATTAATATGAAAAGGAAAAAAAAGAATATATGCGAGGCTTAAGCAACTGGAAAAAACATGCCTTATAGAGTCAGGGGAGAATGAGAGAATCAAATTTATAGGCAAAAATCTAGACCTCTGTTTTGAAGATTTTTCAAATGATTTAACCTATATTTAACCTATGCCGGCCAGGACAGTAGCCACTAACTTCATGTAGCTATTGAACACTCAAAATGTACATAGTCAAAATTAAGATGATAATAGTAAAAAATATGCACTGGGATATAAAAACATAGTCTAAAAATAAAATAATGTAAAATATTGAATTAATATTTTTATATTGATTTCAATCTGAAATAATACTTTGAATTTATCTGATTAAATGAAATATTAAAATGAACCACTAAATGAATCACTCTGTGGTTCACACTGTATTTCTATTAGAAAGTCCTGGAATAGACCAGTCATCAGCAAACTTAACCTGTTTTTATATGATCTGTGAGCTAGATATGATTGATGGTTTAAAAATAATTGAATTATTGTTTTTATTTTATTAAACTTAATAATAACCTCCTTGCATCTTTTCATTTGCTATACACAATTACATAGACTGAGGGAGGAGATACAATCCTGTTAGCCCTGTAACATCTATTTATTGTAGAAACATTTTTCCAAATTACAAAATGTGTGTTACCAATTTTGAATAGTTAATATTTTCACATGGAATCTAAGCATGGAGATATTTTCTCATTTAAAAGCATTAATAAGGTAAACGCCATTAACTTACTTTTAAAAATAATTATGTTGCTAAAATGTCATTTTGTTTTATTTAAATCAGATCTATTTTTTTCTAATCTTCCTTACTTAGGCTATGAAATTTTTAGTAATTAAAGTGTAATGTGTAATGTGTAGGTTAAAACTGTATATGGTATATAATCATGCACTTAGAAAAACTACTTGAAATATGGTTCTATGTGCACATACACATACATGATAAAGGCCTAAAGAGAACCAGTCGACAGTCTTGGGGAAAAAAATATTTGTGTTCCTCCCCCCCAAGTTAATATCTGTGGATAGGGACTGTCAAAACATATATGCTGGTGATGTTTAAACAATATAAGATACATAATGATTTTTTTCTTCCTATTTTGCAGAAAATGCATATGAGGGGATCATCCAGAGATAAAGAACACATTTTGTTGTAAAATAGTTCTACAAAAAAAAAAAAAAGAAAGAAAAGAAAAGAAAAGGAGGCACAAGTCTGCAACTATAGCTCACATGTGGAAAAGAATATAATATTTCTGTACTGAGCGATTATAATTTTAAAATATATTTACTAATGAAAATATTTATTTAATCTTTGCCTTACTTTTCTCTATCCTCTCACAATATGTAGGCAAACAAAATATGTTTTTGCTTGGTAAGGCATTTATTATTATAGAAGTACAATGGACTTGGTGGTTATATATAAACCTAAAATATTGGCCTTTCTCCCTATGTTCAATTTTTCCCCCTATTTTATCACTTTGAGCAGAGATGCATAACACAGAACTGACCGTGTTTTATATGTAGACTCTGCCACCGAGTTTATTGCTTCCTTTGATCTGTAGTGTTTTGTAAACTTAAGGTAGAACAGATATATAACGTATGGCAAAGGAAGAAACATCGATGTAAGTCTTCAACAGAAGCTATTTTCTAATATTATGCGCTTCATAGAGTAATTTCAAAGGGGGACCAAACTATTCACTTCTATGTGTTTATCAAAACATATATTCATGTCATAGGTCTGAAAAGCTGGAAAATTTAAGGAGTTGTAAACACATGCTTGAATCTTCGGAAGCAATTCTTAAAAAATCAGCACTGTCTTGTAAATATAGAGCTGTAAGCAGAAACAAATGAACTAGAGGGGAATCCAATGTTACTTTTAAATCATGAGCAGATACTTTTTTATGTACTGGGCTTGGGTATTCAGTGTGTTTTCTCAAATAAAAGAAGGGAAATTCCATCTTCCTGCTACCACTTGGCTCTGGAGTCCACTTCCACGTCACACTGCCTCCTACTGGGCTGTGTCCTTGTCACCTTTCTTTAATCCCTTTTGCATCCCCGAGTCAAATTAAACTTTAGGGAATATCACTTTCAACATTTTACTGCCCTAATCACAAAAACTCCTTTGGTTACACATATTTTGGCAATCAAGGTCTTCTACAATCAGATCTCTACTTTCTTTTCTATGCCCATATACCAAGAAAGAAGTTCTACATTGTTTGTTTGCTTATTTATTTATTTTCATCTTTTTCCACACTCACTTTTTTATTTATTATTTTTTAAACATATTTTTATTGATTTCAGAGAGGGAGAGAGAGGGGGAGAGAGATAGAAACATCAATGATGAGAGAGAATCATTGATTGGTTGCCTCCCGCACGTCCTCTACTGGGGATCGAGCCCGTAACCATGGCATGTGGAATCAAACCATGACCTTCTGGTTCACAGGTCAGTGCTCAACCACTAAGCCACACCAGCCAGGCCACATTCACTTCTTTAAAGTACTAGGGCAGGGCAGGCTTCAGATCGTGGAGCAAAAATTAATCCATGAAACTAAAAGTAGGATTGAAAGGAAAACCAAATTCTGGCAGGGCATGCAACCCAGCCATAAATCTAAAGAGACAAATCTCAAGTTTGGGCACCAACCCTAGTAATGTTCAAAGAGAGACATGATAAAATGAAGAGTCAAGAGAGGTTCTCTGAGCCATCAGAACATTGCAGGTACATTTGAAAGTGTTCTCAGGTAGAATGTATGTATGTGGAGATTTTTTTAAAGTACCAAGAAAATGTAAGTTGTGGTAAATGAGGGATGAAAGAAAGAGACAAGACAAAGAGAAGGAGCAAGGGAGGGAGGGAGGAAGGGAGAGAGAGGGAGGGAGAAAAAGAGAAAGAGAGAGAGAGAGAGAGAGAGAGAGAGAGAGAGAGACCAAAAACAGAAGATAAAAATACTGTAGAATTTCCATGGACCTCTTGCCAGAAAGTATTTCTGTCTCAGAGGTTACTGTAATGTAGATTTCAGACTTAGGCATTTAAATACACTTTTTAAATGCCCGGTTCTTCAGAATGGTAAGAACATTACAGCTAGATGAAAGATAATTTTTCATCATCTTCTTATATGTCAAATTCCTTTGAGCAATTTACAGCATTCAAAAAGTATATTGACAGATCAGCAAAAATGAAAGGGCATTTTCATCACCTTGAGAAATAGTGATCAAAAGAAATGTGCCAACCAATTAAAACATGATCAATGCCTCTATTTCCTTTCTTTTCTGTCATAAACTGTGGCTAAAAAGAATTAAGTTATAATTTTTTCAAAGCCAGCCTCATCTTGATAATGTCATATAAAAAAGCAATTTGGATCACAAGAGTTTAAATATACCATGTGGTGAATTACAGTGATACAATTTTATGAAGGCAATATTAATCATATTTGAAATTCATGGCAATCTGTCTAGTAGTTGGTTCAGTTTAGAACAAAGCCATTGGCATTGGTAGGTTTAAAATGCTTTTATGCTTTTGTAGAAAGATATGTAGAAACAAAATCTGAATGAGATACCACCTTAAGAATAAATTCCTTTGTTAAAGCCATTTGTAATAAAGTATATATATATATATTTTTTTTTCCAACATACCTATTTACTTACTTCAGGAGAAGGCCAGTGTTTTCAGCTGGTTTATCATTTGGGTATATAAAAATAGGGGGTACATTTTCTCTATCTGCTACACAGTTCGTGTAAATTTAGGACTTTGATTTATGGATACTGGATAGCTCAGGAAGACATATAGGTTAGGCATATGCTCACGAGTCATAATATTAGGAGCCTGAACACATCTGGAACTTTTACAGTTCCTGAGCCACTGATTAAAAGCTGTCAAAATCTCACTGAGGAGAGAAAGAGTCAAAAGAGACTCCCAAGGACAAATGTCTTGAAGGAAAATGTGTGCGCATGCTTGCTTCTTTCACCTCACCTGCCGGGCATCTGCTCTGCTCTTCTACTCTCTTGTTTGTAGTGACTATTCAATCCTTCTTGGACCCATTGTGAGCTGCAATCCCAATAGTCATTACCATGTGTTATTCACAGATCTGAATCTTCCTGGGAGCTACCCCCTCTATTGTGTTTGTTTTGAGATAGTAACTAGGTTAGTCCCCTAACATACCAGCTGATGCACTTAATGTAAACCATGTCTCACCCATAATCCATCTGCCAACTCGAGAGGACACAGCAGTGGAGCTGCTAGGAGGTAGGAAGGACTTTGCAGGAATCCATGAGAGATGATCATGTGGCCACATGATGGATGGGTGGATGTCAAGGGAGGAATCTGATTTCTCTTAGCCTGGCTTCAACATGTTTCAAATGAAAGAAGCAGCAAGGGCTAGCATCACAGAATGAACTTGGAAAAGGAGATAATGGGCTTGAAGGATAGAAAAAAAGGAGTTAGAAAAAGTAGCCAGCTAAAGAAGAAAAGAACATACAATTGTGAGTGGCCTAGGGACTTACAATGTAGCTGCCTGGAGGCGTTAAGGTGAATTCACAATTCATGATCATAAGCCTGAAATAGGTTTAATCATTGTGTTTGCAAGTTTCCTCCAGTCATTCAGCAGCAGAGGATTAAATTATTTATAGTCAGAAAAAATAGTGTTTGTGAGTGTGGGTGTGTTTTATACAAGCAGGAGATTGGGTAAAATAAAATAGAGAGACAACTTGAAAATATTCTCCACCTTTTCATCAGAGTGCTATAGTTTTCCTCTGTCATTAATAATGCATTACCTTTGTCTAAGTCATATATTTTATAACTATGTGTTTTGTAGATGCTTAATTTATATGATTTATAATTAAAGTAGCAATTATATGTTATTTGGAAGGCATCCACACTAAATGAAGTAAAAGGATTCAGAAAGCCTGAAAGTTGGCCTATAAACATACAAATCTATATTAACAGTGTTGCATAGTTATGTTATTATCAATGAGTTTTGGTTTAAAAATACCATGGACACGAGTAAAAGAAAAAAAAAAGAATAGCTTAGAGGACTGTAAAAAAAATATTTACCTCTCTACAGAAATTCTCTGGCAATTAGCATTTTTAGGGTGGTAAACACATCCTTAGATGGACTCCATATGTTTTGCCCTCGAAAGCCGACCAGCCCTTTGAGCTCCCAGGAAGGGAGCCTGCAGTTTCCTGGACGTAGAGCAGCAGGACCAATGAGCAGCCCTGCTGCAGCAACGCCCAGGAGAGAGCTCCAGAGCAAAGGCAAAGACATGAAGACAAATTGCCCAAGTACAGTCTCACAAAAGGAAGGTCCATCTCATCTTAAAGGTAGTATAACAAAGACACTAAATGTTCTAACAAGTTCAACTATATTGCTGAAAGGAATAAAGCGGTATACTAAAGAACAACACCTGTATATAGAGTTTAAACTAAGAAATAATGGCTCGCTCGTATCAGTGCAACTATTTCTATTACTGTTAAGAAATCTATAACCACAGTTTATGTATCAATATATAAAAAATGTATATAATCCTCTTAATAGTGTGAAATATAATTTGATTCAATAAAAAAGCTACTAGTATTTTTATACAAACATGCAAGCATTTCTTTATCATCCTATTTCAAAAATAGTCACTAATGCTATAAATTTTGCTCCTATTAAAAAAATGCCTCTATTATACCTAATATTATTTCAGAGGGTCTATTCCATCCAATGAGAGAAAAAGTCATATAGCATAACTAATGAAATGAGAGCACAAAGAACTTAAAAGGATATTTAGATTATATATAACCAGAAAATCATAACTGCTTAGAATTTTTGAATATATATATATTTTATTAACATTTATAAAAATATATAAATATATATCAGAAAATAATAATACTTAAACATTTTAATAAAGCAAATGCTATTCATTTTTTGTTTGTTTTTGTGATGAATCTGTCTTGAATCTGTAGCAATATGGACTAGGGTTTTTCATATTAAGACAATCTTTTACTCCATGTATTAGAGTATGCCTGGTTTTACAGAATAGATATTCTAAAATGCTGTTTTATTCTCTTTACTATCACTTAATATTTCTGCATATTAATTTATAAGAAAGATTATTTTTTACTATCCCTTATTGCAATTATCTTTTTTAAAAGCATAATTACGATTTAAAATATGCACTAGGTTGTACTATATAACTTTTGGATAGTTTGTGCATTTTTGCCTAATTTAATTAAATTTAATATAAAATTAAACTTTAAAACTATCACTGTAACTGCACAGACAACGAATAGCCACTGTGCACATTTTGGTGTGTAGACAGTCTCTCAGGCCTCATCATTCTTCATTTGTACAACATCCTTTTGTCGTGGCAGTTTATTTTTCTTTCTTCCCATTTTCCCCTTTCCCCCTGCTGGCATCATGAAAGATTTTTATAGAGTTGATCTCTCTTTGAACCTAGACAGTCTATCAATTATCCTAGAATTTTCCTCTGGAAATTGAAATGGAAAATTTTAAGTCTTTTGATACTGATTAGCTCTCTACCTTGACTACTATGGTACATTCATATACCACCTTTTAATGCCTGTTTTCTTATTTCTGAACAAGGTAAAATAAATCTGGGTCAAGCTCTACAAAAACAGGTGTATGACTTAAATTTTCACTTGTTTATGTCCACATGAGTGACAACTTTGCTATAGTCACAAAATGTTTTCTATTGTGAAAGCAAAGTAATTTCTGAAAATTAGTTATATGATTTTGCAGAATGATAAAATGGCCAAATCATTGTTTTGTTTTGTTAACTTTCTTCTTTTACCTATTCTGGAATTCATAAAATTTTGCATTTAGAAAAATGAAATCTTTTAAGTAGATTTCCTGCATGCTATCATCCATGTAGTTCTACCTTTCACACATCTGCTAAGCCAACAAATTGCTTTCTCAAGAGGTCAAGAGAGAGGCTTTGGCAGAGCATGGGGTTTGTCGGGGTTGGGGGTAGCAGGTGGGGGGGAAGTTTTGCATTCTTGCTATACCAGTGTATATACATACAAACATACTTATTTACCACAACTCCAAAGAGATGGGGTTGTATCTGTGGCTCTAAGAAGGGCTCTCTAGCCTTTAGGAAAATACTTTCTTTTATTTCTTTCTTTAGCATAAATAAAACTATATTTCCACACAGTCAAGTCTTTCTCACTAGAGAACATTACTAGGCTTAAAGTTCAAAGTTGCCTGGCTACATATTCCATTGTCTACCATTGTCTCCTGCGTATGCCTTTGCCTGCAATACCTGAAGGGTAAGGGAAGCTGGATGAGAACATAAGAACATGTCAAGATATCTATGTCCAAGCTTTATTATTATTGCCCTATAAATCCCTCTTCTGACATGATTTGAATATCCAGATTTGATGCACACTCAGGCAAAGCCATGTGTACAGAGAGAATTAGTAAGCATTGTAACTTTTATCGAATAACCAATTTAATCCAATTTGTTAAATATTGCAAAAAAACAGTATGTGACTGTTAAAACTGGAAGATATCTATGTCCAAGCTTTATTATTATTGCCCTATAAATCCCTCTTCTGACATGATTTGAATATCCAGATTTGATGCACACTCAGGCAAAGCCATGTGTACAAAGAGAATTAGTAAGCATTGTTCATAATGCAAAAATGGAGCTAGAACTTTTATCTAATAACCAATTTAATCCATTTTGTTAAATATTGCAAAAGAACAGTATGTGACTGTTAAAACTGATGTCTATTTTTTTGACTTGTGTTTCAGGTGTTACTTAGTTATCAGGAGAATAAAAATGTGCAAAACTGCTTTTCATATGTTTTTAGAATATATGTGAATGGCTGATGAAATTAACATGGTGTTTCCATTAAGGATGTTATAGACATGCCTTTTACTTGTGGCACACAGTATTTGTTTTTGTTGGATATCGCTATTCCAGGTATGCAAATGATAGAGCAGACAGATAAAGACATAGGCATGGATACATACATTAATTTATGCAATATGTATTAATGCATATTTGCATGGAAAAAAAATTCTGCAAAAACATACCTCTCAAACAATGACAATCCATGAGGGATAAATTTATGATAGGTTTAATAAGTCTCATGGGGGTATATGAAGATATCTACTAGACTTTTTCAACTTTGTCTCTTTTTTGATAACCTTTTTCTTAGAGTGAAGAGAATTTGCTCCTTATAAAATTGCCATCTTCTTCATTTTCTCATAGCACATTCTTTGACCTGGACTTCATTAAAACTAACTCCATTTACTTATTCTGAGCTCAAATTTGTTTGTGAAATTTTTTACATCTGACTTCCATCCCAGGCCTTGTACAACACAAAATCTTAATCTCTGATGTACTCTTTTGCATGTTCATAAAATGTGAGGCAAACTCTTCCTGCATCTGTAAGAGACTTTGAATCTTAACTCATGAACAAAAGTTAAATCTTAGAATATGTAAAAGGTATTTTCAGAGAAAATGCATTTTAATAAAAGTATATCTAACTATTTTATAGGCAAAATTCCTCTGTATCTGGTTGAAACATTTCTTCCACAATAATTAAAATTATGTAATAAATGTGAAATATGTTTTCTTTATAACACCTGGGCTCTCCATCATAAGAACACTTTATATATTACCTTATAAATATTCTCTCTGTATCACAGAAGCTTAGTTTAAGGAAGATAACTTCTTGAGCAATATTAAGATGTTGACTCTGGAATCAGTCAGGGAATAAAAATGAAGTTATACATATTTAATCAACTCAGTGAGGATTTGGGGCTGCCTCTGAGAATAAGAGAGAAAATTAGTAACTCCTCAACCAAATCTCACAAGGTTATTTATAAGGACAGAATTATATCAAAACATATGGGAAAGCATTGTCAGAGTATAATAGGATATAAAATGTAGGATATTTTATGATTGATTTTTAATTGATAATTATATTATTTAAACTTTATAAGAAATATTCATTTGACTTTTGTGAGTTGAACATTTTCTGTAAGCTTTAAGGGCCAGTTCCTTTTTTACTTCATTTCTTTCTACATCTATAATAGAATGTATATATTCTTATGTTTTTATAACCTTTTAGGAATTCTACTTTATGGAGAACAGTGCTTATTTTAGCCTTTACCACCTTTTCTAAACAGTCTATGCCAAGGGGACTCTAACATGCTATTCCTCCCAGCAAAATAAATAATGTATAGAATGTAGTTTCTTTCAGAGTTATACAAGAAAGAACACAGAAGAGAGAGAAAATAGGAAGATTTTAATTTTGTCCTTATTTTCCAGTATATATAACCTTTAAAATATTGTTATGTTCATTAAGTTATTTAGTTTATTTATACCCAAAGACTTAAAAATGACTTTTATTTTCAAACTAAGCTGTACACACATTAAAAGAAAGAAGAAACGAGAGAGAGGGAGATGGACTGAGTGAGAGGGAGAACAAAAGAGAAGAAAGAAAGGAAAGAAAGAAAGAAAGAAAGAAAGAAAGAAAGAAAGAAAGAAAGAAAGAAAGAAAGAAAGAAAGAAAGAAAGAACCATAATATAAAGAAGAGGGAAGGAAAGGGGACAGATGGAAGTTGGAAGGAAGGTGGGAAGGATAGGAGAGAAGGGAGAGATAAATTAGGCCCTGAATTGAATAAGTACCCAAAAAGGACTAAAATTTAACTATGTTTTCAGGTGTAAAATTACCTAGTTTAGTATTTTAAGAGTTTCTAGTTTAGACACTGGAACTCATTTTGAGGAAACACTCTCACTTTATTCTGGGACAGACAATAGTAGGGTAAACCTTTTAAGTCATGAGGCCCTATGATGATACCTATTCATTGTTGTCCTTCTTGTAGTTTGAAATGGTGAGGTAGTCAAATGCTACCTTTATTCCTAATAAGAACACTCTCTGTTTGGGCAGAGTACTGTGCTCTGAGACTATATGTTTTCCTTTAAGTCTGCCAAAGGGGTAAAAAGCATTGTGTATTTTGTGTTATGTTAACCATATGTGAGATACAAGGATTAAAGCCGCTCAGGAAGGGCTGATGAACTCAGATTAGAGCTGTCATCTCTTAGAGAAACTGCTTTCAATGATTGTGGTCATCTAGCCTCTGTACAGTATTTCTTCCTTTTGTGCAGTGACTTTCAGAAAGATCTTAAGACCTTAGCTGGGTTAGGTCATTTGTCTTTGCTTCTGTGTTTTTGTTGTTGTTGTTTGTTTGTTTGTTTGTTTTTTGTCACCAGTTTAGAACATCAATGGCCAGCTGAGTGACAATAGCACAAAGATCCTCTGTGACAGAGACTAACTAAATAAGAGGCCTGAAAAGAAGGTCTGAAGAACTAGTTCTGGAATATATATATATAGTGATCATTAATCTACTCACATAAAAATCAAATGTGTAGAAATAACAAAACTGTAACATTAGTGCCACTGCTCTATCATTCTTTTAACCCCTCAACCTGTAGGGTAACAAACACACTTGCCAAAGAGCGATATCTCATTTATTTCTAGTATAATCAGTCTGAGTTCAGCCCGAATCTTGATTCTATCCAATATCTATCACTTAATGACCAATTCAATAACCCCTTTCAATGACTTTGGTCTACATGTTTTTCAAAGTTGAGTTCTCTCCTACGGCTGCCCACCATCATCTCCAGAGTTTCCCCTATTTTGAATAATTGCTGTGTGGGTGAGGGTCTTCCTGTGTTTTCACTGTCATGGTGAAAAGGGATGGTGGGCTGGGATTGGTGATGGCCCGCATAGTCAGCCTGTCTCTGTGGGAAGCAGGCAGAGACTGTTCCTGGGACTAGTGATTGCTTTGGTGCAGCTGACTCGTATGGCCATTGAGTGTGAAATTCTGGCATCTGGCACTGGAATCCATTTTGCTCCATTATGACTTATGGCAGGCCTGACCGCTAGACCTGAGTGGGGCAGAAAGATCCAGGGATGTCTAGTATTGCTTTCACTCAATCCAGCCTATTATATTTGCTAAGAATACCTTCAGCTTATTTATTTGCTTATGAACAACTGCATCTGCCAGCTGCTAAACTAAAAGTGAGAATTAGATTAAGTATTTCCAGAACAAGATTACCTTTGTTTAGTTATTTATTTTTGTATTTAATTTCTGTCACTTTGTGTGTGTGTGTGTGTGTGTGTGTGTGTGTGCGCACGGACATGAATGGAAGACAAATGGCAGTGGGGATTTATTTTATTTATGTCTGTATTTCTACACTTAGAAAGAAAATTGCCTGGAATATAGTCAAGAGTCAATAAATATTTGTTGCATGTGGCCCTGGCCGGTGTGGTTCAGTTCCTTGGAGCATCCTCCATATACTGAGAGGTCATGGGTTCGATTCCTGGTCTGGACACATATTCAGGTTGTGGATTTGATCCCCAATTGGGGTGCTTACAGGAGGCAACCAATCGATGTCTCTCTCTCTCTCTCTCTCTTCCTTCTACTCTCTCTAAAAATCAATGGAAAAATATCCTTGGGTGAGCATTAAAAATAATAATAAAAGTATATATATATATATAGCATGTGTGCACACATGCATGCATGAATCTTCATTTATACAAGCCCAAAATCTCAGTGATAAATGGCCTCATCTATCTATCTATCTATCTATCTATCTATCTATCTATCTATCTATCTATTTAAGCGACTGGCCAACAGGCTGACCAGCTGGTAGCTATGATGCACAATGACCACCAGGGGGCAGACACTCAACACAGGAGCAGAAACCACAGGCATGGAAACAAGGAACAGACCCATGAATCTCAGAGGGAAGGGGGGAGGGCAGGAAGAGATTAACCAAAGATCTTATATGCATATTAGAGGCCCCATGCACAGGTCCATGCACTGGTGAGGTCTCTCGGCCTAGCCTGAGGGGATTGGGCCGAAACCAGCTCTCTGACATACCCTGAGGGGTCCCGGATTGCAAGAGAGCACAGGCCAGGCCAAGGGACCCCACCGCTGCAAGAATCCACGCACTGGGCCTCTAGTTGATTAATAAACATTTATCACCTTCATCCTCAAAGTGCAGACTGTGAACTAGCAGTATCCACATCTCTTGACAGGTTATAAAAAATGCATAATCTTGTGTCCCACCCAAGATCTTAGCAAATAGAATCTGTGTTTCATCACATTTCCTAGGTGCTTCATATTTCACATGACAGTTTGAAATGCCCAGGCTCTTGTTAAGTCATCATACATAGTGCCATACTCTCACCTATATCATTAATTAATCAAAGCAACTTTCCACTGATCCTTACTCAATCAAGACTCAAAGTACCTCTTACTATCCAACTCCACGTAGCTTTGGCTGATTAAATACAGTAGACATATAGAAAGTTATAGATCTGCCGGTGTTTATTTAATGATGTCAATTAGGCTCTCTTATCTGGACATGTGAATCTTGATGCAAGGCTCTGGGACTAAAAACTGCTGGAGGTATTTGTTGGCAGCCCCTAATGAAGCTTCATGAATTCATGATCCTGAAATCTCCAGGTGGGTCTGAGAGCAGACTGATATTTTAACTTGGCTGTTAATAACAGTGTAGTTTCAATAGTATTCTTGCTCCGCCCCCCCCCCCCACACACACACACCCCGGTTAACTAGACTTGGTTTCTGTCACATACAAAGAAATCTATTTTTTTAAAAGAATTTATAAATAAAGAGGAATATAAGCAAAAGACTCCAGGTGAAATATGGGAGCATTTACAATTAAATGTTAGAAACAAACAGGGTAAAATTCATCAAGGAATACATACATATATATATATATATATATATATCCTTTTTTGGGGTGGGATGGCATTATACAGGATGCATTGAAAATCCAGATATTCAAATAATTAACAACATACTCATTGAGAATGAAACCTGGGGATAAGGCGTCAACATGGGAATAGGTTAATTTACAGAAGATAAATAATATCAACTGTGATAAAGATGACTTTTTGCTCCCCTTAATCAATTTTGCTCTTATTCCTTTAAAATGAAAACAACAAGAATTTTCTAGTATATGGCCACCAGTCAAAGACGACATACGCCTGCTTACTTGCAGCTAGGTATGGCATTTTGCCTTAGTTCCAGTCAGTGGGATATATGAAAAAGTACTTGTGTAATTTCTGGGTTATGCCATTAAAGGGAAGAAGTGTACTCTTTTTTTAAAATATATTTTATTGATTTTTTTATAGAGAGGAAGGGAGAGGGATAGAGAGTTAGAAACATCAATGAGAGAGAAACATCGATCAACTGCCTCCTGCACACTCCTCACTGGGGATGTGCCCGCAACCAAGGTACATGCCCTTGGCCAGAATCGAACCCGGGACCCTTGAGTCCACAGGCCGATGCTCCATCCGCTGAGCCAAACCGGTTAGGGCAAGAAGCGTACTCTTCACTTCTTCCAACCTTTCTATCGGCTAGAAAATTGTCTTGGTGAAGGGAAGCAGAAACAGCAGTTTTAGGCCACAATATGGAATCCATGAGTTGAGGATGTCAGAGCTGTACTCAGAAACATTCACAGAGCCCTGGGCTACTTATATTTGGACTACAGTCTGGGAGAACATTAAAATTCTACCTTGTTAAGCCACTGCTATTTTAGCTTTTGTTAGGAAACTTGATCATTATCCTCCCTACTACACAAATGGAGGTTGCTCATAGCAACATTAAAATTGAGAGAGCAACAAGCACAAACTTTAAATTCTTGCCTCAAGGTATGAAATAAAATGCAAGTCTTTTAAGCACCAAGGTTTAGTGCTTAAACCTGTATAGTGAACTTTACTACCTATTAAACTCAGCAACTGATTTCACACAATTTGGAATACATAATAACAACTGAATACATAAACTTTCAGGGTGCTTTTTCTGTGAAACATAGGATATGAATAAAGATTAGGATCTTAACTGTAGAAACAGTAATATCTCTGAGAACTCAGAAATCCTGGATTACCTTAAACTCAAAAAAATTACAGAAAAAAAATCTCCTACTAACTTTCTTTTGCCTGAGAAAGCTTTCCTTAAAACACAAAACAAAACCAAAACAAACAAAACACCTAGAAAAATAATTATTTATGCACTCTCCTCATTGTTTTTCTTAATCAAAAAGTGATTTTGCTACTAGTGGTAAAATACAAAAAAATAGTCAAAGTAAACTTCATATACTAAATTTATTTAAATAAATGAAGGAAAATAATATTATAAAAATTTTGGAATTATTTGGGGAATAAAAAGAGAAAGGACATGACAAAGGGTATATTAAAGTTTTTTTTCTCATGTAGATCAATTTTGACATGAGTACACCTAACCAGAGAGTTACATTAAACATTGTACCCCAGGCTATATTTTTTCCTGATGTGTTAACCTTTACTGCATAACAGAATGTGCAACAATTCCTCAAATGTAAAAACAAAACATTGAAACAAACAAAATAGTGTATCACTTTGGAAAATTAAACCTATCCTGCTTATCTCACTAACCCTGAGTTTTTGGAGTCTAGTGGTGCTAAAGGCCTTTGCTGGTATTGTTCCATTCCGTTTATCTACCCAACTGACTAATAATTCTGATTTGGATGTATAATAGCTTCATAAATTTAACAAGTTCAAAACAGAATTATTAATTCTAACACCCACCCCTTTAACCACAAATTCCTTCCCTAGACCCTCCTGTCTCCAGGTTTCCTTAATTTGCTGATCCACAAAACCACTGGAGCTGTCTTATTTCTTTGCTTCCCTTATATCCACATCGAAACCTTCATTAAATAGGCTGGACCTTCAAATAAGTTCAGAGTCTGACCACCCCGTATTTTTACACTGACTTCTCTCATCCAAGCCACCTTCCTCTCCTGTCAGGATGAGCACAGTGGCCTCCTAACTGTATCACATTTTCTTTCGAGGCTCTCATGCAGTTTCACTACTTCTAGGCCAGTGGCCGGCAAACTCATTAGTCTGCAGAGCCAAATATCAACAGTACAATGATTGAAATTTCTTTTGAGAGCCAAATTTTTAAAACTTAAACTATATAGGTAGGTACATTATTATTAACTTAATTAGGGTACTCCTAAGGCTTAGGAAGAGCCACACTCAAGGGGCCAAAGAGCCGCATGTGGCTCGCAAGCCGCAGTTTGCCGACCACGGTTCTAGGCCAACACAGGAAATATAGATTGCAGTATGTATTAAGAGTTTTTTACTGAGCAAGAAAAAAGGAGTAAAAGAAGAAAATACTTTTTGGTGGAAAAAAAACCCCACATTAAAATAATACCCATTTATATTGCATGAAAAAAAAAAGAAAGAAAGCAAAAGAGGTCGGTGAAATTAGAGTATTCAATGACTTCTGGATTGTTTATAAACTGTTTGTAGTATAGTCAACATCTATTTTTACTGGATCCACACTATGCAAAAAAAGAAAACATTATAAGTGCCTTTCCTAATTCTAAGTCACCTACCTAATTATTAATAGTTGATCATCAAAGTATGATTTAGTGGTTTATTCTTCATTTGTTCCCACCAATTCTGTCCCCAACATTCTCGAAGAAGCTTCATGATCTCTCTAGGCTGTAAATCAGGTTCTCTTACCCTCTTACTTTTAGTTGGATTTGGTCAAAGAGAGGCATTAGCATGATGGTGGGTAATTGAAAAGAGATAAAAGAAAAGGGATTTTTGTCAGAAATAAGAGCATTGGTGTGAGACTTTGCTAATATGAAATATCTCATGCTATTAATTTCCCAGCAAACACTGCTACATGTACAGTCCATATATTTTTATGTTGCAGTTTTCATTCAAATCTAAATATTTTCAATTTTCACTGTAATTTCCTATTTGACCCATGAGAGTTGAAGATTATATTGTTTGACTTCCCAATATCTGGGGATTATCTCTTCTTAATTTTTAGTTTAATTTATCTCTTAGAGAACATGCATTTATTTTTTTATTGTTTTAATTTTATCAATGGTTTTTATCTATCATGGTGAAGGTTCCATATGCATATGAAAAGAATAGGTAGTCTTATGTTGCTGGATGGAGTGTTACCTAAGTATAAATAAGGTAATGTTGGTTGATAATTCTTTTTAGGTATCTTATAACTTTTACTCATTTTATATTATTTGTTTTATTTATTACTGAGATAAAATTGTTGAAGTCTCCAAATATAATTTGTTTATCTCTTTCTATCACTTTTTGCTTTAGATATTTTGAAGTTCTGATAAATTGACATCTTTATATATTTGTTTTTATCCCTGACAATAATTTTTGGAATCTACTTTCTCTCATAATAATATAGGCATTCCCCTTTTTTACTTATTGATGACACAATGTATATTTTTCCAAACTTCCACTTCTAACCTATCTATGTTGTCTTTCTATTAAAAGTATTGTTTAAATATATAGTTGGGTCTTGCTATTTTACACTATTTATCAATCTCTGCTTTTAAATTGGGGTGTTTCAAAATTCTGTTTTAATGCAACAATTTATATGATCATATTTGAATCAATCATTATCTTAGCTGTTTTTGTTCCTTGTTTCATTTGTTCCTTTTTTTCTGTTTGCTATATTATTGACATTTATTCTTATTCCATTTTATCACCTCTATTGGCTTATGTGTTACAATCCACTTAAAATTTTTTCAGGGGTTGCCTTAGAGGTAATAATTTATGTTTTTATTACAATTGGCCTGTAGGTATTATTAGACTAGTTTGCTTATAATGCAAAACCTATCACTAACATTTATATATGTTATAAACCCACAACAAATTGTCACTGGTTTTTGCTTTAGACATTAAATTGTCCTATAGACATATTAAAATAAATGGAAACACTTTTAATATATTTGCTCCCCTTTTTAACGTTTCCATTTGTCTTTATTTCTTTTTACAGAAACACATTTCTCTCTGGTATTACATTCCTTGCCCTAAGAACATCCTCTATTATTTCTTGTAGCATGCGTCTGCTGGAAGTAAATTCTCTAAACTTTTTTAAAAATGTTCTATTCCACTTACTTTTTGAAAGGTATTTTACTGCGCATAAAAGTCTGTGTTGACAAGAGTTTATTTTGATTTATTTTTTTTCCTTTCAGTACTTTAAAGATACCACACCATCACTGACTTTCAGAGCTTCTGGTAAGAAATGTTCTATAACCTTTTTTATTCTTTATTTAATTTTTCCATCGCCATTTATCCTCACTATACCCTCTTCCACCTCCACTCCCCCACAATCAACAGACTGTTGTCCGTGTCCATGAGTTCCTTCTTTTTTTTTTCTTTTTTGCTCAATCCCTTCATATCCCTAACATCCCCCAACCCCCACCATAGTTGCCCACCTGCCCTCTATGAATCTGTCTCTATTTTCCGTGGTAGTTCAGTAGTTAAATTCCACAAATGAGTGAAATCATGTGGTACTTATCTTTCTCCGACTGGCTTATTTCACTTAGCATAATGTTTTTCCACGTACATCCATGCTGTCCCAAAGGGTAAAATTTTCTTCCTTTTTACAGCCTAGTATTATTCCATTGTATAAATATACCAGAGCTATTTTATCCATTGTTTCTCTTTAGATAAATGCCTATTTTTAAGAAAATAATAAATTTCGCATACAAGTTTGTCTTATATCTAGGTAGGCTTTATATCGGAGAGAGGTGCTCCTGGCCAGAAGTAGAAAGTACTAATGGCATTGTACCCAGAACTCTTTTCTGATTATCTAAAAAAAAAATGGAGTGCAAAGGTTTTTTATTTTGTTTTGTTTTTCTGGTTTTCTTCTTCTTCTTCTTCTTCTTCTTCTTCTTTTTTTTTCTTGCTATCTTTTCCTCAGAAACAAGTCATCTGTTTTTATATCCCGCTGGAGTGGTGTCTGATTGATCCCTACCATTTTTATACTTCTGGAAAATGCTCTCTCCCTTTGTCCTCTATCTAAAGAAGGAGGAGAGAGATATATATAGATAGACAGATAGATAGATAGATAGATAGATAGATAGATAGATAGAGAGAAGAGCCAACAACTGAATGAGAACCCTTCTTTTGTCTGTAACTGCAGAAGTTTTTCAGAAATTCATTAAACTTATTGTTGATATTTTCCTCGCTTTTTTTTTTGCAATTACATTTTCCTCCTGCGCTCTTCCCCTGCCTGCATTTATTATACCTCACTAGGCAGTGGTTCTCAACCTTCTGGCCCTTTAAATACAGTTTCTCATGTTGTGACCCAACCATAAAATTATTTTCGTTGCTACTTCATAACTGTAATGTTGCTACTGTTAGGAATCGTAATATAAATACCTGATATGCAGGATGGTCTTAGGCGACCCCTGTGAAAGGGGCCTTTGACCGCTAAAAGGGTCACGACCCACAGGTTGAGAACTGCTGCTAGAGGGACATATCCATATTTAAATATTAGAATACTAGGTGCTCTATAATATCAGTTCCAAGTTGGGATATTTTCTTTATTAGGTAAAAGGGACACTCCTCAGCTTTTTCAAATCCTCCTCATAAGGAGGAATCATAAGTTTTAAAACAGATTGTGCTAGATGCTTTGTACAATATAGTTTGTAGAGAATGGTGAAACCTGGAGACTAAATGCGAGGTCCTTAGAACAGGTCAGGAAAAACAGGTTGATTGCGTGGCCAGGGTGGTAGCAGTGATAATCATATTTTTAATGTATTTAAAAGGCAGTATGGACAGAGTTCACTGATGGATTCAATGCAGTATATGAAAGACTAGAGTTAAGTGTAGCTTCGCTTTTATTGACCAAAGATACTCAAAGAATAATGTTGTCATTTGAAAAAAATGAGAAAGAATGATATAAAATCTCGGTTTGGAAGTGGGATTTAACATACACACAAAACATTGGCCTCAGATAAATTAATTTTCAGATATCAGAACTCTGAGTAGGGATGTTGGATAGGCAGTCTAATATGTGAATCATCTTAGTTTAGTTTAAAAATTACATTATGTTTATCCTTTTGCATTTTGTACTCAACTATAATACAACCAGTGTTCATATAGTACCTACTATGCACAAGACATAAAAGTAAACATGATAAGATTCTTGTTGCCCAGGAGGTCATAATCAAGTAAGAAAAACACATACCGATAGAGGTGGAGTTCAAATAAAAACAGATTAATAGCTTCTTATCATTTTTCATTAAGTGCCATTGAAATATATGGCTATTGATTTCAGCTACAATTTTAATCAAGTATGAGTTACAGTGTGGAGATTATGGTAATTTATTACTACATGAATAAGTAAAGAAATTGTGGCAGTAAGATTTTTAAATTAGAGGGATAAAAATTGAAGACTAATGATTGAGACTGAAATCATCATTTTTATTGATGAAAAATAGTCATTTGAGAATGGGTAGCTGAACTGGACCAGAAGAAATACTTCTTATACATGACAAAAAATAAGTGGCCATATTGTATGATTTAACATATTGGAATCTCCAAGAAAAACACATTCAGGAATAGGTTTAGACAGGAGTAGAAAATTAAATAAAACAGTGGGAGACACAGTTTGAAAGACAATAAGCCAGAAAGAGTCAAAGCAGTTAGGCAGACAGTGTGTGCAACAAAAGTATTCACACACCACACACATATATGTGTATAATTTACACATATATAAGTATATATACATTATTTTACTGCTCCAGTATATGCACATATATGTGAATACATTTTTATATTAAAATAATGATAATAAATACATTATATATACAACATATATAAATATTTTCCCCAGGAGGAGTTGGAGTAGGGGTTTGGACTGAGAAAGCAAAAACCTTTTTTTTCCTAAAAAGTTATGACTATTAGGGAAAAGACATGAATGGCCTAATTTTATAATTCTAGTTATTCCATAGAAAAACTTGCCAAGGTTATGTTTCCTGATCCTTATCCACATTGGTTGCAATAAGACTTATAAAATGTTTAACCAAATACTTAAATTAAGTCTACCTCCTGGGAAGGAAAGAATACATCTCCATTCTTAGAAAATAGCACCTATTAGAATGGCCAAAATCCAGAATACTGACAACACCAAATGCTGGTGAGGATGTGATGGAGCTCTCATTCATTACCAGTAGGAATGCAGAATGTCACAGCCATTGAGAAAGACTGTTAGTTTTTTACAAAGCTGAACATACTCTTACCATAAGACTCAGCTATAGCAATCTTTGGTATTGACCCAAAGGAGTTGAAAGCTTATGTCCACCCAAAATCTGCTCACAGATGTTTGTAGCAGCTTTATTCATAATTGCTCAAACCTAGAAGCAACCAAGATGTCCTTTGGAGGTGAATGAATAAACTATGTGACATCCAGACCATGGAATATTATTCAACACTAAAAAAGAAATATCCTATCACTCTATGAAAAGACATGGAAGAAATTTAAATGTGCATTACTAATTAAAAGAAGCCAATTTGAAAAAGCTATATACTGTATGATTCCAACTATGTGATATTCTGGAAAAGGTGAAACAATGGGAAAAAGTAAAAAGGTCATTAGTTACCAAAGTTTAAGTAAGAATGAGGGATGAATAGATGGAGCATAGAAGAATTTTAGGGCAGCAAAAACTACTCTGTGTGATACTATTAATGGTGGGCATATGTCATTATATACTTGTTCCAAGGCATTGAATTACAACACTATTAGTGAACCCTAGTATAAACTATGGATTTGAGGTGATCATGGTGTGTCAGTGTAGGTTTCTCAACTGTAACACATGCACAGTGAAGGGTACTGAGAGTGGGGGAGTTATGCATGAGTGGGGGCAATGAGCATATGGGAAATCTCTGTACCTCCCACTCAATTTTGCTATGAACCTAAAACTATTCTAATAACGTTGGTTTGATACAAACAAGAAAACCCCACATTATTAGGTAGAGTATGAATATATAGTCCTTCGACAGATAATAAAAAAGTTAAATGGAACTAAACACTTACAATAGTGTGTGTGTGTGTGTGTGTGTGTGTGTGTGTGTGTGTGTGTTTAATTCTTATTGGAGGATATTTTTTCCATTGATTTTCAGACAGAGTTCAGGGAAGGAAAGAGAAACATCTACATGAGAGAAACACATTGATTGGTTGCCCCCCATACCCTGACCAGGCCAGGGATCCAGCCTGCAACTGAGGTACCCGCCTTTGACCAGTGAATCAAACACTCCACCCTTCCATCCTTGGGCTGATGTTCTAACCACTGAGAAAGGAGTTTTGTTTTATTTTCAGTAAATAAAAACTGCTGGTCCACAGAATGACAATAAAAAGTGACTTTTTTGTTCAATGTTTAGTCTCTGCCAAACACTGTTCAAAGAAACTTACATGTAATAGTATATTAAATCCACACACAAAAATATGTGGCTGCACTTGCAATATTTCCTGATTATTTAGATCAGGGAACTGAGGTCTATAGAATTTATGCAGTTTTTCTAATGTCACATAGCTCCAAACTGATAGATTCCAGTTTCAAATTCAAGCATTATACATGTTGAGTTATTAACACTACTACTATTCATATACGTAGTCATCACCTGAATCTTCCATATGATAGTATTATGATTCTGCATTATTGCATCTGAACAAATAGAATACTGTAGTGTGGAAACCAAGTATCCAAACTTATTTGTCTAAGTGAAGTATTGCTGGAAATCATTCAGAAAGACAATCTCTTTCATCCTTGCAGATAAGATTGAATGCCCTTTTGTTCCCATCAGGTTATATACTGGATGATATAGCTGAAGTGATTATTTACCATAAAAAAAGTTATATGAGGTTTTTAGTACTTTGGTTTCCAAGGAGAGGAAATCTATTGATACTTTATTCTTTATGTTTTCAAAGATATGCGACTTGAGTTTATACTTTTTAAAACCAGAAGATATAGATCTCTATCTATTTCTAAGCTATTCTCCATAGAAAACAGTTTTTTTATGAGATATTAAAGTTTGAGAGATAGTTGGTTGACTATATTTGAAAAACTCTCAGTAGTCAAGGTTAAATAAATAATTCTTTCCCCCCTAATACTAGTATTTAACCCAATGACAAGAGGAACAAAGTATGGAGTATTTCCCAAACTTAACGCCTAGTTACAAATCTTGGTGTGTGTGTATATTTTTAGGATCACTGTTTAAAATTTGGCTCTCCTTGAAAAT
>NW_005353324.1:397217-408341 GCF_000412655.1 Myotis brandtii | reverse complement strand
GGAGCAGGCCTAAGCCAGCAGGTCGTTATCTCCCGAGGGGTCCCAGACTGCGAGAGGGCACAGGTCGGGCTGGGGGACCCCCCCTCCCCCGCCCCCCGAGTGCACAAATTTTTGTGCACCGGGCCTCTAGTATTAGTATATTAAATCCACACACAAAAACTTACGAGTGCACTTGCAGTATTTCCTGATTATTTAGATCAGGGAACTGAGGTCTATAGAATTTATGTAGTTTTTCTAATGTCACATAGCTCCAAACTGGTAGATTCCAGTTTCAAATTCAAGCATTATAGATGTTGAGTTATTAACACTACTACTATTCATATACGTAGTCATCACCTGAATCTTCCATATGATAGTATTATGATTCTTCATTATTGCATCTGAACAAATAGAATACTGTAGTGTGGAAACCAAGTATCCAAACTTATTTGTCTAAGTGAAGTAATGCTGGAAATCATTCAGAAAGACAATCTCTTTCATCCTTGCAGATAAGATTGAATGCCCTTTTGTTCCCATCAGGTTATATACTGGATGATATAGCTGAAGTGATTATTTACCATAAAAAAAGTTATATGAGGTTTTTAGTACTTTGGTTTCCAAGGAGAGGAAATCTATTGATACTTTATTCTTTATGTTTTCAAAGATATGCGACTTGAGTTTATACTTTTTAAAACCAGAAGATATAGATCTCTATCTATTTCTAAGCTATTCTCCATAGAAAACAGTTTTTTTATGAGATATTAAAGTTTGAGAGATAGTTGGTTGACTATATTTGAAAAACTCTCTGTAGGCAAGGTTAAATAAATAATTCTTTCCCCCCTAATACTAGTATTTAACCCAATGACAAGAGGAACAAAGTATGGAGTATTTCCCAAACTTAACGCCTAGTTACAAATCTTGGTGTGTGTGTATATTTTTAGGATCACTGTTTAAAATTTGGCTCTCCTTGAAAATTCTAATGATATAATTGACATAGCTATGCTTATAATAACTCTACTTCAGTGAAAAAGCATGGTAGTGAAATTTTCAGTGAGATAAAGCTAACAGTTACTAGTTAGTGTTGTTAAATGGAATAATATTAAGTGGTACCATATGGTGTAAATGACAATTACCCATTGACACCTGAGACTAAAGTATAAATAAACTCAATTTACAAGTAGATATTTATTCTCTCCAAAACAACGATACACCTTTTTTCATTTGCAGAAATTGAAAACAGATCCATTTAGCTATAGAAATTTAATTTGCAATATTGAAAGTGGCATTTGACAGAAATGAGGAAAAGTTAGCGTATCCAACACATTGCATGTATTATAAGTCCATTCTGGGGTCTGGGGGATCATTACCTCACACTACATTAAAAATACATTATAAATGGCTGAAGGAATTATTTTATAGTACCAAACATTATTTTTGTGAATGTTTATAATATTAAGTGCATAGAAGGCCATATTAAATACATCAGTAAACCCAAAAGCCAGAAATGCTAATAATAAACACCACAAGTACTGAGAAGTTACTCTGTGTCAAACACTATCTACATTCTTTATTTGAATTATTTAATTTAAATTATCTAATCAGACCTCACAATCAACCTAGGACCAGTTAGTATTATTTGCCCTCTATTTAAATATTAATTATCCTAGCCAAGAGAAGTTTTTTTCTTTGTCTGACATTCTAATTGCTCAATTTTATAGCTAGTAAACGGCATAATCAGAACTTAAACCAATTTAATTTGGCTTCAGAAATGCAACAAAATACCAGATAACATTTTCTAATTGTCATAATTCTTTCCATCTTATATTGTTCAGTGATCTCAAACAAAACAAGGAGAGGTTATTCACTTACAATGTTGTGACTACTGCAGTGTGATACTTATTTCTGAAGATATTCTGATATTAAAATTTAAAATATGGTTATCCCTTGATTCAGCCTTTGCACTTTTAAGTATTTACCTCATTAATCTCCTGCTGGACTTCTTCTTTTTTTTTCTTTGTTTTCATTACACATGAAAGAACTGTGATTGCAATTTTTGGTTTCTAATTGGGTTTTTAGAAAACAGAATTTAACAAATATGAAGCAAGGGTTGGAACTGAATATAGGTCTTGCCTAGTCTATCCTTCTGTTTGATAATTGGCAAAATTAAGACCTGGAGAGGTTAAGTATTTATTTCTAGTCATAGAGCTAATTATTATGGAGATGGGAGTAGAAAATAATATGCTGTTGTCTGTTCCAGTAATGGAGCTTTCTATCCCACAGACATTTTGTTATTTGTATTATTCCTGCAGACATCATTTGTGTAATTCTGCAGATATTTTCATGTTATTCTGCAAATGTTTTGTTATTCATGGAAGATAACCATAGAAATTGTATGTACCACAGTTTGTGAAATCTTGGGTTCTCTCAAAATCCTAGCTCTTCAAATTACATACGTGCCCAGTTATTCTACTGCAATGAACAGCTAGAAATAAAGACTTTTCGCCTCAGGCAGCTAACAGATTATGTGTGAATTTATTGTTTGAGTTATTTATAGAAACCTATTAAATATCCTTCATACCTTCTGCCAGTGATATTAATACTCAGAATAAACTATGTCATAGTTTAGTAATAGCAAGATTCACAAGAGTTTTTGAAAATTAGTATCATAATTATGTTTTAGGAATCATTTCCTATTGAACAATAGACCTATCAATTTTCCTTTTAAGTACAGCAGAATATTTCTAAAATTTTTCCTAAAAATGGACATTACTCTGTTCCAAATTTTCTCCATTATATAATATGTTCTAATGGATGCCCTTTAACATATAATTGCATTCTGGGGCCGGTGTTTCTAATAAATAGAAGAAATGTAATTGGCAGGTCAAGTGGTCTAAATATTATATCTGTTACTCAAATAATCCAAAAAGTATTCTAGTTTGAACTTCCAAAAAGTGTGTATGGAATGACTGCTTCCCCATAATCTTGCCAACTATCCTAAATAATAAAAGCCTAGGTGGCATCGTATTATGTCATCACCAGATGGCCACCCCAAGATGGCTGGCAGGGGAGGGCAGTTGTAGGTGATCAGGCTTGCCGGGGAGGGCAGTTGGGGGTGAACAGGCCACCAGGGGAGGGCAGTTGGGAGCGATAGGGTCAGCAGGGTAGGGCAGTTGGGGACAACCAGGCCTGAAGGAGGGGAAGTTGGGGGGCGAGCAGGCCAGCAGGCAGAATGATTAGGGGTGATCAAACAGGAGCCAGCGGTCCCAGATTGCAAGAGGGACCAGCAGTCAGACTTCCCCCGAGGAGTCCCATATTGGAGAGGGTGTAGGCGGGGCTGAGGAACACACACACCCCCATGCATGAATTTCATGTATCGGGCCACTAGTTGACATATAACATTGTATAAATGTAATGTGTACAACATATTGATTAGATTTAACCCACAGAAAAGAAAGCTTCTGTTTGCAAAACTGTATGCCTTTTCATTTTTCTGCAATAGGCTAATTCTTTCCGGATATTCTCTCTCTTTTACTTGGAGAGTAGGATGTAGCCACCATAGCTGTACATTCTGTTTGGTTAGATAACTTCATCAAGACCTATGGTTCAAGAGTCATTTGTTTTGACTTCCAAAGCATAACAGACTTTGCCAAGGCATGGCTGAAGCTTTTATTTTTCGGCACACAAATTCTTTCTCTGCCTGTCATATAGTTAACTGGATACTAATTGCTTTGTTGATGCTTTTAAAATTAACAGTTTAGAAAATAACACTGCAGAAACACCCTATTGTCATTTATTAGAATGGCGAGGTAAACAAGCGTTATTTTTTGTCCAACACAGGAAAATAATTACATCATTTACAGAAAAACATGTCACATCCTTACCGGTTAACAAAATCACAATTTTATACTGTAAATCCATTTAAGATTTTTACCTCTAACCCTTTTATTTTAGATATGATTTTGAAACCTTGAGATATTAGCCAGTAAATTCTAAATCAGGTAGCGATCATGGCATAATTGGCCTAATATCAAGTCTTTGCACCTTTAAGAAGTCTGTGTTTCACTGATGTTTTCTGCCTTACACTTTTGAATTAATTTCCTTCGGGCAGGTAGTTTGAGTTTTGGGATTTACTATTTTCTATTCAGTCCGATGACAGAAGCAAAACCCAAGAATGAATCTTAGATCCCCAAATAATATGCAAACAATATACATCTTGTCCTTTGCAATCCACATTGGATTACACTGTTTATAATTAAACTATTCCCATACCAAGAATCACATCTCCAAGGACACTATGTTCTTTTCAGGATAGAAATATTGATTCTTGATTAGAGAGAACTACTCACCAGCTTTGTTGTCCACATCCACTGACAACACTTAAAACCACTTGATGTTAAATAAGTTTGTGAAAAAATTAAATACCACAAAAGAATAAAAATTATAATTATGCAGTAAAAGAATGGAATAAAATACAAGTGCTGTTGCACTTGAGAAGTATTTTGAAGTTGTTTTTCAAAGAGAATTAGTCATGGGATGCTACAATTCGCAGCATAAAATAAAGTCTTTGGTATCATACACCTAACATATTTTTTCTTTGCAATCTGCATTGGATTACACTCTGTCATTATGTTCTTTTGAAAGATTATAAAAGGATTTGTATAACTGGGCATAAAAGGTTTTAATTACTATTTCTCAGATAAGAGATTTCTAGTCTGTTAAAACAGATAAGCTCAGGTCAAAATGCATAATATAGCTTATTTTAGTTATCTTTTTATATATAGTATTATGCTAGTATTTCACAAAATTATGCATGGTAAAAAATTCTTCCTTTTTTAATTTAAGTGAGCTACAATACAGGAGAGAGAGAGAGGGAGAGAGAGAGAGAGAGAGAGAGAGAGAGAGAGAGAGAGAGAGAAAGAGAAGTACACTTAAAACTAATTTGGTATATTTTCCTATTTTCAAATACACTTATCAAATGTCATCTCAATGGAATATCACAAAGACAGCATTTCCTCAAAATCAGAATTAACTCATGGTTTTAATAACATCATCGATTACAAAATAAAATTAAAATATATAGGAGTTGGCAAAAATAGGTTTCAGTTGTAATACAAATAAATAAGACAATGATTAATATATAATAAATCACAATACAAGAATAAACTCTGGGTTTCGTGTATTCACAACTGTAAACCTATCTTTGCCTACCCCTGTATTATGTGGATATTTTTCTTAACATCACTAATAAAAATAAGAAAGCAAATCAAAATAGAAACATCACTTCATATTTTGACAAAAACGTAAGCAAGGAGTTAAAAGATATGTTAGTAAATGTAGCAATAAGCAGCCCCTACCATCAAATGTGTATTCACTGAATGCATTTTCAATGAATGAAGAAATGGACTCGACACTGAAATATTTGTATGGTTTTTAAGACTAATAATTTTCAGGCATTAAAGAATTACAGCTGAAATTGTAATATTTAGATCTGGTAGTGTAAGGTTCAGGCACTATCCACAGCTTTATAGAAATCCAGTGTACTTCTTCCAACACCACCAGCTCATGGCTCACATGTCA
Organism: Myotis brandtii; assembly: GCF_000412655.1. Taxonomy (NCBI): domain Eukaryota; kingdom Metazoa; phylum Chordata; class Mammalia; order Chiroptera; family Vespertilionidae; genus Myotis; species Myotis brandtii. The sequence goes on along the minus strand of NW_005353324.1, from coordinate 402,785 downwards.
ATCAACTGTCATCAGAGATAAAGAGTGCATTTACAAAGGCCCCACTGAACGCTGTTGGTGGCCACAAACACATAACTAAAAAGAGCCTCAGAAAGCATTCTGTTTACAGCAATGAACTGGACCGGAAGCCCTATCAGCAGTTCCAGTAAGCGTGGTCTTTCTTTGTGTCTGTCCTTTAGTATTTAAAACTTGATAAAAATAAAGTAAAAAATTGAATACATTCCTCTGCTGCACCTGATAGATATGATACACTCAGTTTTAGTTTCCAGGTTGAAACACAGACATTTCAATGAAAACCCTCAAATCAGCAACTGACTGTCCATCCATATGGCAGCATTTAACAGAACTGAATTCGTTCTCCTTAACAGAAAGGACCCTGGCTCTAAGCTGTAAACTTATATAGTCATATGACTGTGTACACACCTTAAAATATTTTTTTAAATGTAAGTAATGATGCTGTAGGTAGTTAGACAGACATGAGCAGAGCGAGGTCCAAGGGCCAGGTACAGGAAGTCACCAGAATGGAAAGCCCCAGGTTCCTAGCTATGGACAATCAATTGTAGGGCGGGACCTCGCCCCGGGGTGACTTTTCCTCCCCTAGCATATTGCTGGTCAGGAGGATTGGACCCCCTGATCTTTCCTCCCTAGAGATAACAGCTAGGCCTCAGTTGTATTTCAGCTCCAGGCCCAGATAAGGAACAAAACCAGCCATGGCTGATGTCAGAACCAGATGCAATGAAAAAAGACACCCTGCCCTGGTGCTGGACAATCAATCAGTGGAGACCACGACCCTGAATGGACACACTTGGAAAACTACTGAATATTCTATTGAGATCTTCCCCGGGGTCCTCCCCTAAAATCTCCATCCTTAAAACGCTTAGGATGGAGGCTCCAGTGAACTCTCCCTCCCAGGAGCACACATGTGCCTTTCCCTTCCTTCCCCTCTCCCTTCTCTACCCCGAGCATGTTACCATTAGCTTCCTCACTCCCACCCACGCTCCAAAGGCCCTTCCTTTACTTCTGTAACTTGTTTCTTAAGCCCATTTCTTCTAGGAATTACTTTTTCTACCTCTGTGATTTACCCAATAAATGTTCTCCTACAGTTTGGGTCTGGAAGCTGAATTCTTTCCTAGCCAGAACACAAGTTCCAAGGTTGCTAAACCCAGGTTTGGTCTGACCCCACTGGTCAGACCCCTGGTGCCTTCCTGCTGCCCACAACAACCATATAAGGGCGCAGGGCCAGCATCACTGATGGTGCCACATGATGGGCCAAGCACCCCAGTGCTACTGCCTCTGGGTAGTGTGAGTTAGTGGATGTCTGTCCCATGTTTTGGGGTCCCTTTTAGTAAGAGAACTAGAAAAATAAATTTATGCAATCTGTCTTCCAAATTAAGATATTACAATTTTGGCCTCTGCTTTTGTTATATCACAAGTTTTTAGGTCCTGTTAAGATGTTCTAGTCAATTGGCATTTCAGAATACAAACTCTGGTAAAAATCGTGAAGAAAGTAGTAGAAAATGAACTTGCAAACCATGATAACATCAAGAGAGAACAGTTCTGTAGATGTGAGCAAACTGTACAAAATTTGAGTTTCCCATATGTCAAAGTATTTACACACAAAAATATTATGGGGAAAGTCCCATTCATATAAGAAGCTTATGCAAAAAGACCTCCTTGAGGTGCCGCACAAAGAAAACACCTAACACTCTGAATAGAACAAATATCATTCTGTTAAACCACCCCTATCCTACTCACAGGAAATCTCCACAGGTATTTGAAGACTTTTGTGCATTGAGGACCAAGAGTGCAGCAACAACAAAGTGTGTACTGTCTCAGTTCTGTCTTCCGTCTCCTAAGTACATTCTGCTATTACTTGTAACTTGCATTTTCTTATTAGCTTGGAGGCTGGGCGTGGTTTTGCTATTCAGATTAAGAGTAAGCCTTAGTTAGGCAAGATTTTCTCTGGGAGTGTCAGTGAGCTTGGACTTTTTGGTTCAGCCCTGACAAATCTATAGTTTGGAATTCAGCGTTTACTCCTGGCCCCCCTTCCCCCTAAGTACATTCTGCTATTACTTGTAACTTGCATTTTCTTATTAGCTTGGAGGCTGGGCGTGGTTTTGCTATTCAGATTAAGAGTAAGCCTTAGTTAGGCAAGATTTTCTCTGGGAGTGTCAGTGAGCTTGGACTTTTTGGTTCAGCCCTGACAAATCTATAGTTTGGAATTCAGCGTTTACTCCTGCCCCCCCACCCCCTTTTCCCTTCCCTGTTCTCTTCACAGCTTAAGTAAGTGTCCCCTAATTCCTTCCAGCAGCTCCTTTGGTCCACCCCTTTCCCACCTGCCCCAGGTGGACATGAACTAAGTAAGCACATGTTTGTTCTATCACAAAGGCTTTCTGTCCTTAAAAAAGGGAGAGGTATAAAGAGAAAAGCAATAATTGTTGCCTTTCCCACCGCTAATTACACTTTTTGTTCCACAGGAGATGTAGGAGAGAAGGATCCAGGTGGAGTTTTTTGCCCCACCTGCACAGCTGCTCTCTCCTTCCTAGATGTGCTCCATAAAGGACACTTCTTAGGGCTCTTCTATAACCTTTTACAAACAATGCGGCAGTGAATAGCCTTGCACATTTACAATAGTAGAAGATAGATAGGTAAAAAGATAGATGATATATAAATAGATAGGTAGAAAATTTGCTAGTGTAAACTTTACACAGATTCTAGAAGGGATTAAACCTTGTTATATACAATTGGTTTTAGAGAGAAGTACATAGTTACAGAAGAAAAACTAAACTTAATCACAAAGAAAAAATTAATTTTCTAAAATTTAAATACTAACAGAAACATATAGACCTAACTGTATCAAGGTCAAAACACACACACACACACACACACACACACACACACACACACACACACACACACTGGCTACCTCTTTAAAAATGAAAATATATTTATATGGGAAATAGCCAGGAAGATTATAACACACACACACACACACACACACACACAAACACTGCCCCCCTCCCCCCCCATACACACACTGGCTACCTCTTTAAAAATTAAAATATATTTATATGGGAAATAGCCAGGAAGATTATGAAGTAGATGAATTATGGAGGAGCACTTGTTCTGTAAGTATTTAAGTATGTTATTAAGCTTTAAATTTTAAATACTAAAACTTTCCCTGGTACTCAGATTGAAAGTGAATATTATGAAAAAAGAAAAGAATTTCAGAAATAAAGAGCCAGCCCCTGGCTGGGTGGCTCAGCCGATTGGATTGTTGTCTCATACACCAAAAGGCTGCAGGTTTGATTCCTGGTTAGGGCACATACAGAGGCAACCAATCTATGTTTCTCTCACATTGATCTTCCTTCCTTTCTTCCTTCCTCCGTCCTCTCTCTCTCTCTCTCTCTCTCTCTCTCCTTCTCTTTTTATTACTCTCTTTAAAACTCAATAAAAGGGCATATCCCTGGGTGAGGTTTAAGGGAAAAAAATAGCCAGGAAATTATGAAAATGAAGACTATGAAAATGTTAACATTTTAAAGTATATAGGAAACATAGCTATTATATGACAGGGTCATGCAGGCTGGCTCGAGTCAGGCTCTTTATTATATACATTATTCAATAAGTGATGTTGCTTCAACTGTCTAACCATTTGCAAAAATGGTTACTGCACAACTGCCAACTCATAATTTCAAAATGAATAAAATTGGTAGATGAAAAATAAGAATTGAGAACTAATTGCTTTTTGATGCCTTTATTGTAATTTTAAAGCTTTTTTATTTTCTAAATATTACGTAAAAGCTTAAATAAGTATCGAATGTTTTTTCAAAAAATGAAACTGTGCCCTAGCCGGTTTGGCTCAGTGGGTAGAGTGTTGGCCTGAGAACTGAAGGGTCCCAGGTTCGATTCTGATCAAGAGCACATGCCCGGTCTTGGCTCCATCCCCAATAAGGGGTGTGCAGGAAGTAGTTGGGTCAATGATTCTCTCTCATCATTGATGTATCTCTCTCCCTCTCACTTCCTCTCTGAAATCAATAAAAATATATTAAAAATGTAACAGTGATAAACCTCATAAACATAAAATAGGAATAAGAACAATCAAGTTAACTATAAATTTAGTAAGAAAATAAATGTATAAGCAAATTTTCATTATTAGTTGCACTAACATATTAATGGTTAGTTGGGAAAAAATAGAAGAAAGTAGTTTAGTTCCAAGGGTATTACAGCTGTCCGGATAAATATAAGCCAAGTATAAGATAGAGTGGTTTCAAGAAGACCATGAAATATTAGGGAGATTTGTTTATTATATTTGAGCCACATCGATAAATGCCAATCTTGAGTGATCCATTGCCGGAAGCCAGTCCATCCTTGCTGCTTGACACAGTCGCTGCAGGGAAGAAACATCTGCGCAGCATATGTTTCAAGGGACCTGGCATATATGGCATACTGTTCTTAATATGTTTGCTCCCCTACTCAGCACTATGTGTTTTAACCAAGGTCACCTCTCCAAGAAAGGTTGTTTCCCCAGGTGGGGATTTTTCCCTGGAGTTAGGGATTAACAGGACTTAGGAAGGGAATAAATCAATAAAACCCCTTAACTAAGTGCCAGGCGGGTAGTTAATCACTTTAACTATGAACAATCATGCTTAAACTACATAATCTTTACTTAAGCTAATCTCCTTCAGTTACTTCCTTATAGCTTAATATAACAATAGAGTAGTGACCTTGGAATGGAGGTAACAAATGCCCTAACCTTTGGGATAGAATGAAAAGGATTAAAGTCAACTGGTATAAATACAGATGTAACAGGAGAATAAAGAGAGAACCTGGCTGGAGAACCTGGCGAGAGCACCTAGCTATGCTGATCAACTGAATGCTGCCTCCTTGTCCTACCTTCTTCGCCGACTCTGTCCACACCTTTGGGAACCCCTGGACCTGCTGGGGCTGGACCCCTACAATCCATCTAGCATTATATCATATCCTCATGTTGTCTTCCCTTACACTCCATATCCCCATGCTCTCTCACTTGCAATGCAACCAAAGTCTGGTGTGCCTATGTTGTACCTGCCTTTTCAAATGGCCTGGTGAAACCATCTAATTATATGACAGACCATGGAGTTCTGGCTGTTAATCCAGATCGAAACAGTTCACACAATCATCATTATTGTATTCATCATCATCATCATCATCATCTTCATCACTATCATCATCATCACTGGGCAAATTTCTAAGCATTTTACAGGTCCTAATACATTTCTTCCTAACAAAACTCTGGTATAATATTTTCCTCCATTATAAAGATAACTAGAGGCCCGGTGCACAAAAATTTGTGCACTCGAGGGGAAGGGGGGTCCCTCAGCCCGGCCTGTGCCCTCTCGCAGTCTGGGACCCCTCAGGAGATAACGCCCTGCTGGCTTAGGCCTGCTCCCGGGTGGCAGAGGGCAGGCCCAATCCCTAGGTGCAGCCCCTGGTCGGGCTCAGAGCAGGGCCGATTGGGGAGTTGGGGCACCGCCCCCTGTCATGCACAGAGCAGGGCGGATCGGGAGGTTGCGATGCCACCCCCAGTCA
>NW_005353324.1:380074-396407 GCF_000412655.1 Myotis brandtii | reverse complement strand
ACCAGGAGGTTGGGGCGCCTTCCCCTGTCACGAACAGAGCAGGGCGGATAGGGAGGTTGTGGCCCCACCCCCTGTCACACACAGAGCCGCAGGGCGATCAGGGGGTTTGGGCCCTGCCCCCTGTCACACTGATCCCGGTGCCGGGAGGCCTCTCGGCTCCGCTGATCCCGGTGCTGGGAGGCATATTACCCTTTTACTATATAGGATAGAGGCCTGGTGCATGAGTGGGGCTGGCTGGTTTGCCCTGAAGGGTGTCCTGGATCAGGGTGGGGGTCCCCACTGGGGTGCCTGGCCAGCCTGGGTGAGGGGCTGAGGGCTGTTTGCAGGCTGGCCGGTGACGGAAGCTCCCAACCGCTCCTTTCTTTCTTTTTCTTTTTTTATTCTGGGCCAGCTTTAGCTCTGAGGCTCCAGCTCTTAGGCCTCCGCTGCTGAAAGTAGGTATCTGGTTTGTTTCGGTTCGAAACAATGTATAACTCCAGCTCTGACTCCAGCTCTGAGATCCCAGCTCGCTGAAAGCTGGTTTCTGGGTGTTTTTTTTTAGCTTCTATGTTTGTTACAATGTTCAAACTGCAGGCTCAGAGGCCTGCAAGGCAGGCAGGGAACGTTGGTTTCCTCCGTCACTGAAGGAAGCAAGCCTCATGTTAGTTTCAAGCTGCCTGGCTGCCGGCCGCCATCTTGGCTGTCAGTTAATTTGCATATCTCCCTGATTAGCCAATTACCATGTTTCTCTTTTATTAGTGTAGATAGTAATAAAGTATAGAGGAGTTAGGTAAATTACTCAAGAAAATCCCACTAGTTTATGGCAAAACCCAGCTCTTTATGATGGGGCTATTGTTCCTGAAGAAGTTAACACATTCATTGTACGAGGCCTACTTATTTTTCTGACATCTCCTAAATTGGCTGAACCAATACCCAGAGATCCTCCAAATTCCATTATACTGAGACTTAATGATTTCCCTGCTTCTTTTCTTCCTTCACTTCTTCCTCCCCGATAATCTGACTTTGCACTGTGTTTTAAATCTTGAACACTGACATTTGGAATTTTTCTCAAACATCTTGGTCATTAAATAATTTCCCAAAATGTTATTTTTCCTGTCTCAAACACTCAGAAGGCTAAAGAAAGAAAATGTGACTAAAGCATCCTTGGAATAGCAAAGCCAAGATAAGCTGGAACAAGTATATTATGACCCAAAATTAACTACTAAAATATCTAGTGAATAAATCTATTGCAAAGTTTGTAAAAATCACTTCGACCCAGAGCAGCACCGGTAATATATATGTCATACTCTCATTTCTCCACTAAATAGCATGACTGAGAGCAAAAGCCAACATATACCCTCCTTGCCCTATTGACTTAAAATCTTATAGATGTGCTATCCAGTCACTCACAATAAATGTGTTCTGCTCCAAGGCAAGATGAGTAGATGATAGTGTCAGAGTGTATTAATAATAATTTTATAAAATATGTCAATAACTAAGTCAACAGAAACTTAAAGTGTAAGACAGGTTAGCAATTTTATATTTAGGTGTATTTCAATGCTAATAATATTTAACTTAAAATGGATTGGCAAGCAGGTAGAAATAAATATGAAACATGGCAGAAAAACTTGTAGGTGAGGCATATAATACTATTTTTTAAAGTGATAAAACCTTGCCTAAGGGCCTATGTCCTTAATGTCTAATATATTTTCTTTTGAAATCACCATTTGCATGATTTCAGTTTTATACCTTTTTAGATTAATTTAAAAATTAATGAGATAACGTAATTTATTGCTAATATCTTTAAAATTATCATTAAATGTGAAAACTGAGTTGTAAACCATTTGAAGAGGGCATGTAGATCTTCTCTATAAATTTCAATATACAAAGTACAGAAATGAACCTTCACAATGCAGGACAAGGAGACTCAACTAAAATATAGACAATTATCAAGAGGGGGAAATTTTTCATTTGGAAAATCAAAACCAAAACCTATATTATAAGCATTTTAAATTTTAAATATAATTTTAATGGATTTATCATAGAGTTGATTTAAATATGTTAAAGCTTATATATTTCATAATGTAATGAGGTTTCTAACATTTAAGTAGATATAAATAAAGAACAGATCACTTTCATCTTTTAAAAAGTTTATAATTTTGTCTCTGATATCTTTTTAATAATAATAACAATAATACTAATATATAAGTTTGATAACCAAAACCAATCCTCATGTTTGTACATAGACACATATTTTGTGTGAATGTTAATGCTTTTTTTACTGTTTTATGTATTGAATGTTTCCTTATATTTAGTTTCCTCTAGAATGCAGCAAGAAAATCATAAGTAGCTAAAATCATGTAAAGCATGTAATATGTAAATACCAGTACATTGTTAAAGCCAGGATTCATTTTCTCTACAATCAGAAATAAGCTTGCCATACACTGAATCATGAAGAAGAAAAAAAGTCAAACATGGAGGAAGAAATATTATTAAGTTCTTGAATTCATAAGAAGAGTGAAGACTTGACTTTCCCTGGGCCAATGCCTGCTCTAGTGATCTTACCTTATAATTAGTTTATGCCCATCATGTTGAGAAGAGAAACCTGCATTCTTACTGACACTGAAAAATATGGTTAATTATCTAACGTCTTAATTGCAAAATTAACACCTTACTTGACAAAAATAACTCTTTTCAGAGTAAAGTAATTCGTTTTTTAAAAAGTACCCATGGAAAAGCTCAGAGGAACAATTAATATATTTTACTACTGTTTGCACGTATCTCCATGTTTAAAAGTAATTCTTAAGGAAAACTTCATTCAAAATGGAGAGTTTGTGAATAAGAATTATGTCTTTGGTTCTAGGAAAAAAGATTCCAGCATATTTTAAGTATAATTTCTCTATTTTTACCAGTTGGTCATTTTCATAAGGCTTTCTCTTATATGTATTTTTTATTGCACAGCTGGCAACAATCATGCCATATAGTACTTTAAAGAATACACTGTAAAATGTGCTCACAGTATGTGATTACCTCATGTGCTATCCATCTAATTAAGCTTACGCCTGGAATTCATCATTTCTAGGTTCCTCTCCTTCTCCATTCCTATAAATTCATCACTTCCAGCTTTATCTGCAAGTGCCTTTCTCATCAGCATGCTTCTCTGCAAAATTACCCCCAAACCCAAGCTCAAATCACTACTATCTCTTGACTAGTTTGTCCAAAGGTATTTCTAACCATCTCATCTTCATATGCTCTCTCCTACCTCTCCTCCCAATTTTTCCTTCATGTTGCAGCCAAAGCAATCTTTTCAAAACTCAAATCTGATAATGCCTCCTTCTCTTTTCCATATGCCACACTAAAGAACTGACAAGCATGGTGACTGTGCTTGTCATGAGATCAATTTCCATTCATCACCCATAAGGCCCTGGACCCGTGCCTTAGAAAGGCATGCCAGATTGATAAAAACAGCTTAAAGGAATGGACTAGCGTTGCAAGAGAATCTAAGTGAGGATAAATATTTAGTTGGCTCTATCTGGGTAAGACAGACGCATATTGACATATGAGTAAATTTTTAAAATAGAAAGCAAATATTTTTTAAAATGTCCTCAAATAATGTGTGTGTCACAAGTTGGCTGCACACACCAAATTCGCTATTTTATATAAATAAGCCTCCAGATACCACCACTTGCACCAAAATCAATAATTTTCCTTCTAGCATATTGCTACTATCCTTTACACAATGACAATTCTCTCAATGCCTTTGGAAAATGGAGTAGCTAAATGCCTCATCAGTTACTGCATCCATCTCAAAGTTCCGGTCACTGAGTGTTGTTCACTCATTTATATGTTGACTATATTAACTTACATTCTGTAATTTAGGAAGAAAATTGTAATTTTTACTATGACCTGCAATGCTTAAATAAAATTATAAAAAATGAGAGAGGAAATATTAAAATGTATATATAACACTTTTATTATATAAACATAGAACCATAGGTAACATAGATTATTTTGTTCAATAGTTTTGTGTATATAAATTACGTTGTATTCACACACACACATACACACACACACACACACACACACACACACACACACACACACGATAGAGAAAGGACCATCATAAAGGTAGATCCTCCAGTCCTTCCTTGTTTTTGCAAATGATCAGGAGGCCATCTACTACCCATTTTCTACTTCCTTCTCACTCAGGGAATACTTCTATTGAGATTCTTTATCTGGGGATAATCAAACATTCAATCTTGAGAGATCTGCAAACTTGGTGATGCTCTTTGACTACAGACCTCCAGAACGTTTTAGTACTAGAGATGGTAAAGGTAGGAGGAGTCCTAGGGATTCATCAAGAGTCCTCTTTGCCGATTGGTGAGGAATTGATACTCTTTCCCCTTCATAGTGAAAAATAAAATACTCCTGGTTGCATAATATTATCTTGTGTTGTCTGTTCTATGATGGCATTAGGAAATTGAAGTGACCAGGGGCAGCTTCAACTCTGAATTCAGTGGAAGTGATGTGCTATTCTTGTTCAAATTGCAAGTCACCAACATTTTTTGTTTCATTTGCATTACCAAGGTTTTATTTATCCTTTTTTTCCTCTGGGTTTCTTATGTTCTATCTTTTATCCATTTATCCATAAAAATAAATGTTTCAGGAAAGAATAATAAAAATATTGAACATTGATTTAGCACCATCTATGTGCTGGTGACTTTTCTCAACATAAAATATTAACTCATTTTAGCTTTTAAATGATTCCGTAAGATAGGTAGTGTTACTACCCTAATTTTACAATGAGCAAATAGAGGTATACAGAGGTTATTACCTGCCATAAATTAATAAATCATAGTGGCAGGCTGATATTAGAATCCAGGCAGAAACATAATGCTGTGCTTTAATTTTAATCATAAAAACACTTCTGATTTTGACTGTTCAAGGATGCCCTATTTCATTTTGGATAACATCCAAACACCTTAACATGACTTACAAAGATGCTTCTCCAATCATACATCTTGGTATTCTGCATATACTGCACTACAGACATCCTGAAAATATTTTTATTTTCCTGAAGGTTCCAAGTTTGGTTTGATTTTGAGTCTCTACATAGTTGTTTCTCACTTCCCAGGACTAATTCCTTTATATAAAGGAATTCTTAGCTTAATGGCCTACTTGAAGAAGTAACCAGTCTCAGATATGTGATGCAAACTATGTTATTAAAACATTTGATGTGTAACCTACTGTAGTACTCGCCAAATTCTGCTATAATTGTATGTTTGCCTCTTCATAAAGTTGTATAGTTTGTGAATGTCTTCGGCTTGGCATAGAGTAGGTAATAAATATATGTTGATTGAATAAATCAATGAGCAAATGGGTGAATAAATAAAAGAATTTATCTAATTTATTTACTATTATATTATATATAAAATACTATATACAAAATATAGTGTGTTTTACAGTATATTTCTATTATATAAAAATATAGTGTTTTACAGTATATTTCTATTATATTTTTGCAAAAGTATAAATAATGACATTTGTAAATGTGACTCATTGTTTACAACCGTAATTATATCAGAAGTTATAAAGTGAACACAATTCAGTGGGTGGCATGATTAATGAGAAATCCTAGTTTTAAATCCTACTAATGTACATTTTGAGATTTTGTTTTATAAGAATTTTATGAGCTTTGTATGCATATAGAATTGTGCTGGTGTCAGGATGGATTGAAAATATAAATCACAGTATTTTTTTAGAGTTTGTCTGGTAGGCCATGATTCAATGAAAATATAAAATATAGAGTCACATGAATTGCATCTAATGAGGATTATAGAAGATAAATGCAAGTGAGCTCCTGAGAACTGATAGAAAGACCTGCAGAGAAAAGAAATGCCTTCACAGAGAGATGAATTTGGGAGCAACCGTGGACTAGAAGAATGTATGTAGGTAATAAGGAAACACTAGGACACACAAAGCATGAGGAACATGTAGTCTGTCAAGACTTTTAAATATTCTGCAGAAGATGGAATATTTGTACACCAGAAGCAAATACAGGTAGACATGACAGAAAAAAAGGAGTGCAGTCTGTGTGGTAATGGAGTCATTCAGTAACCACTCAAAAGCTTTCTGATTTTCTCATCACAAATCAAATTATTCCATCTTGCATCATATTTGTCGTTATTAACTGAAAACAGTCACAAAATCCATAGAAACAGTTGGCTAAAATAATGTCTTCCAGCTTTTGACTTTTTCATCATAGATAAGCACAGAGAGCCAATTGAGACAATTCTTTCAAATATTTATACCATTGCACAAAAAGGGATAATTGAGTACAGCTGATCCTTGAACAATGCGGGAGGTGAGGGGCACCGATCCCCAGACACTCAAAAATCTATGTATAACTTTTGACTCCCCCCAAACTTAACTATTAGTAGCCTTACAAATCATATAAATAGTTGATTAACACATATTTTGTGTGTTTTATGTATTAAATACTGTATTCCTACAATAAAGTAAGCTAGCAAGAAAAATATTCTATTCACAAAAAACATAAAGCACTGGCCCGTGTTGCTTGGTGGTTAGAGCATTGGCCCGAGTATCAAAGGGTCACAGGTTTGATTCCAAATCAAGATAATGTGTCTGGGCTGCAGATTTGATCCTTGGCTCAGGCTGGGTTGAGTGGAGGAGGCAACCAATGGATGTCAATGCTTCTCTCTCTCTTTCTCTCTCTCTCTCTCTCTCTGCCACCCTCCCTTTTCCCCTCCTTCCCTCCCTTCTTTCTACTCTCTCTAAAAATCAATGGGAATATCGTTGGGTGAGGATTAACACAAATAAAAAAAGAAAGAAAAACATAAGAAACAGAAAATGCATTTACAGTATTTATTGAAAATTATTTTTATCTAAGTGGACCTGCATACTTTAAATCTGAGTTGTTCAAGGACCAACTGTATTATGTCCACACACACACACACACAAAAAAAAAAAATTCACAAGACATCAATTAACCTAGGTGCTGTATTATGTCCACACACACACACACACAAAAAAAAATTCACAAGACATCAATTAACCTAGGTCTATTTTCAAGTGCATGTGAATTAATTAATTAAACCATTTGCCATTTCTAGTTTAGGAAGATCCAGATTAGCTCTAGGCTAGAAACCCAACTTTGATCAACTGCACTTTCTCTCTTCTATTTTTATATCCTTTGAAAGCATTGATCAGCTAATTCTTTTCATGCTCTCTGTTCTTCAGACTCTTTTTTCCAAAAAGTATTTAACTTAAAAAAAGTGGAGGGAGTTGAGACATCTGTTTAAGTGAAACCATTCTCTATCCCCATTAGTGAATAATAAAAGTTTCTTAGGAAACTTTTTAAGTAAGTAAATGTAAATGCTGTTCCATTATAGATTTTAACATAAAAACATTTTTTATTCACTTGGTCAATTACTCTAAGCTTTTCCTGGTAAACTTTTGCTTTTCTTAGAAAAAATATTTTCATATGTTACTATCATTCTTGATACTATTTGCTAGAAAGAATAATTTTTTAGAAAGAATAATTTTATAGCAGATTCTTTGTTAGCTTTTGTATGTGTCTCAAAAAATCAGATGATTTAAATCAATACCAATAGAAGAAATAGAATGTAAAACACTTTATACTTTTTATATAGTAACTAATCATGGTCCTTTTTGTTCTTCCAAACACATATACTCAAACAAAAATAAATTAACTTAAGTATGTTTGCTGACCTTACTTTCCAACCAAGATTTCCACAGCTGGGTTCTTAATATAAAACACAAATTAAAAGCCTTAGCGGCTTTTAATTAAAAATGAAGAACTAAACCCATGCCTTAACTCCTTTTGGTGATTGCATTTTATTTTCTGAAAGGGATACGAAGGGAAGTAATTCACAGGAGCAAGAGGCAGTGGAAGTGAGCAATAGTGGAAGATCTTCCAGTGCAGGAGAGAGCAGGCAGATGATAGAAGGTTAACTAATGTCACTGGATGGAGCGAACTCCAAGATGCAGCTGAGATGGAAGCCCCTCACAATCTGGGAGGAAACCAAGTCACAACTGATAAAGTTTAGTGGGAGGCAGAAAACACATTATATAGATGGCTGGGGAAACACTATTATCATCATAAACATTTCCTTAAGTTTAGTTTATAAAGGTAAAACTATTCCATTCATTACCCCAAAGGAATAATATCCCCATTAGTGAATAATAAAATAGTTTATCATGGTGATTTAACTATATGAGAACTATGAAAGGTTAGATATAAAAAAAGTTGATTGAAAAGAATACTAATGTTGAATTTGCATTAGCCAGTATCAAGCCATATTAAAGCTATAATAATTAAATCAGTTTCAGACTCTCTCAGAAATGGTCAGATCACTGGAACAAAATATAAAACAATATGCTCACCTAAGTAAAGTAGTGTAGTATATGATAAAGTTTATTCCCTTGACAGATTCAATCACAAAATTCTAAATACATATAAATACATCCACATACTTATTGTCTATATAGATGACCAGACTTCATTTTGTTGACTTGATCTGCCTGTTTCTGAAAGTGGCTAGCTACGTACAACCACTGAGATTATCTACTGTTTTTTTATGTTTAAGTAGAGGCCTGATGCACGAAATTTGTGCAAGGGGCTTGGCCCTCACAGCCATGGCGGCTTGCCTCAGCTCTCGCAGCCCTGGCTTCATCTGGAAGGTCATCCAGAAGGATGTCCAGAAGGTTGTTCAGCTGTCTGGTCTAATTAGCATATTACGCTTTTATTATTATAGATGGTTTCATCATAATGACTTTAAGGTACATAGAGGTTTTTGTTGTTAATCTTATTGGATTCTACTCTAGTTTATTAAAATGCCATTGTTATTTCAGTTTAATACTATGTGTAATTTTGCTTTTTTATATTAATACTAGAGGCCTGGTGCACAAAATTAATGCACACGGGGAGTGTCCCTCAGCCCAGGCTGCACCCTCTCTAATCTGGGACCGCTGTGGAATGGGGCCTAAACTGGCAGTCAGACATCCCTCTCACAATCTGGGACTGCTGGCTCCTAATCGCTGACCTGCCAGCCTGTCTTATTGCCCCTAACTGCTTCTGCCTGCCAGCCTGATCACCCCCTAACTGCTCCCCTGCCGGCCCAATTGCCCCCAACTGCCCTCCCCTGCCGTGACCCACCTCCTCCGCCAGGACCCACCTCCTTCATGTGAGGCGGTGGAGACACCGGGACTGGCCTCCTCCATGTCATGTGGAGCCGTGGGACCCCCAGGCCTCATTGCATGGAGCGGCTGCCAGGCCCTGCCTTTGCTGTTCATGCGGCCATCTTCTGGTGGCCATCTTTGAGGAGACCATCTTTGTGGTGGCCATCTTGTGACGACGTCGCATGCAAGGGCATGAGGACCACCTAGGCTTTTATTAGTTTAGATTATAGATTCTGCTTTCAGTGATATTAAAATTTGCCTAAATATCTTGTTTACTGTTTTTATTAAAATTTCTTTGGCCATTTTTATTCTTCTGTCTGTATATTTTAGGAGAAAAAAAAGGAAAGTTATTCACTCACACATTATAATTTTTCTATTTTTGGAATTCTTACTTATAGTTGTTCTAAATTTCCCAACTGAATCATCTGCAATTATTAAGCCTAATTATATGGTTATGTTTTTACTTGTTTTCTCATGTTTCTTATATTTCTGTCTTCTCCTTTCTTAGATTTATTTATGTAATTTTTAAGGAAAGGATATGAGGTATGTCTATTTTATTAATCTTCATATATTGAGAATATATTTATTTTGCCTAATTCTTTTTTTTAATATATATTTTATTGATTTTTTACAGAGAGGAAGGGAGAGTGATAGAGAGTTAGAAACAGCGATGAGAGAGAAACGTCGATCAGCTGCCTCTTGCACACCCCCGACTGGGGATGTGCCCGCAACCAAGGTACATGCCCTTGGCCGGAATCGAACCCGGGACCCTTCAGTCCGCAGGCCTACGCTCTATCCACTGAGCCAAACCAGTCAGAGCTATTTTGCCTAATTCTTAATCAAAGGTTTGGCCAATTTGGGGATGCTAAGTTCAATATTTATTCTTAGAATTTGGAGGTAGTGATCCATTGCTTTCAATATCCCGAATTTCAAATAAAGGGTCTGAAAATGGCCACAACTTGATTTCTTTGTAAATATATTCCCTGTTCTCCCCAAGTTTTAGGACACGTAGTACTTCTATTTATCTTTAGACTTCAATTTTCTTTTGTACGTGTTAAAGTCTCTCACAGTACTAACATTGACAAACAACTTGGTCACTTTCCATAATTTATTCATAACTTTTGATATATTTTCTTCAATTATGCTTTTGTATTTATGCATGTGTGCTGTGTTTCTCTCTCATTGGATTTCCTAATAACTAATAAATGGATATGAGTATTGGATTCTTTAAATCAATTTTGAATTCTCAACTTCTCCATCATAATTTTAACCTTTATGTTGTATTGCACTTTATTTTGAGAGACCTTCTCAGCTTTTTAATATAATGAATATGCTATTATTTTATTCTTATATTTGTTTAATCTCTTTCCTAAATACCATTAACGATTACCTAATGAACTTATTTTCAAAGGGAGTTAGTTCTTCCTTCTCTCTCTCCCTCTTTAACTCTCTCTCTGTCTCTGTCTCTCTTTGATGCAAGATGTAGCGTGAAATAACATGATATATATATATATCAAAAACACACTGGTAGTTATTAGTTATGTTTCAAATATACAGAATCACTTGCTTTTTGGTTATTGTTTGTTTTGTTTTTTCATAAGGCTACTAATTTGAAGCTGATTACTATTTTTTTAAAAATATACTATCTCTTTTTGTTGCCTTGAGTATGGGTTATTTCTTGTTCAATTAGCAGTCCCAATACTGAGGTTGATGATCATTAAAAGCTATGTAATACTTGTTTCTTGGATACATATATGCACACGTACATACTAAATTAAGACTTTTCATGAGTAAAATGAAAGTTGGGGATTGCTGTGGCTAACTATGGGAGCCCCCACCATCCCAGTGAGTAAAGAGGTTAAGTGGGGCTGTTTTCAATCTGTGGGGAGAGGAAAGCCTGTCTCTTTTTCTAAAGCAGCTTCCAGCCAGCTTTTAAAAATCCCTGTGCTTCTATCATAAGACACCTACACAGAAATGTGCACAAACGAAAAGATACGGCTCAATGAGTTACCACAACATGCATATCTATGCAGCCATTACTCAGGTGAAGAGAACACCGTCAATACCCCAGAAGTGCCTCCTCCTCCTCGTGCCCTCTCTAAGACGCACTCCACTCTGTCCAATTCAAGGTAATTACTATCTTGACATCACATTAATTCATATATATTCATAAACATATATACTCATATTTATTCATTTATATTAATTCCAAAGAACAGACCTTAATGCAGGCTCTGAGGATAGCAGCATCCAGGATGGGAATCTCAAGAATGAAATGGCTGTTCAGGTTGCTGCAGCCTTGAACTTTGGAAAGACATTGAACAAGGACCCAGGGTTTGGAGCCAGAAACCTGGTGGCTGCCCATCTCCCCCTGGTTCCTGGAAGACCAAAGGTTTGGACCACACATGTGCTATTCACTCCCAGTTCCTGGCTTCTGGTGGTCCCTCCAGCAATTGGGCCAGAAGGCACCCTTGTACCTGAGGGGACTCTAGGGGAAGGGGCCCTCACACTGTGACACTGATGGGTGGGGTTGGGCGGTCTGGTAGTCCACAAGCACTGGGGATTGCGTTATAAATGGAGTGAACAGAATTGCTTCCAGCTGAGTCTGGGAGGAGCTGCCCTTTGGTACCAGGCACCCAGGTGTTTATCATTCCCAAATTAAAAAAACAAACATACAAAAAACCCACAAAAACATCCCTAACCATCTAAACATCGTCATTTAGGTTTGTTCTTGAAAATCAATACAAATGAAATAAGCGTGTATTATCGTATGTCTACCATCTTTCACTCAATATTGTATTTGAGATTCATCATGTTATTCCATGTTGCATCTGGCATTGTTTAGTTTCTTTTCACTGCTATATAACAATTCATTCTATGAATATAGCACAATGTATTTTGGGTTATTTTTAGTTTGGGGCTGTAATGAACTATACTGATATAAACATTCCTGCACGTCTCCAGGAAAAGCTCTATACCCATTGGTGAACCTGAAAATCACCTGCAGGTATTGACATGTTTTCTCTCATCTACATGGCCAGCTATGGAAGTTTCTGATGGTTTATCATCATTATAAAATGTAAAAATTTTCTGTATTTTATCGAGGGTCTAAACTCACAAGCTATGAGAATAGAAGGCAGTTTTCCCAAATTGTGTAATTAATTATCCTGCTGGCTCCTCCATAGACTGCCCTCAGTCTCTGATTTCTCAAGCATGGAAACTGAACTGGTAATTTGGGCTATTATCTTGGGAAAACTCACTGTGATGAATGCAATTTTCTTCACCGGTTTAACGAAGTGTCATTTCTTTTGTATCAAGAAATGTCTCAAATGTCCTTCTTTAGTAATATCTTTCCAAGTGTTTCAATAATGCTATGGGATTATTTTTGTATCAATAATCATTTATTAGGCAATAGAAGAGGTAAATAACTCTCACAGTCATTTTAAAGCATGAATCAGGAATTTAATGAGTGAAGAGACAAAGAAAGGAAAGTAAAATTAGCAGCAGCAAAATAGTCATAGAAATCTTCTGAAACTACTAAATAATTTATATATTAACATCTAAAAGGATAAATGAGTTGAGGTAAAAATTAATATCACATGCCCACTGAGAAATATCCAGAATGAGGTATATTGTTGAATGGCTCAGAATCTATTCCACCCTCCTCCCAGTGTTCCACTTCACTGAAGAAGCAAGACAGTTAAAAAAAAAAAAAAAAAAAAAAAAGAGGCATTTTTCCAGAGCATCTAACAACTAAGATTTGGGATGTTATTCTGCTTCTCTTCTCTGATATAGTTAAGGAAGCAGTGGGTTGTCCTGGGTGTCAAAAGTAGGCTACAAACTTCCTCCCTGGATGGAAGTAGTGTTTCAGTCACCTGTGATACAGCAGCTTCCTGATGTCTGGGTCACAGATAAATTGTGTGTCCATGCCCTGGCTGGCTGGCTCAGTTGGTAGGAGCATCAACTTTGTTATGCAGTAAAGCTTAAAAAAGTAAAATTACAATATCATAACTTAGATCCATGTATGATTAGAGGACCAAGGAGCTTCAAAACTTCCTTACTATAACCTCTTTTATAGTTTACTAGAGGTCCGGTGCACGGAATTCGTACACTGGGAGGTGGTGCTCCCTCAGCCTGGCCTGCACCCTCTCGCAGTCCAGGACCCCTCACTCCTTACCACCTGCCTGCTCGCTGCTCTTTAGAGCTGCCATGGAGGCGGGAGAGGCTCCCACCGCCACCATTGTGCTCGCTAGCCGTGTGTCTGGTTTCTGGTTGAGCTGCGCTCCCTGTGTGGGAGCGCACTGACCACCAGGGGGCGGCTCCTGTGTTGAGCGTCTGCCCCCTGGTGGTCAGTATGCATCATAGCGACCAGTCATTCTGGTTGTTCCGCCATAACGGGCGCTTAGGCTTTTATTATATAGATTTTAGGACTGAGGTGTCCAAATACAGACTAAGTTAGAGCATTTAAGTTGTTGAGTTCTTATAATTTTACAGCCTTTCCAGAAATCCAGTTTAAGGCATTACTTGGGAATAACTGAGAACCTAAAAACTGCAATAGTGATGCTTTGGAGCATTTATGTGACTTCAAGTGTACTTGAATTCAAAAGCTCAAGAGTCTTTTTATCTGGAAAAGTAATCTATTCTCCACTATCCGATGAAGTTCATTTTTATTTTTATTTTTTAGAGATAATGATAAAATCTGAGGAAGTGATTACCTATTTCTTCTTATACCCTATGCCTTCCAACTTTTCTTGCCATCAGATCTATAAAAACAAATCAAATGACTCATTAATTAAGTCTAATGTCTAACCAAAAAAAAAATACCTATAGGCTAAAAGGATTATATTGTTCTGATAAATTGGATGCCCAAAGGAATAGATATGCAAAAATGGTTATAGTTTTTTACTTTAAATACTTTTTTTATTTTTCAATTGCCCTTTTAATCTGGACAAATTTGTTCCCATAGAGCATTGGTAAGGTTTACTGCATCTTGTGTTCCAGGCCAACCTGCTAGGAATGATTCTATTTGCTTGCTCAGTTGGAAAAGGACAACCTAGATTTAACAATGATCGACATTAAAATAAGATGAGATGATAGGAATCAACTTCTAATGTTGAGGAAGGAATCCACAGCCTGAAGGGGATAGGAGAGTTGGCTTAATTTATCCTTTGGACTCATAACTCAGTCTCAACGGAGTTCCATAAAGGTCATAGAGGACAATTCATTCATGAAGCTTTGTCAACTAACTATGAAAGGGGAGAGCGTTAAACTGAAATAGGCTTCCCCATTTCTCCATGGAGAATGTGATCCTGGAGTTTCAAAGACTAAGAACCAGGATTTTACCAGTTATCATACACATCAGCAGGTTCTTGGGTCAGACTGATTTGATCCAAGCAATCACTGGTGGCTATTCATTGATCTTTGTGCTCCTAGGTTAGAATATATATGGAAATATGTTAACATCTAATTTAAATTGTATAATTGGAAACAACTACTACTATAACAGGAACAATAGTAAAATAGGCCTGACAATGAGGTCCTAATTGTTTGGGGAAGAGATGCATTCATGATCTTTCATTTAGTTCACAGCATGGCTCAGTTCACAGGCCTAGATACTTTCAAATGAAGGAGGAACTTGATAGTAATCAGGAAGGACTCTGCAAAACCCCAGAAGTGAATTTTTCTAGCATGCTCCAAGGTGACCAGAGGTTGTTTACAAGGTAACTGCTCTAGGAGAAAATAAAATTCCCAGATCTTAGAATTACTGGACACTAGCTCTGTGTCAACACTATTTGGGGGAGATTCGAAACAATTTTTTAGTCCATCAGTTATAGTAAGAAGTTATCGGGGTTGAATAATAAATGGAATTTTATTTGGGTTTCCAGTGAGCGCTTGACCAACCTCTAGTTATTGTCTTCAAAACTAAATATTCAACCATCATGCAATTAAGACCCACTAGATTTCTATACTTCTTATGCATATATCTATGTATATAAAAACCCTGGGTGTAACATCACCACCGGAGGCTGGACCAACCGGAAGGAAGTCAGTCCTGCAGGGGTTGTCTTGGCAACAGCTGTGCCCTCCCCCAGCCTTTTCCCTGGAGGGTGGGGAGGTTTCAGGCAGGAACTGGCCCTCTGAGCTTGGATGCACTGAATCCTCAGGGTGGGTGGCGGGAGACCAGGCTGGCTGTCAGACTGCTGGGATCACTAGCTCATCCCTGGCTGTTCGGGGGCTCAAGCCTATGGGAAAGTGGGCGCTGGCAACTTCACCTCCATGCGCATATGCCAGACCGGCCGCTGATGGAACACATTTCCCGCTCGGGGCCACTCACGCCAGGGTGGGTAGGTCGCGGGCGCGCCCCACAGCCTCCATCAGCGCCTCAAGCTCCAGCAGCAGTGGCAGTGGCAGCTGCAGCAGCAGCTTGAGCGGTCCGAGCAGGCAGCACGTTCCATCAGCAGCCTACCAGTGCACGTGCATGGAGGTGAAGTCTCTGGCACCCACTTTCCCACAGGCCTGAGCCCTGGAGCAACCAGGGATGAGCTGGTGATCCCAATGGCCTGACAGCCTGGCAGCAGAGGTGGCATTTGGCCTGGGGGCTGGCGAACGGGCAGAAGATGGCCCTGATAACAGGAGGCTAGGGCTGGGGACCCTCCCTGCACGATTTAATCATACTCTAGTATGTATATGTGTGTGTGTGTGTGTGTGTGTGTGTGTGTGTGTATCTACACTAATAAAAGAGAAACATGGTAATTAGCCTACGACCGCTACCCTTTTCATCGGCTAATCAGGGCGATATGCAAATTAACTGCCAACTAAGATGGCGGTTAACTGCCAACAAAGATGGCGGTTAATTTGCATATGTAGTCACAATGCAGGGAGGCGAAAGGGAAAGCAGGAAGAAGCCCCCTGCCACTGACAGTGATCGGAAACCCAGGGGGGAGCTAAGCGCCCCCCAGCCATGATCAGAGAATCTGGCGCCTTTGCCACCCTGGCCAGTGATAGCAGGAAGTAGGGGTGGAGCCAGCGATGGGAGCTGGGCACAGGCGAAGCTGGCAGTCCCAGGAGCTTCCCAGCCCCGCACCGGGCTTCTGTGATCCCTGAACACAGAAGCCGGGTGCGGGGCAAGGGA
>NW_005353324.1:373341-379819 GCF_000412655.1 Myotis brandtii | reverse complement strand
GTCAATTTGCATATTAGCCTTTTATTATATAGGCTGCATGCTATCTTGTGAAGCAGAGTTGGATCCATTCAATGGGTCCTTGGTTAAGTGAAATTCAATATTTCTACCTATTTAAATGTTTGGATTCTTTCTTCTACACTTTATATAAGAATTTCTGGCATATCAACTTTATTTAATGTTGGCCACCTTACCACCTAGGAGAATACTCATAATGGCCCATTGTCTTCTATAATAAGAGTTATTATTGTAGGCAGTGCCAACTTGACCATTAGGAACTGATCCTCTTTCATAGTTAATTCAAAGCAACACGCAACCCATAGGGAATTGCAGTGGTTAATGAAAATCTTCAAAAATTTAAAAGATGAAAGTGTGATGAATCCAATCATGTCTCTATTTAATTCTACTGTTTTGACTCGGCAAAAGATTAAAGCTTTTTGGATAATGACTTGGATCATTGAAATCTTATGTATGTCAAGAATCCAAGGACCTTCTAAAGGTACAACAGTTCAGAAGAAACACTCAGAAAGTATATGGTACCAAACCCAGAATGCAGTGTATTTATTAAATCTGAGACAATTATAAGATATTCTATCTCTAATAAGAATACAGCCCCACATACCATCACTCCAAATGACCCATTTGGATATTGTGATTTCCACTCCCACAACTATGGCCTCTATAAGCTAATAGTCCTGATCATCCAAGGACCTTCTAAAGGTACAACAGTTCAGAAGAAACACTCAGAAAGTATATGGTACCAAACCCAGAATGCAGTGTATTTATTAAATCTGAGACAATTATAAGATATTCTATCTCTAATAAGAATACAGCCCCACATACCATCACTCCAAATGACCTATTTGGATATTTTGATTTCCACTCCCACAACTATGGCCTCTACAAGCTAATAATCCTGATCCTAAGAGTAAAATGGAGAAAGACAGAGAACTTTGCCTTAGAATTGGGAAGAGGGCAAAGATGTCTAGATGTCTTCTCTCAACACTTCTATTCAATATAGGCCCTGACCAAATAGTTCAATTGGTTACAGCGTAGTCCCAATACTGCAAGGTTGCAGGATCAATCTCCAGTCAGGACACATACAAGAAGCAAATAATGAATGCAAAGTAAGTGGAACAACAAATCTGTTTCTTTCTCACTCCCTTCCACTCTCTCTAAAATCAATAAAATATAAAATAACGAAAAAACCTATTCAATGTAACACTGGACATTCTAGATAGTGCAAAAGAAGAAAAAATAATGTTAAAATATAGAGATGAGAAAGGAAGAAATACAAATATATTTATTCATAAATAACATCATTATCTGTGTAGAGTTTTCACAAATGTACCCAAAAAGGTACTAGCACTAATCAGTTTAGGAAGTTAGAAGGTTATAAGATTTTTTTTTATTGATTTCAGAGAGAAAGGGAGAAGGAGAGAGATAGAAACATCAGTGATGAGAGGGAATCATTGATCAGTTGTCTCCTGCATGCCCCACACTGGGAATTGAGCCCACAACTCAGGCATGCGCCCCCAACCTAAATCAAACCCAGGACCCCTCAGTCTGCAGGCTGATGCTCTATCCCCTGAGCCAAACCAGCCAGGGCTATAAGATCTTTTTTCAAAAGACTCTTTGCAGCCCTGACCAGTTGGCCTGAGCACCAAAAGGTCCCAGGTTCTATTCTCGGTCAGGGACACATACCTGGCTTGCAGGTTTGATACCCAGCCCGGTTGGGGAGCATGCAGCAGGCAAACAATGGCTGTTTCACATCAATGTTTCTCTTTCCCTCTCCCTCTCCCTCTCCTCCTCCCTTCCTTCCACTCTAAAAATCAATGGGAAAAATATACTGGGGTGAAGATTAAAAGAAAAACACTCTTTGCATGTCTACATGCTAGCAAGTAACAATTAAGAATTGAAATTATACTACTGTCCACATCCCTCCATGTCTCAGACTACTAGATCCTTCTTTCTAACTGCTGCATCATATTCTATGGTGTAACTGTTACCACAGCTTTTTTATCCACTCATCTATCGATAGGCACTTGGCTATCCAGATCTTAGCTATTGTAAACTATGCTGCTACGAACATAGGGGTGCATACATTATTTCTGACCGGTGTTTCGGGTTTCTTAGGATATAGTCCTAGAAGTGGGATCACTGGGCCAAAAGGAAGTTCCATATTTAAGTTTTTGAGAAGGATCTCTTGCCCTTTGCTTCAGTATGGAGGCACCTGGAGAGTATTATGCTAAGCCAGCAGTTCTCAACCTGTGGGTAGCGACCCCTTTGGGGGTCAAACGACCCTTTCACAGGGGTCGCCTAAGACCATCAGAAAACACATATATAATTACATATTGTTTTTGTGATTAATCACTATGCTTTAATTATGTTCAATTTGTAACAATGAAATTGGGGGTCACCACAACATGAGGAACTGTATTAAAAGGTCATAGCATTAGGAAAGTTGAGAACCGCTGCGCTAAGCTAAATAAGCCAGTCAGAGAAAGACAAGTATCACATGATCTCACTCATATGTGGAATCTAATAAACAAAATAAACTGATGAACAAAATAGATCCAGAGACATAGAAGCATGGAATACACTGGTAAATCTCAGAGGAAAGGCAGGGGAGGGTGGGTTGGAAGAGATGAACAACCAAAGGATTTATATGCAAATATGCATAACCCATGGACACAGACGATAGGGTGGTGAAAGGCTTGGGGGGAGGGGCGAGCATTGGTTAAAAGGGGTCAAAGGGGAGTAAAAGGGTCCATCTGCATTACTTTCACCAATAAAGATAAAATTTTAAAAAATAATTGAAATTATAGATGGAGGATGTTAACAAAATGGCAGAGGGGGAAAAAAAAAAAGCTCCAGCCCCTCCTTCCCTTGAAAGGGACAGCAATTCCCTTTATGAGAAAACCAAAAATCAGCTAAGCTCCTACACTCCAAACACGTAAGAAACCGGCCACTTCAAAATGGGTAGGAGCATCTGTGACACTCACCCATCATAGCCCCTCACTCCAGCTCAGTGTGGCTTGACTGGGAAAAACCCTCCCAGTTCTTGGTTTCTCCCTGGGGAGGAAAACCGTTGCCAGTTTTGTTCCGTAAACTTTATCTTTTATGTATCCCCATAAAAATGTCCAGTCAATAAATTTTCTTTGTTCAAACCTTAGTCTGGCTTCACCCATTATTTCAAATCGGTTAAACCTGAGAAAGAGTGAATGTATACACACTTTGCATAATTATCAAGGCAGTATTTGTACTTCAAATGTATTTTCAAACTTCCAGTAGCATTTTAGGATGGATTTCCTTTGTTCAAAGTTTAGTCTGGCTAAAAATAAAAAATAAAAAAAATCAGCCCAACCGGTTTGGCTCAGTGGTAGGGCGTTGACCTATAAAACCAAGAGGTTGCTGGTTCTATTCCCCTTCAGGGCACATTCCTAGTTTGGGGGTTCAATCCCCTAGCGGCAGGTGTGTGTGGGGGGGTGTGTGTGTAGGAAGCAGGAGATTGATGTTTCTCTCTCATTGATTTTTCTCTCTCTCTCAAATCAATAGATATATTAAAAAAGATAGAGAGAGAGAAACATCAATTAGCTATCAGCTGACAAAGTGTGTGTACATGGTTTTGGGACACCCTGTATATAGAAAGCACAGATCAGTGGTTGCCTGTTGATGGGACTAGAAAGAGAAGACTGACCACAAAAGGCCGAAGGGAATATTTTAGTGATGGAAATGTCACAAAACCATATGTGGTCATCATTGCACAATTCTATAAATTTACTGAAAAACATTTAATTAAATGCTTATAATGGGTGACTTTTATGATGGTTTTATTAAAATAGTTTTTAAGGGTGTTTTTAAAGCTGCTTCTTTAAAAACAATGAGAGCTACCATTCCTTAAATGTCTAATCAAAGTGAAAATGGTACACACATACCATCCAGAAAAGATACACGCCAGATTTGCTATTTTATTTTAAAATCAGAAACTTTTTCCCCCCAACTTAACTGGATGGTTCTCTAGGAAAATATAAAGTGCTAATTTAATAAGTAAAAACATTTGAACATGGCCATAACACCAAGAGAAATTTTTAAAAATACATTTAAAGAAATCATCTTTTCCAAAATAGTGAAACAAAAAAGGTGGGTTTTGAGACCCAGCTCGTTGTCTCTCGAAAATTGAAGAACCAAGTCGTGGACAAAACCAATAAATGGAACCGAAGTTTTATTGAGAGAAACCAGTTTAAAAATACATTTAAAGAAATCATCTTTTCCAAAATATTGAAACAAAAAAGGTGGGTTTTGAGACCCACCTGGTTGTCTCTCGAAAATTGAAGAACCAAGTTGTGGACAAAACAGATGAATGGAACCGAAGTTTTATTGAAAGAAACCAGTCCTGGAAAAGGTGCAGCTGGGATTCTAGGAGTGACCAGTGTCCAGAGTTTTCTTTCCATGTTACAATCGGGAGCAGTTTAATATCCAAGCTAATTGAAGTCTCATAGTCTATGTTTGGAGGCCCACCGGGCCATAAGCCACGTGGAGGCAGGGGATATGCTCCCCTGCAAAAGGAGCCTCAGGTATCCATGTGCAGGAGAAAGGGACTGAGAGGAAGCACTGGCTTTTAATTTAGGGGGCGGAGACAGCCTTGCTAGCCCCTGATTGGTCTTTTCCGAGTATTCTGCCTTAATAACATCCTTGGGATTGGTTTATATGCCTCCCTGCCTTGTGATTGGTTATCTGCACACTGCCTATCTTGGCAATACCACACATTTTAAAGTTCCTGTCTCTCAGGCTGCCTTTCCTTCCTGGCATAGTTGGGGTGTCTTAGGAACTCTGCCTAGCTGGGTTCTTGGGTTTGACCTTCCCTTCCAGTGGTCCCACCCCTATCTACCCAGCTTCTGGCTGTCTCCTCAATATCAAGGCCCAAACATGTTTGAAATTTCTTTATTGAAATATTCTAGTATTAGCTAATTTCTGATATTTAATGTTTTTTAGGTCATATAAAAATATTCTATTTTAACTATGTTTTATTCTATAAACAAAATAATAAAAGAAAAAAAAAACACAACTAAATGTTACTTAGAAAAATTTGGAGGTCATATGTATACAACTAGAAAATTGAAATAATTTTATATTAAGTACTTAATTAACTCTTCTTAAAATAAATTTATTTCATGAACATTTTAATTTATAGAATTCAATTCATGCTATGAATAATACAGAGAGAAAATTTTAATTATTTTCTTTGGAAGAATTTAAAAGCATTTGATAAAGCTATGTAAATGTTTATATAGACATATTCATACATCACAGAAGCAGAGTTCATTTAAAGATTAGGCCTTCTTGTTAATATTTTAAAATTAGGACCAAAATTCTTATAAGCATAAAAATGGTCTGACATTTCCCCCACAGGAATTTTAGCAGTCAATTTAGATAAGAAAACAAAAGTAATTATTATAAGCATTGAAAAAAAGAGAAAAAATATTCCTATTAATTGGTGCTATTATTCTTTTTAGAAAACCTAAAGAATCAAAAATAAATTGAATAAGATCAATGTGGCATGCAATAAAAGGTAGGTTTATGATACATAAATTTTTTGAGAAGCAAAATAAAAAAGCAAAATAGTATTTCTTAGGTAATATTTTATTAGAATCTATCTAATCTATTGATTGCACAAAATTTCTATAAAGATCTCAGTATATATTTTTGATTCAATAATGTGAAACATTAAAAAATGCTCGATTAAAGGAGAAAATAGATTATTTGATGAATGGCTTTAATAAAGTCCCTTATTATTTAGGAAAAAAATAAAATTAGATTTTATTCCACAGTTACTAGAAAATAAATACATTGTACAGTACATATATATATATATGTAGTAAGAGATTGATTAAAATATTAGAATGTAACATGTGAGTATGTATAGAATTTTTGACTGGAAAAAATGGTCTACTGATTCAGAGGAGGTGACAACTAAGGGACATATTTAAATATATAACAATAACTTTAAAAATAAGGAATTTCAAAAATTTCTGCAACATATGACATATTATAGTTCATTATTAGTATTTCATTAGGAGCACTTATAAATCAATAAAATACTAACTAGTAGAAAAATTGAAAAAAGTATACTTAAAGTCATTAAAATATCGTTTGTATAATTAATATGTACTTAAATAAGTGTTTCACTTCAGTAAGTAATAAAATTACTGGAATTTAAAAATGACTAAGTGTCATATTTTCTTTAATAAGCAAAGTTAAAATAGGGTACAATTTTTATGACTATCCTATCTAATAATAGAGAAACATGGTAATTAGCCGTACCTCCGCTACCCTTCCCATTGGCTAATCAGCGAGGTATGCAAATTAACTGCCGGCCAAGATGGCGGTTAATTTGCATATATCGGCTGGGAGCCTAGCAAGCCAGGCGGCCGAAAACAAGCTGGGCGGTGGAGGTGGGAGCAAAACAAGCCAGCTGGGC
>NW_005353324.1:357581-372996 GCF_000412655.1 Myotis brandtii | reverse complement strand
ATCCGCCCTGCTCTGTGCATGACAGGGGGCGGCGCCCCAACTCCCCAATCAGCCCTGCTCTGAGCCCGACCAGGGGCTGCACCTAGGGATTGGGCCTGCCCTCTGCCACCCGGGAGCAGGCCTAAGCCAGCAGGTCGTTATCTCCTGAGGGGTCCCAGACTGCGAGAGGGCACAGGCCGGCCTGAGGGACCCTCCCCCCTTCCCCAAGTGCACAAATTGTTGTGCACCGGGCCTCTAGTCTATAATAAACTTATGTGGATACTGTTCTACATATATAAATGGAATAAACACTGGTAATCCTTATAGATGTCTATTTGGCACCTTTTAGAAACAGTTTTTTAAAATGTACATTTTGCTTAACCATTCCATTTAATAGATGTCTATTTGGCACCTTTTAGAAACAGTTTTTTTAAATTGTACATTTTGCTTGATTAAACCATTCCATTTCAATGAATTTACATAAATAAATAATCAAATGTGGCATATAGTTATAAGGATGTTGATAGAATTTACATTCACAGAAGCAAAAAATTCAAACCATATTAGATGCTAAGCCATTATTTATTTAAAGTCTTATTAAGGTCATATTACTTCCATACAACGACACCATTAAAATGTGATAGAACATGGAATTTATCTCATATACACTGAAGTATAAAATAGGCAGCAAATCAGAATAGTGTTCCCCCATTGTGCATGTGTTTGTGTATACTTGCTTGCATGTGCATGTAAACATTGATATTTCATATTAATATGAAAAATATGGATGATAATAACAGTGTTAACTGGCTTTATCTGGTTTTAATTGAATTTTTAAAATATATTTTTATTGATTTCAGAGAGGAAGTGAGAGGGAGAGAGAGTTAGAAACATTAATGATGAGAGAGAATCACTGATCAACTGCCTCCTGCATGCCCCACACTGGGGACTGAACCCACAACCCGGGCATGTGCCTTGATCCAGAATGGAACCGTGACCTTCTGGTTCATAGGTTGATTCTCAACCAAGGAGCCATGCTTAACTTAATTTTTTTGTATTTGTTACAATGTACCTCGTATAACAGTAAAGAAAAGAACAGTAACTATATTAAAACTAAAAAACTACGAAGTACCAGAAATATTGATTAAGGAAAGCTATAGGAATGAAATACTGATTCTTGTAAAGAATACCAATAATATTATCTATTGTCTCCCCAAACTAAAGAATTTCTCTCTATTGACCAATTCCTCACTCTGCTAGTTTTTAGGCTTCTTATTGTACCTTTAATTCCGTGATTAACTGATATAAAGATATGGGCTCTTTTATCTTTTTCATTTGAATCCTGATATTCCTTTGATAATTGGGTAATTAATAGATTTAGCTATCAAATATTAAATGTCTAACCCATGACAGTTACATAACAAGGTTCTGAGGATCAAAATGTATAATATATAACTCCTCCTCTCAGTCAGTTGCCAGTTAAATAAAAAAGTTTAAAGTTATGTTGCTTTGGCTATGTTCTCATTTCTATTATGCAAAGTAATTTATATTTGGATCCTTGCCTATATTACTGGGATGGATCAAGTAACATCTGATAGCTTGAGAATCTGGCTCCCTAATCTACTTTTAGCATATATTCTGAAATTTATACTTGAAAGATTCAACTTCATTTACCTTAGATTATTAATCTTCATTCATTTTAGATTATTAGCCTCTGTTTTCTATACCAGCCTCTGAGATCCTGAAGTTTTTACTTCCCAATCTAGCAGGAAGGTACACCCAGAATGTTGGGCAATAATAGCAATAATTTAAAGACAGAGGATATACCCTATTGAGGCATTATATTTCCTATAAATCTACAACTACAGAAATGCATTTTTATTTAGTTATTTTACAGAATTATTGAGTCATTATTATCTTCACTTGTTTTGAGAGATTGTGAAAAAGGTAATACTTTTCTGACTCTATAAAACTAAACCAAGTAATTGTAGCATACAAAAAGTTATATTAGTCCTTGAACATTATTTATTTTTGTATGGCTACACACATGCAAGCCACAAGTCTTTCCTAATATACCTCCTGATGATTGTTTGATAACATAACTTAATTAGTATTCATTATTCTAACTTAATAGTTATTCATTTAGCAAAATAATAACTATTTTAATCCTCACCCAAGGATATATTTTCCCCATTGATTTTTGGGGATAATGGAAGGGAGGGGGAGAGACAGAAAGAGAAACATAGATGTGAGAGAGACACATTGACTGGTTGCCTCCCGCACGCATCCAGATCTGGAGCCAGGGATCGAGCCTGAAACCGAATTACATGCCCTTAACCTTAATCAAACCCAAGACCCTTCTGTCTGCAATCTGATGCTCTAACCACTGGGTAAAACTATCTAGAGCTAGCAAAATAATTACTCATTTAATTGTTGAGGCATTGTTTGCCTGGGACTCTTCTTCCAAGTCTTTTAATTGAAGAATGTCTAAGGACAGATAAGATGGAAAGTGGCCTAGTATTGTTTGGGAGCAAGAGGCACAGTAGCAAGCAGCAAGTATGGAGTATATTTAAAAAGTCACAGTTAATTTCCTAACCAGTTACTGTTTTTCTTTATGTTTCAGAACATTTGTTGTTTCTTATAATAATGTTTGTGTCTTTCTACTCTTTGCATAAAAATCCATCAAACATTTATTGGGATTTTCATGACTCTAAAAAAAAATCAGCTAAATTAGACCACTGACATTTCTTGAGTATCCCTCAATTAGCAAATATAGTTTTAAACAGATAATGTTTATGAACTCAAATTGTACTCTTATGAATCACAATTTTTAAATCACCTATTTTTATGTCTTTGCCTTATTGTAGACTTAAATCACTTGAGATCTCTCTATTGATTCAAAAAGTGCTATTGCAATTCACTTTAAAGGAAAGTGTCACTCACAATCTTGGCAATTAACCCAGTTAACCTGCTGTGTGAAAAAGTTAGCATCAGCCTTAACCTCAAGCACTGAACTGTTTCTCACCATGTGAGTTGTGCATTTCATTTCTGAGAAAGCCATACTTTGGTTTCTTTTGCAATTAAAATTTATAAATAATTACACAACTTGGAGATGCCATAATCACTTTAATTACAAAGCATTTTGATGTGGAACATATGAGACCTAGAATGCAGACGTAGTAATCAAGCCATTTAATAAATAATTCTATACTCTAGTTATAAAGCTGCAATAGTTCCTGACATCTAAATGCAAAAGTCAGTGGGTTCATTATGTAACAGTGAGATTACTTGTACCTTATCTCTTCTTTAAAGCCAAATTTAATTTCCTCTTCTTCTGGGAAGCCTTCCTGCACATATAAAAGATGTTATGTTATTGTAATTTTTATCCCTTCTCCATAGGGGAAAAATGTTTCTTCTCTTCCCAATGCTCACCATGATCATTTTATGTCTTTTTCATTATACTGAACTTTAAAATTGTAGTCATTATAATTGCTTTATGGCTTATTTTCCCTGTGAATATTCTGAGACGTGACAATATTATTTCTGTTTGCCCACACATTGAGAATCACAATGTTTTCCCCATGGTTAGTACTCGATCCACATTGAAGAAAGTGGAAAACGCTTGATGGAATTGTCTGCCACTACCCTACAGTAGCATATTTTCTTTGTAATGCTAATAAAATGTCCATGAGTATTAATGTGTGATCTAAACTTTTTTTTTAAGATAGAGCATGGATATTATGCTGCCCTTGAAGTTTCACAGTTTTTAATATTATTTCTAGTTAATCATTATTATTCTGTGCTAGAATAACAGTCATGCAAAATGTTTTTGTTTGTTTTTTTTGCCACTGTATACCCAGTGGGCATCACAGAAGCAATCAATTCATTAAAATGGTTAACTATGCCATTAAATGGTAAATTATGTCAGAATAACCTAAAGGTTTTGGAAGAAAGATGAAGAGACTGAGAGAAAGATGATGATAAGAAAATACAATGAATGATAGAGGTCTGGGTTTGAGATCCATCAGAAATACTAAATGGCCGAAACCGGTTTGGCTCAGTGGATAGAGCGTCAGCCTGCGGACTGAAAGGTCCCAGGTTCGATTCCGGTCAAGAGCATGTACCTGGGTTGCGGGCCCATCCCCAGTGGGGGGTGTGCAGGAGGCAGCTGATCGATGTTTCTCTCTCATCGATGTTTCTAACTCTCTATCTCTTTCCCTTCCTCTCTGTAAAAAAAATCAATAAAATATATTTAAAAAAAAAAGAAATACTAAATGAATGAACTTGTGGAAATTGAAAAATTGCACTTCTATAAAATAATAACAAATCTTGAACTACATGCCTTTTATATAACTCACATAAAATTGTAGAAATTGATGACTATGCAAATATACTTCTATATATTTGACATTTATTTTCATTCAAGTAGTGTGGTTTGCTCTATAGTAGTTATTTGAAATAAGTTTTTTTTTTTAAAAAAAACAACAACTTATTTTAGAGAGAGAGAAACATTAATTTGTCGTTGCACCTATTTATACATTTATTGGTTGCTTGCTGTAAATTCCCTGAATGGTGATCAGACTCACCAGTGTATTGGGAGGATGCATAGGGAGGATGCGCTAACCAATGGCCAGGCCCAAAGACTCTTTTGTAATGCCCAGATCAATTATTGTTGTCAGTTGTGCAACTCACATATACTCTTTCTTACTCTCTTCAAATCACAGAAGTAGTATTCAAATCGGGGATGAATATGCTTAGTTACACTACTTATAAAAAATATTGAACATAATAATAACAACTTTAATATTCAAGAAGTAATAATGTTACTTTTGTTTTCTATTCTACTTAAACTATGAAAATATTATCCTATATAATAAAAGCCTAATAGGCTAAGTGTCCAGTCAACTGGTCGGCCATTCAGTCAATCAAAGCATAATATGTTAATGATATGCTAAGGCCGCTCAACCACTCACTATGACATGCACTGACCACCAGAGGGCAGACAGTCGACCGGTCAACCAGTCGCTATGACATTCACTGACCACAAGGGGGCAGACACTCTGACCGCTAGGTTAGCTTGCTGCTATAACTGATCGTGACTGAGGGACTTGGGCCGGACACACGGTCCCTCCCTGGCCCTGATCATGCACCAGTGGGGACCCTTATCATGGCCTGTGCCCTCTAGAAATCTGGGACCCCTCAGAGGATGTTGGAGAGCCGGTTTTGGCCCGATCCTGCAGGCCAGGTCAAGGGACTCCACTGGTGCATGAATTCGTACACCAGACCTCCTGTGTTTAAGAAAACCACATTTCTAAGAACTTAAGCTAATTTTAATGCATTGCATCAATTATACCTTGATTTATTGTCAACATTCTTCTATTGTCAAACATAGCTGAGTTATTGACAATAATATTCCTACTGACAGTGGAGAAACTCCAGGAATATAGGTATTTTTTCCCCATAGAGATTACAATGCCATTTCTTCTACAGAAATCTTAATAGATTGAGTTGTTTATTCATATTAAAATGGAAGACTAAGTCAATTTATAATGCCTTCAAGTAATTGTATTAATCTCTATTTACCAGTAAACCTACTTGATTTATAAAGTAACTTTTGATGTTTAGTGTTAAAACAAGTTACATTTTCTGTGCTCAGCACAGACAAAATAAATAAACATATTAAAATTATTTTTGATAATTTACATAAAATCTTCAAGAAATGCTAAACTTGACATTTATTTTAAAAATAAACTTTTCTGGGCTTTATATATGATGAAATATTTGTTTTCCATTGATCACTGGAAAATAAAGATAACTAAAAGGTGAAAAGTAATCACACACATTTCACATTTTCACCAGAGATCAATACTTCTATTGGTTTGATTTATATCCTTCCAGGAATTATATAAAAATATCATAAATATGTTTCCATGTCAATAAATATTCATTTCCATAGTCAATTATCTCCATGTCTGAATGTGCCATATTTGATTTACCTAGCTGAGATACTTGGAAATTCCTATTGTTGAGAATTTTTCTTGCTGTAAATAACTCTGTGATGAGCATTGTTAAAGATGGCTTTCAGCTAGTAAAAACTGAAAGGAAATGCTTTCTTGTTTAGTGTTTGAGATCCAATCAAGTCCTGACCGAGAGGATTTACGCCACTGCCAAGAGCCTACTGACAATCATGTGAAAGCATAGAAAGGATTCAGGAAACCACTCTGTATGCAAAATTATTAACATATCATACCCAATAATTTCTGATTTTGTTAGTATTTTTAATGTCATAAATGAGATGACACTACAGTCATTTGCTTGGAATTGGATTCAAGATATATGGCATTCACTCCTTAGATGCTATATTTAGATGCAAAGTAAGTCAAGATCTGGCAAGATTTCTTATGGAATCCATGCTTCTTATGTGGACTAAACAAATGAAGCATTCTTAGTATCAAGGTTGTTTTTTTTTTGTTATATTTTGGTAGTATGGGTGAGAAAACTCATAACATTTGTAAATATCTTAATTAATATTTTTATAATGGCTTAGATTCTAGATTATCAAGATGAGATTTATGCATCGAATGTATTTACTTAGTGAATTAAGAAAGGCAAGTAGATGTTCCAGACATGATAAATTTAGATACTAATGGATTTAAATGAATACATTTCTATTAACTAACATATGCCAGTGGCTTTTATCTATAAATTCAACTTATTAGCCGCAGGATAGATGTAGTCCCTATAATTTATAATCCAGGAAACCGAGGCACAGGAAAAAATGCAAAGCTAGTAATGCTGCTATAATACAAATAAAACCTGATTTTCAAAGACATGGCTCTTTCTACCTTTCCAAATAGCTCTATAATAATAATTGGCTAAATATGACTCGGTAATATGATGTTTAAATAGCATTATATACCACATATGTACAAAATATATAGTTCCTTACAGCTTTAGAATAATATAATAAAGACCTGAAAATGTAATGTAAATCATATTAATTAAAAATATTGATTTAAGAACTTTTGATGTTGATGTTGAAACAGGTAAAAATAAATTATCTAATAATATGACAATGGATTAGAATATTACTTTTCAAACTTTCTATATGTATTACATGGACATATTGTTAAAATGCAGATTTTTTTCAGTAGCACTAGAGTGGGGTCTATACAGTTACATTTCTAACAAGGTGATGCTGATGTACACTGTGAGTAATAATAAACTCTAGGATTACTCATTTATAATTTTAAAAAACCCAGCTTTTTTTAGGAGGAACTATTGAAATGCTGACAAATCTACAGACATGTTTTTAAACCATATTAAAAATAGCAAGTACTAAAATACATTTTTGTGACATTTTAACCTTCATTGATTAGATTGATTAACATTGGTGCAAAGCCCGCAGTGTGTATTGTATCCATATATCTACATGAAATGTTCAGCTTCTCTCACTCTCAGCATGTACGGTCTCATTAGCACCTGTGATTTAAAGCGCCCGAATTTTTTTCAGCAAGAAGTTTTATTAGTACATGTTTTATTTCTATGTCTCTCATTTTGTGATGTTATTATGTGCTACCAAATGTATAGTTATTGCCCTAGGACATGTTTACTTCATACATATTGACTGCTAAAGGTGTGAATCATAATCGGGTATTCTGCATAACTAGATGAGGGTAAGCATTAAACAAAAATGACTTGAGAATAAATGAAAATAATAACTTGGCTCCAATGGTGAGTAAGATGACAAGAGTAACAAAATAAGAGTTGCAGAAAGAATATGTTTGCTAGCTGCTGGTAAACATGAACGTTATTATTTTTGAAGAAATTAATATACAGCTATCTATCTCTTTTAGGAGAATTAGGGATTGTTTACTAAATATATTTTTTGAAATACCTTTATTTGGTCTTTCTTTGCACTGTGGTGCAAAGATAAATGTTTAACTAGTTTTTTTTCTAATAAAAAGGCCAGATTTGTAGCATTTTCATATTTCCACTGTGTAAAAAATTGCCATGGTCAATTTCAAGCAACCAATATGACATTCCTGAGCACAGAGTTAGGAAAAGATGTATAGAGGGGCTTTTGTAAGCCAGAAGAAGTCATTTGCAATTCTTCACTGACTTAGTGAAACTGAGCACCTTAATAGTGTTGCATCACAAGAATTGTCAATGATATTTTTTATATAACTTATTATTTGTTTTCAATGATAAAATGTGGAAAATGTCAGTAAAATCAAGACAAAATTAGTAATAAATCTAACATTTAAAGAATAAAAATAACCTAGCAGTGGTCGGCAAAGTGCGGCTCGCGAGCCACATGCGGCTCTTTGGCCCTTTGAGCGTGGCTCTTCCACAAAATACCGACTTCTGCGCATGGGTCATGAAGTTTCAATTGCACTGTACGTGCACGCCCGCACGTGGTATTTTGTGGTATTTTGTTGAAGAGCCACACTCAAGGGGCCAAAGAGCCCCATGTGGCTCGTGAGCCGCAGTTTGCCAACCACGGACCTGGTGGTACATGCCTTTAAGCATTTTAATTAAAATATTTATATGCATATTTGTAACAAATTGAAAAAACTCATCTGTGTTCCACATTTATCTGTAATAAAGTAGAATTTTAAAAAAGTATTACTTGTTCTTTAAAAATATATAATGCCAAAATGAAAATATATTCTATCAGTACAATAGAATAAATTGACTCTATTCTCTGTAGTTGACTCATCTGTATATTTAGACTAGTTTCACAATTATAACATAGTAGTTTAAATAATATTCTCATACAGAAATTTTTATATTCATTACCTCTGTTTCCTTAGGATAAGCTAATAAATGTCAAAAAGTGCAATTACTTTTAAAATTTTTCATATGTGTTGCTAAATGACACTCAGGAAAGTTCCAATTAGCACATTTTCATTATATCATTTCAAAAATATTATATTCCACATGAAAATTAAGTAGTGACATTTTTAGTTACAGTGTCATTCCCAAAACACATCAGCTATACATATTTATTTCAAGGGTAGCTTCCTAATGGTATAAAATTTATCTCTACATATTTTATGTTTTTAATCTGTTTTAAAATAGTTATTTTTAAATTTACATTTTTAATGATTTATTATACTATATAAATAAAATTATATTTATCTACATTAACCTAAGATATATGGTTGTACTATATCTAACTTGTTTCCTTCATTAGTTCTAAATTTGGAGGAATATTTCTTAGAATTTTTACACAATCATTACTTGTGAACAATTGCATTATACTTCTTGATTTACAATCACTGTTTGTTTTCTTTTTCTTGCCTAATTAAACTAGCCTAGATCTCTAGTATAATATTGAGAACATTTTTTCCCTGAAATTACAGAAATTAATCAATTTTCACCACAACATGATATTACTTTTAAATTTTAAAAGTAATTGTACTTCTTGACATTTATTAGGACTTTCCTTTATCCAGCTATTTATATTCTTAAAATATTCATCATGATTAAATTTTAATGATATTAAAAGATTTTTCTTCATCTCTTATGATGATTATATATTTTTCTTTATTATAGAAATCTGGAAAATTCCATTGATGTATTTTTTATGTTAAACCAAGATTTTATTCCTGGAATAAACTGTTTTATGTATTGACTAGAGGCCCACATGCACAGATTCATTCATCAGTGGGGTCCCTTGGCCTGGCCTGCGGGGATTAGTCCCAAATTGGCTTTCTGACGTTCCCCAAGGGGTCCCAGATTGCGAGAGGGTGGTTCTCGGCTGACACACCCTGGAATCGGGCTCCTTCCTCTCTGGTTCCAGGTGCATCACCTGAGAACCACAACTGCCAATTCACCGCAGCTCAGCAGATACTGCATTAAGCGTCTGCCTCCTGATGGTCAGTGCACATCATAGCTACCTGTCAGAGCGTCTGCCCCCTGGTGGTCATTGTGTGTCATAGGTACTGGTCTGACAGATTGTCGCACAGGCTTTTATATATATAGACTAGAAGCCTGGTGCACAAAAATTTGGGCACTGGCAGGGGGGTTGGTCCCTCAGCCCAACCTGTGCCCTCTCATAGTCTGGGACCCCTCGGGAAATAACCACCTGCTGGCTTAGGCCCGCTCCCCTGGTGGCAGATGGCACACCCAATCCCACGGTGTCTGCCCCGTCTCCCCCGGTCGCACACGGCAGGCCCGGATCCCTGCTGGGGGGGGCGGCGGCTCTGGATCATACTGCCGCCCGCCCCGCCCTGCACACAGCAGGCCAGGATCTCGTGCTGGGGCGGCCAGCCGCTGGGGATCGTGCTGCCGCCAGCCTCAGGCAGGTGGCGCGGCGGGATCTGCCTGCAGTATGCAAATTAACCACCATCTTTGTTGGCGGTTAATTTGCATATCGTGCTGATTAGCCCATGGGAGGCATAGCGAAGTTACAGTCAATTACCATGTTTGTCTATTATTAGATAGGATGGGTTTGATTTTTAATTCTGTTAAGAATCATTGCAGCTATGTTTAACAAGAATAGCCATCTGAAATTGTCACTGTCCTTTATGGACTTGGAATGAGGTTTATAATAATTATAACTCATAAAATTAGTTAAAAATTATTTTCTTTTCTACTATTTATTTGTTTAATTTAGAATATTTTACTTTTAAAATTGTCTTCCAATCTATTCATGTTCTTCCTGGTGACTCACCATTCTATTTAAATTAAAAAAATTCAATCACAGCCCAGTAGGTGTGGCTCAGTGAGTATTGACCTATGAACCAGGATGTCACGGTTCGATTTCTGGTCAAGGCACATGCCCAGCTTGCAGGATTGATCAACAGTGTGGGACATGCAGGAGGCAGCCAATCAATTATTCTCTCTCATCATTGTTACTATCTCTTTCTCCTATTCCTTTCTCTCTGAAATCGATTATATGTTTAATTACAGTTTACATTCAATATTATTTTGTATTAGTTTCAGGTATACAGCCATGTGGTTAGACAATAAAAAACTTTACAAAGTAATTCCCTGTTATTTCAAGTATCTACCTGGCACTATACATAGTTATTACAATATTATTGATTATAGTCCCTATGCTGTAATTCCAGAACATTTTAATCACCTCAAAAAGAAACCCCATTTATACATAATAATAGCCACTCAATTCTTTGGTAATGTGAAAGTAGTCATAGATAACCCATTAACAAATGGCTTTGTTTGTGTATGAATAAAATTTTATTTTCGGAATGAATTCCCAGGATTCAGGCAGATTTGCTCTTCAGGCCTTAGATTACCTATCCCTGACTTACTGATATTTATAATAAAGTTGGTGTCTACAATGTTGTATCCTGTTCTATGACAGTTATTCTCTATTACAGTTTGTGTTTTCTTTCATTTTTCCCTACCAGAAAACCAAGTGTTTTGTCCTTTTACTTATCTTTGTAAAGAAGTAAATTTTGATTTGATATGCTTTCTCTATGTGTTGTTTCTCAATTTACCGTATTTATGCTCTGATCTATTTCTTTTACTTTCTTTGGATATAATTTACTCTTCTAGATTTTAGGGGGTGCCTAATATATTTTATACTGTTCTTTTCCAATATAAGTGCTCAAAATTATAATATTTCTTCCAAGCACATAGGAGAAATATGCACAACATATTTTAATATGACATTTTACAATTTTATTCAGTTAGAAATACTTTCTAAATATTTTTATCATTTTTCTCTTTGAATAATGAATTGTTTGAGTTGCTTCATTTGCAAGTGAGAATTTTTCTAGATTTAAAAAAATTAATTCTAATTTAAATTCTTTATAACCAGACCATCCTCTGCATAATTTCAAATCGTTAAATTATTTTATTTTATTTTATTTTTCCCCATCACCATTTATCTCCCTTATACTCTCTTCCACTTCCACGCCCTCCCACCCACAGTCACAGCACTGTTGCCCATGTCCATGAGTTCTTTATGTCTCTCTCTCTCTTTATTTTCACCTTTGTTACTCAATCCCTCCATGTCCCCAGTTCCCTGCTCCCCAAGAAGTTACTTTATTATGTCATGAGATTGTGAAACGTTATCTTGGTGTGAACTTGAGATTCTTGCATAAATTCAGTGTTCAATTAATCTTTCTAGAAAATGGAGTAATTCATAAAACATATCAATAATTACAAAAGGGGTTGTGAAAGGATCAAAATTCAGGTAAATATGAAGACGAAGAAAAGAATAAAAAGTCTCCAGATGAACATTATGAACATAAAACCTTTGAATCTCATGATTGATAAACTAAAACTTCTAATTTACTTGTGATTCACTCGGGAGTGCTTCAACCTAAATTGATTCTTAATAAACATAAATACTATTTTACTGACAAATCCCACTTCTGAGGCAAGTGCCAGAGTCCCTGTCACATTTTGAATAATGTTTTATTGCTATAACACACAGAGACAAGATTAGGTGGTAAATCGATTTCTCAGTGCACTTAACTGAAATTTTAAATTCACTTCTATGATATATCCCACAGTGAAGTGTGACCAAAATAATCTGGCTTTATAGAGACCAAGTTTATAAATCATTTGATAGACATTTTCTTTAAAAGCAATCTCTAATTTGTTATTTACCTATATGATAGGAACAATTTGTGCCCAACTCTCTGAAAAGAAAAACATTAAGCTTATACTTTTTAATGTGTAATTGTACATAATTGGACCATTGAAAATATGCATCACATAAAATTTAAATCCACCTCCTTTCAAACATAGTGAAATATTACTTCACAGCATGCTTTGGCGTTAATAGGAATAAGTTATGGGATTTTTATCACACTAACAAATTGTATAACATTCACAGTAAAAATATGCTAACTGAAGAATTTAAGTCTTAGATTGTTTTAAAATGTAATGATGCTTTTTAACAACTCAACAACATAAAAATGGGATGCAAGAAAACAATTGATAGTGTAAAATTTTCCTTCACATTCAGAGGTTTTGCAGGTAAATTCTATATAAGTTTGGCTTATTGTTTATTTGACTTTATCAAAATAGAGTCAGATACTTAATTGAAACAATTAATATAAAATCCTTAACCTGAGGATCAGAAATGTATATGTACCCGTGTTAATTTTCTAATAGGAAGAAAACAGTATTGCACTAAATAAATAAGGAGAAAATATAAATGTTACCTCTATGATTTTAATAAAATGGAGTGATAATTTGGAAGTGTCAGAGAAAATGATAGAAGGTGAAATGAGGACAATTGTCAAAAATTTAACCTTATGGGGTCTTCTAGGTTAGAAAAATAGAAAACTCCCTTGTGAATTGATTAATTTCCTCCATAGGTAGAGGGCTTATTAGGCAGTGATTATCACTTGTTTGCCATTACCATGGAGAAGTTTTAAATTAACATACAAGACATTTACATCAGGTACATTTATGAAGTTCTTCACTACCTGCTTTTATAGCAAATATGTCATGATAGCATTTCCAGGAAGATAATAGACTATGCACCCTAATAGAAAGAAAAGAACGTCTTCAGAGCAGACAGCAGTTGAACAAGATGGATTCTCAACTCTCTTTTACCTAAAGGTTACATATTTTTTCTACAGAAATTATAACAGAATACTACTCTGCCACTAAGAGGATGAAAATTTTACTCTTTGTGACAGCTTGTGTAGACCTGGGGAACAGTATGCTAAGTAAAATAAGCCAGGCAGGGAAAGACAAGTAGTACCATATGATTTCACTCATATGTGGAATCTAATGAACAAAATAAAGACATTCAGAGATGTGGTGATTGCGGGGGTGGGGGAAGCATAGGGGAGGTGAAGGAGGGCATAGAGGGGATAAATGGTGGTGGAAAAATAAAACAAAATAAAAAACAACAAAACAGAATAAACTGCTTTTAGAGCGGCATCCACAGAGGACACAGAAGGTGTGTGTAGGCTCTTACTTTTGCAGTTTAACAGTCATTCTTTTTCTTTGACCCTCTAGTTTGGGGGGAAAAACGGAAAGCAAAGAAAAAAGAAAAATGTAACTATTTGCTGTATCTCAGTAATGCATGGTTTTTACATCCATCTTAGTAGACAGAACACCCTCATATATGCACTTCCTTTTGATGCAGGATAGAACTCTAACTAGCTTGAAATATCAGTGAGTTCTGTACTTTCTTATGAAGCAATCAACAGATTGCTGATGCATGACTTTTTTTTACTTCATTATACATTGGTCTTTTCCTTGAAGTTTAGCATTAAAACAAAGTTGTTTGTAGTGAAAGTTTACAGTGAAGAATGGGGTGGGGGCAGTAGAGTAAAAGGAAAGGCATTTTCATAGACCAACCATAATCCAAGGGCAATCTTATGGAAATCTCCCTCCAATAGCACACTGATTTGAATCTCAGCTGATATTGTGTAAAGGTAAGTTATTCAATTTGAGGAAAAAAAAAACAGATTCATTTTGATAGAAGAAAAAAATCATAAAAGGAACTGTGTTTATGTGTGGCAAAAATGTTTCGTATTAATTGCTTCAAAATAAAAAAAATGTTTTATATTAATTGCCTCAATAATTATTCATGGTGTCTTTTGTCTGTTGGGCTTTTCTTGTCTTATCTAAAAGAAGTACAGCATTTCCTTCAGTGGTTCTTAGGCAGGAGAAGGTCGCAGATACATATACTCTGACCTTCAGCTGTCCTAGAACAATAGCCTTCTAAACATGCCTCGAAAGACAGGTAACAGAGAATGGGCAGGCCACCATAATAATGAAATTGAAATACATAGAAATTTCAAGTCTGGGCCCCCTAGACAGATGTAAGCCACCAATACTTTTGAAATCCATTGACAAAATCTATTAGTATGATGGCAATTATATAACTTACTTTGCTAAAAACAGAAGATCTGATTTGTAGTGTTTGCCAAATATTCTCAATGATGTTGTTTTTTAAGCTAGCAGCAAATCACTGACCCAGGAGGGGACATGTACAGTAGCATACCTTTATTTATATAAATGCATATATTTATTTTTATAGCATCCTAGAAGATAGAATACATATCCTGAAGAGTATAAATAATATCAAAAGGTAGCAAAATAATTAGGAAGTAATAAGTCTTAGTGTTGGAAGATTTGCTAATCTATACTAATAAAAGGGTAATATGCTAATTAGACCAGATAGACTGGATGTCTTCCACACATCATTCCAGATGACCTTCCTGACAAAGCTGGGGCCATGGAAAGCCTGCAAACTGCCCATGGCCCCTCACCCAGGCCTGACCCTGCCCCCCAGCAGGAACTCCAACCCCGATCAGGGGCAGGGGTGGCCTGCAAACCCCACAGCCCCTTGCTTCAGCCGGCCCCACCCCCCAGCAGGGACCCCTCCCCCCGACCCTGATCCGGGGCCCCCTCAGGGCAGGCCATCTGGCTGCCACCCATGCACCAGGCCTCTATCCTATATAATAAAAGGGTAACATGCAAATTG
>NW_005353324.1:332001-357312 GCF_000412655.1 Myotis brandtii | reverse complement strand
TTTTTATGAGCCAGTACAAGCTGACTCTAGCAGACTATTGAATAAAATTATTTCTTTCATATATATATTACATGTTTTATGTATGCATGTCTTAATTCAAGCTGCTGTATTATAAAATATTTATAGTAGTTAGCCTTATATCTAAGATCTCTGATGTCAACTAATTTATGGAAGCAAGCTAACTACTAGATACAGAGTTCAAAACAATTGTTATAAGGATACTCAAGAATCTTAACAAGAGCTTCAAGGGACTTAGTGAGAATTTCATGGATCTTAGCGAGAACATCAAAGACATGAAAAGGACTAGTCAGAAATTAAGCATGCACTAACTGAAGTAAGGAATAATTTACAAGGGATCAACAGTAGAGTAGAGGATATTCAGAATCAAATCAGTGATTTGGAATATGAGGAAGCAAAACCATCCAATCAGAAGTGCAAAAAGAATAAAGAATCCAAAATTCTGAAGATAGTGTAAGGAGCCTCTGGGACAACCTCAAGTGCACCAACATTTGCATTATGGGGTGCCAGAAGGAGATGAGAGAGAGCAAGATATTGAAAACCTATTTGAAGAAGTAATGACAGAAAGCTTACCCTACCTGGTAAAAGAAATAGACTTACAAGTCTAGGAATCCCAGAGAGTCCCAAACAAGAGGAACCCAAAGAGACCCATACCACAATATGTCATAATTAAAATGCCAAAGCTTAAAAACGGAGAATCTTAAAAGCAGCAAGAGAGGAGCAGTGAGTTACCTACAAGGGCGTACCCA
This sequence comes from Myotis brandtii, assembly GCF_000412655.1. Taxonomy (NCBI): domain Eukaryota; kingdom Metazoa; phylum Chordata; class Mammalia; order Chiroptera; family Vespertilionidae; genus Myotis; species Myotis brandtii. Next base: position 356,545 of record NW_005353324.1, on the reverse strand, counting down.
TACGATTGTCAGTTGATTTCTCAACAGAAACTTTGCAGGCCAGAAGCAAGTGGCAAGAAATATTCAAAGTGATGAATAGCAAAGGACCTACAATCAAGATTACTCTACCCAGAAAAACTACCATTTAGAATTGAAGGTCAGATAAAGAGCTTCCCAGAGAAGAAAAAGCTAAAGGAGTTCATCACAACCAAATCAGTATTACATGAAATATTGAATAGTCTTCTTGAAGAAGACCAAAAATATGAATAATAAAATGGCAATAAACACGTAGCTATCAACAATTTAATATAAAAATTAAAATAAATGAACAAGGAATCTGATGAATAAAATAAACTGATAATAAAATAGAACTAGGAGCATTGAAACATGGAACAGACTGATGAATCGCAGATGGAAGAGGGGAGGGGGCAGGAGGAGATTAACCGAAGTATTTATTGCATATATGCATTACCTATGGACACAGACATTAGGGTGATGAAGGCCTGGGGTGGAGCAGGAACCAGGTGGAAGAGGTCAACAGGGGGATTTGGGGGGACATCTGTAATACTCTCAGCAATAAAGATTTTTTTTAAAAAAAATAGTCATTACAAAATAGTAGAGTAGTCCCCCCTTATCCACAAGAGATACATTCCAAGACACACCCCCCCCAGTGGAAGCCTGAAACCATGAATAGTACTTAACTCTTATATACTGTTGTGTGTTTTTTTTTTCATGATAAAGTTTGACTTATAAATTAGGTAAGGTAGGAGAAATAAGGGTTACTTGAACACAACTGCAATAATGAGACAGTTGATTTGATAACTGAGACAGTATTAAGTAAGCTCAGCGTGGATAAGGTAATCCTCCTGGCAGGACAGAGATAGTTGATGAATGATTTTATCAAACTACTCAGAACAGCATGCAATTTAAAACATGTTTGTTTATTTCTGGAATATTCCATTTAATATTTCAGACTGTGGTTGACCTTGGTCATTGAAACTGCAGAAAAGGAAACCACAGATACAGGAGACAACATATTTGCCTTGGGAGTCTTGCTTGAAAGCTTAGGGGATTCTCCTTAAAGCTCCTTACCAAGACATAGAGACATACTAAATCCCCAAATCTCCACTGTGTATTGACACCTGAAACTAAATTTAGGTTACCCACCTCCACATGACATAATACTTCTTTTAATTTTTAGATGATTGTGAAGTATGGTAGCAACCATCTCAGGTAGATACTATAGTTTAACTTTAACCCTGCTGTTTGGCTTCTGTACTTATTTGATTTGTTTAACAATAGAAAAGTTACTTTGATTTTCTGAATTGTATAAATCGTCCCATTCAATTGAATGCCTTATTGATTGTAATGTGAATATCCCATTGATTGAGATCTTACTGGTTTTAGAAAGCAAATTCCTCTGTACCTGGGAACCAGGACAGCACAATTATCCCAAGACCTGAGGTTTCCAGATAATGTTTCCCTGTCAACTCAGTGGTCCCAAGACCAGAGGGCTCTAGATAATGTGTTCCTGTCAACTCAGTGATCCAGAGACCCAAAACTGTAATTAACATGCTTAATTCTGTTTCTGTAAACTCCTTTTTTTCAAACCAGGTTCCTCATTCCAAACCCTGGGATGTAATCAATACCTTTGTGATTTTTGCCTATACAAATCTGGTGTTGGGGCCATCTTATCATTGCAAGATTTGGGAGAGCGAAATGCCCCCTCATAATCCCGGATTGCAATAAATGTGACTCTTTAATTCGACTTCTTGAGGTGTTGCCTATATAAATCTGGTGTTGGGGCCATCTTATCATTGCGAGATTTGGGAGAGCGAAATGCCCCCTCATAGTTCCGGATTGCAATAAATGTGACTCTTTAATTCGACTTCTTGAGGTGTCCTTCTGTGATTCGCGGGGTACATTACAACAATTGTTCTGTCCCCAAATCCTAGCTGGTGTCTTATCTGGTGTACTGTGGTAAAACTCTTGGCAAGTATCCATTTACCCCAAATTTTTAAAATGAAACAAAATCCTCATCATTTGTTCATTTTCTACTTGACATTATTCTGCTCTGAAATCCCCATGTGAAGAAAAAGAATATCTTAGTAGATGGACACGGTCTCCCCAACAAGAGATGAGAATAGAAATCGACCTTATTTCTTTTTTCTTCTCTCTCTCACTTTATTTTACTTGCTCTATTTCCTTCATGAAGTCTTTATAAAAAGATGACTATAGTGTTCTCTGTGACCAAATGTCATTCATGAAGTTTGATTTAAGAAAGGAATCATGTCATCAAAATCAAACTCTTAATTTTATTATTCATTATATTTGTAGAGGAAGGCAAAGATCAGAAAAGTGAAATAATTTGTCTAAGGTTAAATAAAATATAACATGTGACAATGTTTGAACCCAGTTATTCCTGGCTTTAAAGCTCATCCTACCATCAACTCCTTTTAGTTCTGTATTAAATCTCAAAATTAAATGATCAATGGAACAAGGGAAATATTCATCCCCAAATACTCCTCTATTTCAGTGGATCAAAATCAAAACTCAACAAAGAAATTGCAGTTTCTTTCAAGGGAGAAACAGTATGAAAGACTAAAAATTTAAAATAATGCTGAGTTAATAAAATAAATTGATTAAAATAAATTCACTAAAAAAATCAGCCAATTTAACACTTATTCACAAGAATTTCTCTAATATTTCATCATCCAATTCAATCAAATTTGTGCAAATTATATATAAAGACATGGCCTAAGACAGTATTTTCAAATTTTGGACATTGTCCAAAGTAATAAACAGATTTTATGTCATGTCAGACTACACCCTCCCCCCCCCCAAAAAAGAGAAGTTTTGCAAAGCAATACTTAACCCTTGTTAGGTGAAATTTTACTCTCACCATATTTTATCTATTCTATTTTATTCACTCGATAATACTGTTCTAACCAGTTCAATTGGTTTGAAAATCATTTATGTAAGGTATGTAAAACTTAATAGTTTTGGTGACATTTTCTACTCCATCTTTTTAATTGATCTTAAATAAATGAGGTCTGTATCTTTGGTTATGTCATTTCACCAAATCAGAAAAAAATAGATTTAAAAATTCTACAAATTATGTAGTGTTAGTTTTCTATCTGTAGTTTCATTCACATCCAAATATAGTATTACTTGCTTATACTTCTCCTAAACAATGCACCAAATTCACTCTAATTTTTGATAGTTTTTCTTGATATGCAGTTCTTCTATTTACTGAGCAGAAATCTTACTCTTTGAAACTTTTATTTTTTTCATCCTTGATCTGAACTCTGGGGTCCCATGGAACTTCCACCGGACAGCTTTTCAAATATTTGATAGCTTCTCAAACAAATATTTGAAGAAATCTTTCCTCTGCCTGTCTTCCAGAATGTAAACATCCCAGGTATTGAATATCTTCCTTATGAAACTGTCTTGAGTATTGTCATTGTCCTGGTCATGCTTCTTGGAATTCACTCCAACTCATTTATGTCCCAGTTAAAGTAGTTTGCATGAACTGAACACAAGTCCTAAGGCTTGTTTCTTACTAGCTCACTCTAACTCTCAATGTTCTAAAATTCAAAACATTTATTCACAGATTGCTTTCATGTATTTTTAATCTAGCTCCCTTTTAACATGTGAGAAATTTATTATGGTACATAAAATATAGACCTCAACTCTACATTTAGAATTGCTCTTTTGGTTATTTTTAAATACTGTGTGCAGAAAAGAATCCTGGCTGCTCAAAGGTGATAGATCATGTCAGCCAACACCCATCTTTCTTCAAACCACATGCTTCAATAGGATTTATTATATGCCTACATCAATCTCTTGGTATATTTTTAAATGTTGAAAACTAAAACTGTAAACAAGAATCATTTTCTGTTCATTGAAATTTACATTGTAGATGGATATTTAAAATAGTGACTTTCATTTTCTCCTTTCCTAAAAAAACAATAAAAATACTCTCTCCACTCTAGTTTTCTGTGAAGAGGGTTTGGACACAATGGATCTATTGTGATTGGGTGTTGCTGCATAGTGAATTGAACTGATAGATAATTGAAAGAAAGAAAATAAAGAAATTAGATTAGAAAAATTAATCCAACTAAAGGAGTAGCTAGTAGACCTGAAATATATCGCTTATTTTCATTTAACACTTATTTTTGAGTATCAAATTGTGTAGTTTCTAGTTGGCTTGGCCCAGCTTTTATTTTGTATTTAGAACTTGCTTACTAATAGATAGCACCATTTTCAGGTAACTGTCTGTTACATTAGAGCCTTGATTTTATGAATTTATACTGTCCTGAGGTTGCCATTATGCTATCCTTTTACAAGAAAGTACATTTTAATCTGGAATAGCTTAAAACATAGTCTTTTCTTTCATCTAGCCAAAATTAACTACAAGATTGCACCATTTAATGCCTTTTCCAAACTAATTTTTCCCCAACTACCAGTTTCACATGATATAATTTAAATGCCACTGGATCCAAACAGAACAATTAAATAAGCATTGGAGTGAAATTGGATTATGGCAGTCATAGGTTTCCAGAGAACAATACCAAAAAGCAAAGCACTGGTTTGCCTTAATGGATGAAGACTCCATGAACCTATCTCAGGTTTCCAGGAAGGAGAGCATGGCTGAAAAAAAATTTTTTAAGGCTCTGCATAAAGAAAAAAAATGCATTAGTTTCTATGTTCTTATTTGAAAAGAAAAGGACAGTTTTACTGGCACAGAGTAAATAGGAATAAATGTTAATATACTAGAATGTACTAAAAATTATTTTGCTACTTCTTTTTTAATCCTCACCCAAAGATATGTTTATTGATTTTAGAGATCACTGATTGGATATCAAACCCACCTTTTTATAAAAAAAATCTATTTTTGTTAATTTTAGAGAGGAAGGGAGAGGTAGAGAGAGCTAGAAACATCAATGATGAGAGAGAATCATTGATTAGCTGCCTCTTGCATGCCCCCTACTGGGGATCAAACCCCAAACCCAGCCATGTGCCCTTGACTGGAATCAAACCTGGGACCCTTCAGTCCACAGGCCAACACTCTATCCACTGAGCCAAACCAGCTAGGGCAAACCCACAACCTTCTGGTGTATGGGACAATGCTCCAACCAACTGCACCATCTGGCCATGATACATTTTGCTGCTTTTAAATATTGTATAAATAGGGTGGAGAAGGAAGTGTATCAGAAGGCATAGTCATAGTTCTAGAGAAAGAAAACAATCAATAAACAATGGGGTCTCCTATCCTACCAAACATCTATTGAATTATTGATTAAGGTTCTAAATTATAGTTAATTGACCAAATCAGATTTTAGTTATATGATTATCTCCCAAGAATGCAGTAATTCTGGGTTTGAGAACAAAATATTCTCTCTGCTTATGACAAAGGAAATGTACTTCAACTAAAAGTTATAGGAGTTGCTGGGTTTCAATTTCAATTAGAGTCTGGCAATTTCAAGCAAAATTGATAGATTACTCAAAACACTGCTTTAAAGAATTCCACATAAAACTTAAATCTAGCCAGTTTATATGTATCAAACAATGTGCCACATTTATTAGATTATCCTATATCAGTGGTTGGCAAACTGCGGCTCACGAGCCACATGTGGCTCTTTGGCCCCTTGAGTGTGGCTCTTCTACAAAATACCATGTGCGGGTGCCCATGTACAGTGTGATTGAAACTTCATGGCCCATGCGCAGAAGTCGGTATTTTGTGGAAGAGCCACACTCAAAGGGCCAAAGAGCAACATGTGGCTCGCGAGCCGCAGTTTGCCAGCCACTGTCCTATATAATAAAAGTCTAGGTGGCATCACGTGATGTCGTCACAAGATAGCCACCACCACATCGTCACAAGATGGCCACCCACAGGTCGTCACAAGATGGCTGCCACAAGATGGCCACTCCACGTCATCATAAGATGGCCGCCACAAGATGGCCACCACAAGATGACTGTCACAAGATGGTCACCACAAGATGGCTGGCAGGGGCGGGTTGGGGGTGATGAACAGCCCAGCAGGGGAGGGCAGTTAGGGGCGACCAGGCCAGCAGGGGAGGACAGTTGGGAGCGACCAGGCCAGCAGGGGAGGGCAGTTGGGGGCAGGATCAAGCCAGCAGGGGATGGCAGTTAGGGGCAACCAAGCCGTCAGGAGAGGGCAGTTGGGGGCCATCAGGCAGGCAGGCGAGCAGTTAGAAGCCAGCAGTCCCAGATTGTGAGAGGGATGTCTGACTGCCGTTTTAGGCCTGATCCCACAGGGGTTCCAGATAGGAGAGGGTGCAGGCTGGATTGAGACATCCGCCCCCCCCCATGCACGATTTCATGCACTGGGCCTCTAGTATGTAAAAATCTACCTTTTTGTGTGCCGACTTGTTCATAGCCATTTTCTGTACTTCTCCTATTCTACCCCATATCCCTGCAAACTACATTCACTTGTTACCTTTTTGCATGTTCTTTTACATTAGCTTTGATAAATGAGAGAAGACTGGAAGATGGGAATTTCATGCCCTCATTCTTTCTGCTTTGAGTATGTAAATTTCCTCTGTGGTTTGAATCCCTATGAACAGATCTTCCTTCCATGGACACAGCCCCACTTGGAAGCCCCCACTGCTTTTAACCCTTCTTCCAAGTGAACTGAGATTTTAGGTTCAGGTGATACCATTTCTTTTGCTCTTCTATCTCTGGAAAGACAAGAACTATCATTGTTAATCTTCCATTACATTAGCTATTTATCTTTTGGATATTGATCTCCTGTAAGATTTTTTACTTACTAATTTAGATTATTCAATCTATTGAACTAATTGGAGTGAGATTTATTATTTTAACCCGACCTACACTAATACATATTGAAGGGGATCTGCACATACCTGATCACTGTGAGTTGCTGGGTTACAACTTCAGTTAGATTCATTGGCAAAGCAGTTTGGAAGTTAATTCTGGAATGTTAGGAAGAAGGATATTTCTCAACTCTATTTCTGTGCTCCTACCTGGAACTATACAAACTTCCATTTATATAAGTAAGTAGAAGAGCTATACCAGAATCTATTAAGTTAACAGCTGAATGCAGATACTTAAAATAACTATCAGAAGATGCACGTATAAGGTCCTATCTTTCACTAAAATATGTCTGACTTTATATCTGATATATCTGCAGGCTAGGTGTGTGAGATTAAGCAGAGAGTTTATCCCCTCTGTGTCTATTTTCTTCTCTTTGTTTAAGAAGTCAGAAACATGTCTATTAAAAGGCTGTTTTGAATGTAATTAAGAGACTAATTCACTGTATCATTTAAACATAATAAAGTGTTAAAGAAATTTAAGATAGCGATATTATTCAATGTCCATCAGAAAAGAAACTTCTTGACCTGACAAATATTCCTATTTTGCTTAATTCTTCTAAAGGAAGAAAAAATAAATGACTTTGTGGTTCACAAGAAAATTTACACATAATATAATTTAAAAAGATATCTTTGGTAAACCTCTAATTTCATAATCTGTCTTGTTTGCATGATGAATTTTAACTTTCTTCACCTTTATGTTTAGACTGTTCAACACTACTTTTTAAGCTCCATCAAAACTCAAGTCATACTATGTTTAAAAAATAATAATATAATACATTTAATTAAACACTCAAAGTTCTGCCATTTAGACCAAAATAGGCATAAAGTGTCTACACCCAATGAGGAGAAGTCACTTCTTCCCTAAGACCAATTTCTTTGACCAGGACACAAAAAGGCTACACCAGGATTTAATTATATGAAGTAAATTCAATGCATTGTTCAAAGTATGTACAATATATGTACCAAGTATGACCCTTGTTACATGGTAGATATCTCAACTAAATATTAGCATTTTATAAAGAAACATTTTACTCAAATTAATAATTTGAATGTACATATGTAAACCTCTGAGGCAATGTCCTAATTCTTATAGCTGAGTAGAAACGTATTAAAGAATGTAGATCCTTTGAATATCCCTAACCACATCAACTGCAATGCCAGTGTTCCTCTGTATGTCCTGACCAATTCAAATGCATTGCAGTGTAATTCAGCTGAAGTCCCTCTGCCCCTGATCTGGGAAATTCTGGATCATCTGCTATATTTCTGGACCACAAGTTGCAGCTTCTGGGCTATTTTCTGTCTACCTCTGGTCTATATATTGGTATAAAAGGACACAACAGTTTTGGTGTGGAAAGTAGAATGTTTAACTATGGACACTGATGGTTTATGAAGCTTATAGAGGCCTTTAAGTGAGGTTGAAGCCTTTATTTATTTTTTTAAGTAAGACAATATAAAATAAAATTTGCGTTAGTATTAACAAATAGATGAAATACCTAGCCTAACTATAACCAACCTCTATAACTGAAGGACATTTTTAGGAGAGCAATTCCTACCTAAAAAAAATTTAAAAATAAATAAAATAAAATAAAAAAATGAATTGGCTATAATTTCCAAGCAGCAGATGTGTAGGTTTGGATCTAATTTTCTGCTAATGCTGAATGTAATCTCACGGTGTCCTAATTTATCTCTTCACTCTCTCTTTCCATTGTATCTTTCAGATTCACCATGAAAACTGCATTTCTCTTTACTTCTTCTATAGTCTCTTCCATCTAATAATTTAAAATCCCCTTTGCTTTGCCTAATAATGTTCCTATCTTCAGAGGAATGGTTACATATTTAACCATTCATGCCAGGTAGGGTCCCTAGGGCTGGCCTCCCTGCCTCCCTGTCCCCTCCTTCCCATGCTCCCTCAGCACCCCGTGCCACTGCTGGTCACCCACCATGTTACACGCCGCCCCCAGGTGGTCAGTGCACATCATAGCGAGAGATCAAACTCTGGCTCTCCTGGTAGAACTCCCGAGTGGACAAATTGCATATTAGCCTTTTATATATATAGAGAGAGATGGCCTCAAATTCATTGCTACTTCTCCCACTGAGAAGTGATATCTAATTCCCCTTGCCTAGGTTTCTGGGAACAATTGTTCTTGGAGCCCCCAGACAACACATACGTCTAGATGCCCTGTTGTAGGGACCATACGAGAAGGCCTGAGGATCCATGGAGGAAAAAATGATCCAGCTGTCAGTTCTGCCAAGGTCTTCAAGCCATTTTTTATAAAGTGCCAGACAGATGAATAAAGTCAAGTTGGACCATTCAGACCACAAGCTAAGTAGCACTGAGTAACTCCTGTCAATGCTATGTTGGAGCAAAAAGATCCCCCCTGCAGAACTTTTCCTATTAATACAAAGGCACAAAATAATAATTTATAATAATATGGCTGTTGTTTTAGGCCACTACATTTTAAAAAATATATTTTATTGATTTTTTACAGAAAGGAAGGGAGAGGGATAGAGAGTTAGAAACATCAATGAGAGAGATACATCGATCAGCTGCCTCCTGCACACTTCCCACCGGGGTTGTACCCGCAACCAAGGTACATGCCCAGAATCAAACCTGGGACCCTTCAGTCTGCAGGCTGACGCTCTCTCCACTGAGCCAAACCAGTTTGGGCAGGCCACTAAGTTTTGAAGGTGTTTTGTTATGGAGCCATAGATAATTGGGACACAATTCCATGTCAGATTCATTTGTTGTGCTCATTGGTCAAATGGCCAATGAAGGCAGCAAGATTGCTGTCAGCACTTATTACCTATAACCATGATGCAGTTAGATTTGATATGTAATGATTCTAACTACTGTGGGGTCTAGAGCAAATTATCCTAAAGTATCTGAATTACTAGCTAGAGTCATGAGCCATCTGATATTAATGTCATTTAATTTTATAAGTATTATGAATGTCTTTAAAACTATTATTTAAAATCAGTAATTCTAGTAGATTAGGAATGAGAAAGAGCTCTATTTAGAATGTAAGTAACAATATTAAAAAACTCAATCTTCCATTTAAAAGGAACAAATAGGGTGTGTGTGTGTGTGTGTGTGTGTGTGTGTGTGTGTGTGTTATGTATGTCTGCATTTATTTATTTTTTTGCATTTGTTACCTAGTGAGTTCATGTAAAACCAAAGCACAATCTCGCTAGGTCTTAGGTCTACTGAAAATACAAGACGTTTCACATTTTTTCATTTTTAATTTTCATGACAGGGTCTGCCAGTTAAACAGAATCTGCGGGCATAAAGTCTGGATCTCCAACTGTTAAGCAGTAGAAATGATGACAGAACAGCAGTTGGTGCCTAGGCAACCCTCTCCCATCCTGAGGACATCACTGATGTTTTTTTGTTTTTGTTATGTTTTGAATACATACACACCTGCATAAACATAGGGCTGTCATTGTGGTTTACTGCTAGGAAAATCTTAATTCCGTAGTCAAGCCTTTCATGGAAGCAGGAAAATGAAAATAAAGCTTATTTAGGCTAAATGTGTTTGGTACCAATCAAACTTGAATTGTAAACAAGGCTAACAGCAAATTAGCTAATGAGCATATTTTTTTTATTTTACCGTCTTTATCTCTACTCTCCTTTTCCACTATTTTTATCACCTGTCCTCTTGAAAACAACAAGCCTACCAACAGAAAATCCTTGTTTTGCAAGTGAGTACTGTGGCACTAATTTTAGATATTTTTCTTTTACTTTATAAAATAAAAATCTTAAATAACCAAAATATAAAATGTTACATGATTTACCTTCCACCTTTAAGTATATCTGACCATAATTTCTGTGAAATGAGCAAACATCTCTGATATCTAAATGCCCCACTAAAATCTATTTAATCTTTTTCTGTTATTAATAGTTTTCAAAGTCAATCTATTTGGCTTCTACATATGAGAAATGCATGAGCTTTTAAAACATAGACCATTAAAAAAATTAATACTATTGTGATTGAAGGGATATTTAAAAGATTCAATTTGAAATAAAAAACAAACAAACACAGTTTTATATATTCTAATCCCCAGAGGAGCAAGTGGGTAGTCAAGTACATCTGCATACAAAGATAATCCTGACTTTTCTAAATAGGAAAATCTGAATAGTCAACCCCAGTGTAGTCACTCTAAAGTTCCATTGAAAATACGTATGAAGGCATTAGAAATGTAAAATAACCTTTCCAACACTCAGCAACCAAATAGAAAATTCAAAAGCAAGACCTTGAAGAAATTCCATATTCACAATATACTATTTAAGAAAAACCTATTGTTACCATCACAAAAAAAATCAAAAATCACTTCCAAAAGTAAGCAAGGTTACTTATACCTCCCATGCTACCTACATTTATACTAAAGATTCCAGGAAGCCTGCTATACTACTAATAAAAATAAATGTCTGTGCTTCTTCTATAGGAGCCAAAATTTGTTTTCCTTATGCTTGTCCCATGTCTAATTCCCATTATTCCTTTTTATAATAAGACCTCTTGCTTTGAGAAATAATGCTGCCCTCAAATCTACTCATATAAAGAACCTCAAAGTACTGTTTTGGATGCTTTTGGGGAGGAGCAAACATAGTAAGTTGTATGGTTTTGATAATTGAAGAATTAAAACAAAAATAAAAACAACAAAAATTAAGATGCAAACATGAAAAAATTTTTCATTTCTGAAGAATAGAGGATCAATAGAAGATACCTATATTCCAGGGCCCCAGGAATAAACATGCCAGAACCAGGAAAAAAAAATCTTCTGTGAAGATTCAGAAGAATGACTCAGAAAATTATCTTCTGGAAGATGCCATGTAATTTTCACAAATAAAGGTAATAAGATAATAGAAGGACACGGCAAAAAAAAAAAGAAAGAAAGGAAGGAAGAAAGATGAAAGAAAGAAAGATAGAAAGAAAGAAAGAAAGAAAGAAAGAAAGAAAGAAAGAAAGAAAGAAAGAAAGAAAGAGTTAACTAGAGGGTATCTCTTACAATAAAGTACAAATCTATCCTATATAATAAAAGGGTAATATGTAAATAGACTTAAAGGCAGAACAACTGAACAACCAATCAAAGCATAATATGCTAATAATATGATAAAGCTGCTCAACCGCTCACTATGATGTGCACTGACCACCAGGGGGCAGTCAACTGGTTAACCAGTCGCTATGATGTTCACTGACCACCAGGGGGCAGACAGTGGACCACTCAACCAGTTGATATGACATGCTTCTGACCACCAGGGGGCATATGCTCTGATGAGTAGATTAACTTGCTGCTGGAGACCAGCTAATTGGGACCTAGCGAGATAGGCTGGACATACCCTAGAGCCCTCCCGCGGTCCCTCCCCAGCCTGATCATGCACCCTTGGGGTCCCTCATCCTGGCCTGCGCCCTCTCGCAATCCGGGACCCCTTGGGGGATGTCGGAGAGCTTGTTTCAGCTCGATCCCACAGGCCATTCCCCTTGGGAGGGCACCAGACTCAGGGCTCATGGCTGGCGAGAACTGCTGTGGCAGTGCAAGCCTCTCCCGATTGGGACTGATTGGGCATGAGCCTGAGGCAGGCACAGTGGGGCTGGGATGAGTGGGAGTGGCAGGTAGGAGCTACAGGTGGCTTTGGACTGCAGGTTTTGACCTGATCCCTGCAGGCCACCCAGAGGGACCCCACCCGTGCACAAATTCGTGCACCGGGACTCTGATATATATATAAAGCCTAAGGGGTCATTACAACTGAACTACCAGAAAGACCAGAATGACCAAACAACTGGTCAACCAGTTGCTATGACATGCACTGACCTCCAGGGGGTAGATGCTCAATGCAGGAGCTGTCCCCTGGTGGTCAGTGTGCTCCCGCAGCCCCTCCCCACCTGCCTACCTACCTCTTGAAGACCCCTCCCCCCTAACAGCCCAGACACCGACCGGCTGGCCAGTCTCCTGCGGTCCCTCCCCCCTGTCAGCCGGCCCCCCAATAGGCCTCAATCACCGGCCAGGCTGAGGGACCCCACCCATGCACAAATTTGAGCACGGGACCTCTAGAATTTTATAAAGGAAGATTTAGAAATAGGAAAACTGCATGTGAGCTATTACTGAAGAAAATAATGTGTTGAATAGAAAAGAATTAAAATAATATTTAGAAAGAGCAGTTCTTTAAGGAAGTGACTGATTAGAAAAGGAATAATACAAAGAAGATAAATAAATAAGATAATAAAGTCTGCCATATGACAAACTGAGATTTTCAGATTAAAAGTTTTAATTCTCAGATAGACTAACTTAAAAATATCCACCTGTATTTTCATGGAATTTGTGACATCATACAATAAAGAGAAGAATATATAATCTACATAGAGAGAAGAGTTTATGTAGAGAAGAAAAATCAGCATAGGAATCAATTCCTCATCCACAATACTAACAGCTAGATGATAGTGAAATTTATAGACCTCAGAAATATACACTATATATTCTGAAAATTTTTCTGGCTACAGAACACCTAAAAATGCTGAATAAAATAAAGTGATCTTTCTTTTCCCAAGTGGCAGACTGTCTATAAATTATTTGGATTCTCCTGTATGGGATATTTTTGTTTTCTCTCCATTTATTAATCTCCTCAGTCATTAGTATGGACATATGAATATTTGTTTAATACTTTGGGTTATAACCCAATAAAACATGATGTTTTGCTCAAATTGTTCCAGCTTTGACAATTGGAAATTTTCTCAGTTGCTACCTGTGATATACCTTCGCTAGCTGTTTTACAGCACTTTATTTTTTAGCACTATGGGAAGCTCCAGGATCATCTTATATATTTCCCATTGTAGTGTTATAGTCAGCCATTTCTCCATTGTGCTCTGGTTCTATTTGTTAAAAAAAAAGAAATGGTTCAAGAAATATAAAAGTGGTAGGTGAGCTCACTGCTACTGGGATGCCCTTTATTTTAGGTCCTCTAAGCCCGTGGTCGGCAAACTGCAGCTCGCGAGCCACATGCAGCTCTTTGGCCCCTTGAGTGTGGCTCTTCCTAAGCCTTAGGAGTACCCTAATTAAGTTAATAACAATGTACCTACCTATATAGTTTAAGTTAAAAAAATTTGGCTCTCAAAAGAAATTTCAATCGTTGTACTGTTGATATTTGGCTCTGTTGACTAATGAGTTTGCCGACCACTGCCCTAGGGCTCTGCTCACCTCCAAGATGGGAGATCACATTTCTGCAGCCCTCAGATCCTGTCCTGTCCTCATTGCGTGGGTCTAGTTCTGTGCCTCTGTCTTCCACCCCCACCCGCAACCACTTACCATCCCACAGAAACAGAGCACAGCCCACTTAGCCAAGCCCGCAAGAATCCTGATATGCGTGGAGTGGATTCCAAGAGCTGTCTGGTCTAATTAGCATATTATGCTTTAATTATTATAGATATCATAACCTTCATTATCTACATTAAGCTAAACATGTGTTGTTAATAATATCTCCAATTCTAATTCATATAGTGTGGATTATTTCGTTTCCACTTCTTGTTTATCTTGAAATCCCCACCTACAACAATGACGGGCCTGATTTCCATCATCTGCCATGCATTTATTTAATTGTTTCATTCCAGTGTTCATATATATAAATGCCAGAATTGTTAACTTATACCCTGTGCATAAAAAACTTTATTAACTAGAGTATAGTGTTTATGTGTAGTATCTCCTGTCTTAAGTCTTCAAAGAGTTTCACTCATTTCCCAAGTTACTTAAGTTAGCACATTTTCCTCCATGCTCTTCAATGAGATTGTTTCATGTATTTGTAAAACAGCAAGAGTCTCTTGAAACCATCTGCATTTATTCCTGGGATCTCCCAATCTCCTAACTGATATGATTAAAATTATATATATTAAGATTCACCCTCTATGTGCTATAAATTTTTATGGTTTTTGACAAATGCATACAGTCATGGCATCCACCGTTAGAGTTGTATACAGGTAGTTGCACTGCAAACCTCAAGGGGCCACATTAGGAGGTCAGGGCAAGGTGCAGGCATTGTGCAAGCAGCAGGACCTGGGCATATGCCTTTATTAGTATTCAAGGGTGGAGTGTTTCTGGGTTCCCAAACCAAGGCTAGTTTGGTCCATTGAAACAAAAAAGAGGGCTTTTAATAATCTTTGCAGGGGTCTTATCTAAGGAGTGCACAAGGACAAGGAGACAAGAAACAGGACAGACTGTTTATCACCAGGGACATTGAGGGAGTCATTCATATCAGTAGCTTACACTGACTTGTGACTCCCCTGTCTATTATCTAGGGAGTGACTAGCCTCAGTTCAGCTTTTGGCCACACAAAATGAACATTTAGGCAGCAATAATACACCGTCCTTTATCAACACTCTTAACATGGGAATTGGGGAGAGGCATGGAAGTGTTCAATACCATGATACAACTGTATGATGTCTGAAAGATTTTATCACCTACAAGTGTAGTAGTCTCACCCTCATTGTTGCTGATAATTATCCCTGAGCCATTCTCCTTAATTTCTCAATGATTTCAATTCCAGACCACTTCTAATTTTTCTTATACGATTCCCATCTTAATTCTTTAATATACTAATGGGTGATTCTTCCAATACTCTGACCTCTCATTTCCTTTAATTCTCTTGCAATGGTCTTGTCCATCACCCAGTCTCCACCATACATTCCATCATCATACTCTCTAATATTTCATTTCCAGTAACTTCAATCTTCCCATAAATTTCCTTTGGCTCATCTCACTTATGGCCACAAATTCGCATAGATCCCTCTCATCCTCTACCACCTAAACTCCACAATTCTTTGCTCATTAATACATTCAATGTAATTACACTTCCACCATCCTGACTTTTCTCAACTTACCTCAGCTTAAATTTGATGATCATCGCAATCACTTCCACGCAAATATTTTCAGTTTTCCTACCTTCAGATTTACTTTTCCATCATCATGTTCACTTAGTAAAATCACAATCCTTATTAAATATAATGCAGTCTATTCCACATCCACACTCATGCCACTGAATGTGGCTGTAGGATTAAATCACGACCATGATCATGAATGATGTGGTCTCTAAATACTGCATAGCAATTACACTGTCATGTTCTAATCATATATATTCCAACATTTCCCTAGATAACTATTTTAACTTTGATTTATCCTTGAAACCTATAACACATCTTTCCCCATACTTAATCTCAGCTGATGACATTTTTCTATTTCAGTGAGAAAAATTAAGCAGTCAGAAGTAAATTCCCCATATGCCCACAATTTCATTCCCCAACCGTCCACCATCTGTACCCATGCTGTCTACCTTCCCACCTGTTTCTATAGTGAACCATCTGCGCTTTATACAAAGCCAATATCTCTGCTTAGATACTCTACCAGACCTCATCCTCCTCAGTTACTTAAGGATTTTTCCAAGGATTTCCCCCTCTTTCCTGCTTTGTTAATTTCCCCTCTTTCATGTAGAAACATGCTATTCTCTCTCCAACATTATATTAAAAAATAGTATCTTATTAGTTCACTTTTCTCCAAGGTTATGTCCCATTTCTCTTCTCCCATTTGCAGCAAAATTCCTTTAAAAGTATCTCCTGTTTCAGTCTCTAATTGCTGTGTTCTAATTCTCTCCTAACTTCACTTAAATCAGGCTTTTGCTTCCTGAACCATTTTATTGTTCATGTGGAGGTCATAAATAATTTCATAATTGCTGCATCAATATAACCTGGTTAATTTTAAGTAACTATCCTATTTGAAACATCGGACACTGTTCATCACTCATGCCTTTCTACACTTGATTTCTAATATAGTGTACTCACCTGGTTGTGTTCCTTATCATTTATTATTCCTTCTCAATCAGATTTATTTATCTTTTTTTTCTCTCAAAGTTCTTAACATTGAAGTGTCCCTTGATTCTGTTCTTCGTTCTCTTCTTTGTTTAATTACACCAATTTCCTTTGCAATATTTTAAAACACTACCCAAATTCTAGTGACTCACAAATTTGTATTTATAGCACTGATTTATTTCTCTAAGTCTGGATCCATATATTACTCTCTCCTCAGCATCTCCTCTTGGAAGTCTAATAAATATCAACATTCATATCCAAACTGAACTTTTGTTTTCTCCTCTCAAACACATTTCATACATAATCTGCCCCTCTGAGTTAATGACAACTCATAATGTAATTGCTCAGTTGGTGTGTTGGAAGAAAAATATCATAATCTAATTGCTCAATTGGTGTGTTGGAGAAAAATAATCATGCCTTGTTAATTTCCTCTCTTTACCCTTTCTTTCATGTGGAAACATGCCATTCTTCAACACACCAAATATAATATTCCAGGGAGTCCTACTGATCTATCTTCACAATATGTCTAGAATTATATTACTTATTGAAAACTTAAAATTAATACTTTAGTACTTTCCACCCATTACAGTGGGGCCTTGACTTACGAGTGTCCCAACTAACGAGTTTTTCGAGATACGTCTCTCGGCCGATTTTTTGCTTTGAGTTGTAAGCTAAAATTCAGTTTACGAGCCAGCTTCAGATACCCCACCGCTAGTTGGCACAGCGAATGTCACAGTGAATGCCACAACATCAGCCCAGCATCACATGTCTCACTCGTTCACTTTTGATTTGACATACGAGTAATTTGAGTTACGAGCTCCGTCACGGAATGAATTAAACTCGTAAGTCAAGGCCCCACTGTATCTCTTTGGTAGTTTTTGGAATAAAGTCTTGTTTCTCCATTTCCAACCTTGTCCTCATTAGAAGGTATATAAAAGAACAATGATCATGTTAACATATAATACTTTTTTTTCCCTTTCTTTAAAGCCATCTGATGGTTCTGCCTCTTACTCAAGGTAGAAGGCAGTCACAGAGAATTGTGCAAACCGCCCCCCATTATTTCTTTGAGCTCACATTCTACTACTATGTACCCCACAGACGCTGTTGATCCTCTTTGCTTTTCCTCAAACAAGTGAGGCACCCTCTAGCCTTTATATCTCAGTACTAGATGATTCCTGTC
Source organism: Myotis brandtii (assembly GCF_000412655.1). NCBI lineage: Eukaryota > Metazoa > Chordata > Mammalia > Chiroptera > Vespertilionidae > Myotis > Myotis brandtii. Next base: position 338,683 of record NW_005353324.1, on the reverse strand, counting down.
TGGTAAAATTTTACTCCATAGCTTCATGAAAAATTCCTTTACCCTAGTGGTTCTCAACCTTCCTAATGCCACGACCCTTTAATACAGTTCCTCATGTTGTGGTGACCCCCAACCATAAAATTATTTTCGTTGCTATTTCATAACTGTAATTTTGCTTCTGTTATGAATCGTAATGTAAATATCTGATATACAGGATGTATTTTCATTGTTACAAATTGAACATAATTAAAGCATAGTGATTAATCACAAAACAATATGTAATTATGTATGTGTTTTCCGAGGGTCTTAGGCGACACCTGTGAAAGTATCATTCGACCCCCAAAGGGGTTGCGACCCACAGGTTGAGAACCGCTGCTTTACCCACTTCAAACTTTTGCTAAAATTTTACCTTTTCAATGCACTTACACTAACCAACATATTTAAAATAGATATTTATTAATTCTACTAGAGGCCCAGCACATGAAATGGTGCATGGGTAGGGTCTCTCGGCCTAGCCTGCGATCAGGGCCATCTTCCGCTCACTCACCAGTCCCTAGTGCCAACCTGCCACCACCCACCCCAGTTCCCTGTGGTTTCCCATTCGCCATCCTGCTATTGGAGCCTGTGGACCGGGGGGAGGGACCAAAAGGTCGGCCGTTCCACCCACTTGCCAGTCACCAGTCCCACCCTGCCACCAACCACCCTGGTTTCCCATTCGCCATCCTGCAATCGGAGCCTGTGGGCTGGGGGGGAGGGATAAAGAAGTCAAAGAAGTCGGCCAATTTGCCCACTCGCGAGTCCCCAGTCCCACCACCCACCCTGGTTCCCCATTTGCCATCCAGTGATTGGAGCCTGCAGGCTGAGGGGAGGGACCGAGAAGTGGTCAATGTACTTCATAGTGACTGGTCGAGTGATCATTCTGGTCATTACGTTGTTATGGTTGCTGGGCTTTCATTATATAGAATATTCACTTATTTTTTCCATAATACTTTTAACTTCCTAACATTTTATTATTAAATTATTAATTATAATTATTGCTCGTATCTGTTTTATTAACAGATATATTCTAAAGAATTATGCCTGGCATTTGGTAGACTCTCAAAAATATTTATTGAATGAATAGATATAAGATTAAAAATTAGAAAAGAACAACATTATACCAGCAAAAAGAAGAGCTGGAGTTTAATCCAAGGTTATCACAAAGGACAAAAAAATATATAACTTGGCAAGATAAAAAATGGAACCAGGAGATTAAAAATAATACACAATAATCTAAAATAGTTTTATTGAATATAAACTTGCAATCTAGATATTTTTATGATATAGAATTATCATTCTATTCCTATTTTCCAAACATTATTTGAAATAGATATAATATTTTTCTAAATCAGTATATATCATTTAACTATTAATAGTCATATTTTTTAATTATCTTCAAATCTATTAATGTAAATAATTTCAATTCCTTCTATCTCCACTTTTTTTTTTCCTCACTTTTTTTTTCATTGATTTTTAAAGAGAGTGGAAGGGAGGAGGAGAGACAGAGAGAAACATCAACATGAGAGAGACCCAGCAATTGGTTGCCTCCCACACATGCCTTTATTAGGGCCCAGGATCAAACCTGCAACCGCGGTGGTATGTGCCCTTGACTAGGAATCAAACCCGGGAACCTTCCCTCTGAAACCCGACCATCTATCCACTGAGCCAAACTGGCTAGGGCTACACTGTCTTTTGAAAAGAGTTCTCATATTCTAACTTATTGTATATTTTAACTATTGTGCTTTATATTATTTTCTCTCCTCTTACTCAAAATTTAGGTCCTCTTAGGGCATATAATTTTACACTGCTTGTTTGCCATGGTTATTTAATTGTGCTTGGCACATAGTATGTGCTCAATAAAAATATGGTGAATAAATGAATTAATTATTATATTTCCTATTACTGGACCAGCCTTGAATTTCTAGGATATTTTATTCTTTGAATGTTATATTATTCTATTAGTACACTGCTCAACAAAGTTGACTTAAATGTATTGGTATTTTAAGATTTATTCTTATAAATTATGGGTCTATAGATTTTTTTTACGGCACTGTAATTATCACAATGTTGTATTGTTGCTATTAGTAGCTATTAGTATTATAAAATAATTTGAGGACTATTTTCAATGCTCTGCTTCATTTCTTAAGCCTGGGAACTTGTTTCTAAGAATGAAAAAAACCCTAGTGGTTTAATAACTGTAATTTAAAAGACCTTATTACAAACATGCTAGTATTAATTTGTCAATGGCCTTGCAATAAGAAATCTAAAAAATGTTATTTTCACTGGTATAATAATATCTAACTTAATTATAAATTTAATTTAGCTGTTTATATAAATATAAAGTTAAAATATTTGTACATTAACAAGCACTCTTTTGTGAGATCAAGTAATAAGAAAGTGTATTAGGTATATATTACTATTTCCCTACTTGTTGAATAATTTATCACTGAACTTCTTAATTATAGTTTTAATGAAGAATAAACAAGATAGTTAGTTTAGTTTTATTACAAATCATTGCATGATGAGATGAGAAGTTATTAAATCTAAAGTGCTTATGTATATTTGTATATGTGTGTGTTAATACATGTAAGTAATTTGAAAACCATGAGAAAATCTTTATAGTTCGTTTTATTTTAGCACTGATACTAGATTAAGAGACAGAGTATAGCTCTGGCTGGTGTGGCTCAGTTGGTTGGCTTCCTCCTGTGCACCACAAAGTTGCTGGCTCGATCCCCGGTAAGGGCTGTGCAAGAGGCAGCTGATCGATGTTACCTTCTCATACCAATGTGTCTCTCTTCTCCCTTATCTCTCTGTAAAAAATCAATAAACTGTTCTTAAAAATAAGAGAGAGAGAGAGTATAACGTCATCTGCCATATAACATAATAATTTGGGGCTGGTGATGGGAATTAACCTGCCATTTTGAAAAAAAAAAATTAATTAGTTAGTCTGGGGCAGGGTGAGTTAATGTGAGAGGTGTGTAAGGTAAAGTATTAGAGGAACTTTGGAACCAGACCATATGCAGTGATGGCGAACCTATGACACGCGTGTCAGAGGTGACACGCGAACTCATTTTTTTGGTTAATTTTTCTTTGTTAAATGCATTTAAATATATAAAATAAATATCAAAAATATAAATCCTTTTTTTACTATGGTTGCAAATATCAAAACATTTCTATATGTGACACGGCACCAGAGTTAAGTTAGGGTTTTTCAAAATGCTGACACGCCGAGCTCAAAAGGTTCGCCATCACTGAATAGGGCCTTGTAGACCATGGGAAAGCTTTCTTAGTTGTCTCCAAATGTTTTATTGATTTCAGAGAGGAAGGGAGAGAGAGAGAGAGAGAGAGAGAGAGAGAGAGAGTGATTGGCTGCCTCCTGCATGCCCCCTTCTGGGGGACTGAGCCCCCAACCTGAGCATGTGCCCGGACCTGCAATGGAACAGTGACCTCCTGGTTCATAGGTCGGTGCTCAACCACTGAGCCATGATAGCCAGACTCTCCAAATGTTATTTTTCATTTTGATTACAAATTACTTTTTCATATAATTAACACACAAAATAACTGTAAAGCAATACTTGCTATTTGAAATGTATAGACACTGTTATTTTTACCTTGAAGTTTCTTAGGTAAGTGTAAGTACTTATTAACATTATAAAATATATTAACTTATAATACCTCCTTTACATGAAAGCAAAATCAAATTATTTTCTACAACTTAATTTTATTCATGCAGTGGGCTTATTTAGTCCATACGAAAAGAGGCAGTTATTTGAGAAAATGAATTATTTTTAAAAGATGGTTCAAATCAAAGTTATTTTCCATTCTAACAGTTCTACACATTTTACAATTTTAGATATATTTTAAGCAATTTAAATATGAGGGCATGCAGGAGTTATGCGCTAGTCCTTGTTTTAATGTTCCTTACAGGATATGAGAGGAAGACTCTGCCATTCAGGCCGGGGAGTGTTGTGCCGTTCTGCAGAGACTATGGCTTTTTAGGGATATGTTAAAGAAACAGCAACAATGCTATTTGAAAGACAAGCTGATATTTTTAAAGGGTTGCAGTGTCTCCAGGTGATGAAACATTCAGAGAGTATTTATTTCATAAAAAGGCTGATTTCCTTGGCACCACTGCCTTGCATCAGCAGTCTGGTTTTAAACCAGAACAGTCATTCCTAAGCCTACAGTATCTGATCTTCCCTTTCTTTGTCACCATACCGCACTCTACCATAACCAAACTCCTGGTTTTGTCCTTACTCACACCATATAGAGATGAGACTGTGTTCACTCTCCTCTTATTTCTTCATCTTTGATGAACCAGGAATAAACTTTTAACAGCACAGTTCTCTCCTGCTAAGTCTCTTTGTAAAAATATATGAACACCTTAATCTCGGAAAGGAAAACAAATCCAAATCAAGTAGTCTTTAAGTCCTGCATAAACAAAGTTGCTAAATTCAAATTGAAACGTATGTTTAATGCTTTGAGCATGAGAAATTAATATATTTGTTGATTTTATGAAGATCTTTCTGTCATTCGCTAAAAGCTTAACATCTAAGTAAGGAAATTATGTTGTGTGTGTTGAGAGCACCCAGTTCTAGGCTAACCCTATGTAAAGAAAGCTCCTTATGATTATCAACACAGAAAACTATAAAACAAGCGTAAGTGTTAGATATGTGTTCAACCATGTATCTGCCCGTTTGTTTTGATAGAGAGATTGTGTATGTAGGGAGAGATAATATGTTTTTTAAAAAAATGAAAAGTAAAATATTTGAATCATATTTTTAAAATTTTATATTTTCTATATGGATTTTTAAGCACATCATGAGTGCTTTTATAAGTTCTTTTATATGTCATATTCCATGGCTGCATGCTATTCATTCTATCCTGTGGTTTTTTAATAAATTTTGACATCAATATTATTAATGGCTTTGATAATTTTCTAGTTCTTGTCCTGTTGGTCCTACTGGTCTCTGAGACATTCCAACCATGATCTCTGCATCGTGTGTATGTGTGTGTGTGTGTGTATGTGTGTGGTGAGTGCTTGTGTATGTGTGTGTGTGTGTGTGTGGTGAGTGCGTGTGTGTGTGTGTGTGTGGTGAGTGCGTGTGTGTGTGTGTGTGTGGTGAGTGCGTGTGTGTGTGTGTGTGTGGTGAGTGCGTGTGTGTGTGTGTGTGTGGTGAGTGCGTGTGTGTGTGTGTGTGTGGTGAGTGCGTGTGTGTGTGTGTGTGTGGTGAGTGCGTGTGTGTGTGTGTGTGTGGTGAGTGCTTGTATGTGTGTGAGTGTGTGTGAGTCTGTGTGTGTGAGTGTGTGTATGTGTGAGTGAGTGTATGTGTGTGTGTGTGTGTGGTGAGTGCGTGTGTGTGTGTGTGTGGTGAGTGCGTGTGTGTGTGTGTGTGGGGGGGGCTTGTATGTGTGTGAGTGTGTGTATGTGTGAGTGAGTGTATGTGTGTGTGTGTGTGTGTGTGTAGGACAGTTGTCTTCCAGTTTGACCAAAGAGTCTTTAGAAGACAGGAGGGAGAGGGAGTGCATTTTACCCTTTTCTCTCTACTTTGAGTGAAACTTCTGGTCTTCCCTGAGGCCCCAGAACCTACAGGAAATGCTCACCATGGTGCCAGCTCTTACCAGGTGATCTTTATCTCTCAGTTCTTATTTTGAACCTCCAGCCTCAAGTGGTGACAATTTCCTGCTCTTGTCAACTTCTAACTCCCTTAGATCTCCTACCACCTGTTAGCCAGTTCTCTAGGTTAAATTCCCTTTATTTTGCTTATAGGGGCTGACTGATAATTAGGAATATCCCTGTTTATATATCTTGGTATATCGTTATGCTATTTTTGTATAAAGACCTCCTAATTAATTGCTTAATTAAAACAACTTGATATATATTGCCAAACTAATGTCCAGAAGTTTCAGATTCAATAATAATTTTAGAGTATGCTTCAAGAATTCCTACACACTTTTCCTAATGCTGAAATTAGCATTAAAAAACAGCATTGTTAATAGCGCACCATGTTATTTTGTGGTTTTCTTAATTTCTATTTCTTTGATTACAGTGATTATTGCAAAGAACAGCTAATACTTTTTTACTAGATAATTTAGGGTTTTAAATAAATCATAATACCTGCATTGACACTAAATTAAGGGTGGCTCTATGTTTTATAATTGTATCATGGATGTTTTCTCTCATAAGTTAATTACAGCTCTTACGTCTGCCCATGTGACTTTAACACACAGCTACTTAGTGGTGGCAAAGGTGCTTCAAACCTCTGATCAGCTTCACTTTAAATTAATAAATAGATGTGTGGAGAATAAAATCACATAACATATAATAGATTTAATTAAAGGTAGAAAAAGCAATAATTTCGGAGATTACCATAATGGACAGATTAAGATAAATGGTAGATTAACTTGCATTTCTTATTATGGTAGTAAAACTTGACTATTTTAAAGTTAGCTTTAGGAAAAAAAAAGAAACAAAACAAATTAACCAATTTTTTTCTAAATAGAAGAAACCCATTGCTAACATTGTTGTCATTTCAGTGAGGTCATTTCCACCCCTTACATAAAATTAGGTTTGGGGGACAAATGTATACACATTTTTACAGCTGACAGCTCAATATGAAAATGAAATGTATTTTAATAAACATGGCCTTTATAATTATTAAAA